>NC_037679.1:26339906-26670622 GCF_003255815.1 Theropithecus gelada | reverse complement strand
TTTCTAAACTTTTGTGTGTTATGTATGGTTATGGATTTTCCCTTACTGTACAAGATCAAAATTATCTGATTACAACCTAAGCCTCAAACTGCAATGTTTCTGTAAAGTCACTTTGCAGCAAGTCACTTCAGTTTCCGCAAATATCAAATGAGGATAATTATAGTTCATAGGGATGTATAAGGATAAACTGATGTTCATGCAACACCATGAAATCTCCAAGGAGCTTTCTATGTAAGGGGTAATGCTCTCTGGAACATGTGATACAATCATAATATATTCCTGCTGCTCCTTATTATAGATGACTTAACACTCCTAAAATGTCAGCTTTCTTCAGAAGAATAAATATTAACTCATTAGTTTCCTCATTAAGCTTCCTTGAGACACATGGGAATGGCAATTATGCCCCCACCCCATATATATATGAAATGTACCACAGATATTAAGGATGTGACCATAGCAAAATAGTAAGTCAAAGTCAAACGAAGTAAGGAAACAAACCAAAGACTTTGCAGTAAGATGCAATCTTCTCATGTATGTGCAACACACTGGCAGTCATTTTTCATTTTGGACAGTGTTAAGTATTACTAATGACAAGTGTTTATCTGCCTAATAACCCAAAGGAAATGAAGTGTACTTCAAACTTAAGAAAAAAAGGAAAGTCACAAATACCTTCCTCAAATCCCTCTTAATGCTCTTTTCAAAACAGAAAGTAGTCAAATCAATTTCCCCTTCTAACAGACCAATACCAATGTCAGCTAGGGACATTTTCTAGAGCTAGTTTGAAGGCAACTTTGAAGTTCCAAGAATATTTCTTTGTGTAGCTGTTGATTCCAAAAGGGATAGGATTGTAGAGACTCAAACAGAATAGTATATTGATCAATTTTAAAAAGAGCTTTTGAAAGATCTGCTAAAAGGAAAGGGAATGAGTAGGAATTATAATCTCCTGAGTCAGTCAGTCAGTCAGTCAGATCTGGACAAGAAATTTTAAATTTACATTGCCACTTTAGCACCATTTTTCAATTTTGTACATAATGCACATCTCTTAACACTTATATTTCTAAATATATTGGATTTTGGGATTAGTTTCCTGGTTAGATTTTTTGCACTGGGTGTGAACTTTAAGCAGCAAGATTAGCAGTAACGAAAATCTATGGCCCAGGTTGTGACGAGACAATTGGGAACTCTTACAGCATTCCCTTGTTTAAGTATATCCCAGTATTGATGCAGGAAGCCACACTAAGTTAATTCCTTGGCTGTTGGTAACAGAAGGAAAATAAATAAAAATGTGAGGTAGTTCTTTCCACAAGAGGGAAATATTTGACTACACAATATCCCTGCAATGTCTGACAAATTACTAGAGCATCTGCTTGCTGTCATCTGTAAGTAAACTCTTAGCTTGGTATTAACTGAACCTGACAAATCATGAGCTAGTTGCAGTTCCTAGGCCTTATTTTCCGAGCCAACCAAGGCAGGAGACACTACAACACAAAAAAATATGAACCACAGAGACCACCAAGTACAAAAACTGCAAACTCATAAGCATTAAAAAACATTGGGTGGAGCTGGTTAGAACACACTAGAATAATTTACCAGAACTTGTGCACAGAAAAGAATGAAGACTGGTGGGGAATAATTGACAGGCTCTGCTCCCCCAGCTTAACTATCATCATGAAGTTTAAAAGACATGAAGCTCTAGCATAATAACACAGCAGAGGCTATATATAAAAAAGTTAACATAAAAATCTTAAAGGTAAAGGAATAGAATATCCTAGGAAAAGCAAGAGCTACTTACTAAAACCTTTGTCTTTCCACTTGGAATCTGCATACTTATATTGAACTAATAAAGTACTCCTATCAACAAACTAGTAGAATGAATTATTTTAACTTCTCAAGACACTGATATAGAGCTATCCATTTTGCATTCTAAACCCTCTCCAGGCTAAGTGACAAAGGATAATACCAGAAATAGATCAGGAGTTAAATTATAGTTAGAAAGGGGAGAAAAGTAAGGTAGGACATTAAAATTTTATTCTGAAATTATCTCTGGCCACAACAATAAAATTTAACAAATATTCACTAAACAGTCTTACTCCTGTCATCAGCTGTACAATACATACAGTATCATAGAACTGGCCACTAGGATTAAAATCCACTAGAACATATTTAATGTTAAGTGGCGACAGCAGCATCTCACAGAAATTTTTACATACATATATACACAGTCCACATTCAACCATTTTCACATATTTTCAGTACACACAGTTGCAGCATATTACAGTCACATGTCTAAGTTGTTGCTCGATAAAAACCCAAGCCACTGCCTAGACATAACTGTAGCAGTTGAGCTGAGTATAATTACAATTAATTTTATATATGTCCATAGCAGAGATGTACAAGCCCCTAAGAAACAGAGTTCACAAATACTTTTTTTTAATGCTATTACAGCATTATGTTGGGCAATATTAAAACCTTTACCGAGACCAGATCAGTTTTTTTAAAAAGTCTTCTGCTTACCAGAAATATTTTTGATGAAAAAAATTACAAAAATGAATGCGCTCCTTAAAATAATTCACACTTTAGGATTCCAATATGGCCCAATGCTACTGATGCCTAAAGTGTTTTCTAACATTCTGATGGAGTCGTTTAACACGACCCCAAACCACCCATTAAGTTTAAAAGTGGCTTAAGTGCCTTGCACCCAAATTGTAAAAATCCCTGGCCATCCTTACTAGAGCCAGGCACATATAAAAGGAATGCACTTTGGTTCATACCAAATGCCCTGGGATTAATCACACTATAAAATTAAATGGTTTGAGGTAAATTTTTACAAATACAGTTGATTTTTGTCTAGTGTTAGCATAACAAAAAAAAAAAAAAATGTAAAAATCAGTCTGATGTTAAGATACAACAAAGACCATCTTTAACCCCTTAAACATAGGAAGTCCCTGTGTAACACTACCTGATGGTTATCTTTTTTCAGTGCCTGAAGATGAGTCATGCCTTATGGTTTCTATTAAGGCCTGTAACTAGATATTTAAGACAGATGTAGTTTTGCAGAGATGGGTTCCATCCTTACTGACTAGTATTCAAAGAGTTAAAGAGGCCAAAAAATGCATGCCCTACAATATGGCATTCAGAACAAAAGGCACATTGTTAACACTAAGGGCACAATTTCTCCTCTACTGTTAATCTACAATGTCTTGCACCACTGTTGCTCCACTGCTGGAGCAATATATTTAAGTGGTAATGAACACAGTGGCGGTGCAAGAAACAGAGCCAAATGAGACTGCCAAAGACAAGACAACACTGTGCTATTCCTAAAACTGAAAACAGCGCCGACATCCCTAGACAATGGTAACCTGTGAGACCAAAAACTGTTTCCAAGCCAACTCTTAATAGCCTATCAGAGCCCTTCATTAATTTGTTTTAAAATCACAAAGATGCAACATTTTTCTTTTTTTGACATGACAATCAAACTAGAATTTTATTAAAGCAGCTCTATCACTAAATGCTGAAATGTGGCAGCTCTTGTGAATAAAAAAATTTCACTGTATTTGGAAAAAAAAAGAAAGCCCCACAGTGCTGCACATTATAGTTTGGTATAAAAGTTTCCGGTTTCCATTGAGAAATAAAGATAGTCCCAAATTCAATGTTGGCATCTTAAGAACCAGTTTTGTGCGGTGGGGGAAAGACAAGCAGTATTAGTCCATTTATAAATTTTCACATGTATCATCATTTTATACGGAAATTAATAACAGCAGACTCAGGTTTGTATACTTAAACGTAAATGTGAAGATAACTGGAAATGGAAGAGGAGCATTAGAAGAGAAAAAGAGCATTATGTTTTTATTGATTTAATGTCCTAAAGAAGCTAACCATCATTAAGAGGCTGGTGGTCTTACAAAGCCACCAAACCAAGTCTTATACTTCTTATGCCTTTAAGCCAAAATCTAGTACACAGATCCTTAAATTCTATACGCCATTGATTGGGAGTATTGTCATGTGAGCATTATTTAAAATGTAACTAATGTATTATTGCACTTCCACAGATTACACAGAAATGTGTATAATATGCTGAGAATTTGACTAAGGGAAAAGAAGCTATAATTTCTAAACACAGAAGTACAAATTAATTTATCAGTGACACCTTAAATAGTAAAGCAAATATCTATCACTATTTTAATAAGCTAACCTTATTACTGGTTTTTTGGCAAATATCTGAAATATTTCCTGAGCATTTTTGTCCACCATCAACCAACGAAGCCTAAAGTATGTTTTTCAAAACTTTTTTTTTTTTTTTTTAAGATAAACTGTAGGATTATTATTAAAGAACTTAACCGGAAACTTTCTTGGCCTCACTGGGGACCATGCTTTTAAGTACTTGTAAGTCAATTTACAGGTAATACAATAATCTCTGTGCATATATAAGCTTACTTATCCTAATTTGTACAACCCAAAACCTATCGTCCAAACAGGCAGAAATCTTTCTAAATTGCACATACTAAAAAATTTGTTTCACGTGCCTTGAAATTCATATACATCATTGCTCATACATTAGTGATAAAATACTGAAATTTTCACTGTGAAAATAATTATTATTCAGAGAAGAAAATATTCTTTTACCAAACTCTCAGTTACTTTGCCAGATAAAGTGTCATTCCCACAAAAATAATCAGTGCAATCCAAAGGAAAGTAAAATAAAATAGAGGAATGCTATCTCTGGGGTTCTTCTAATGATATGAAGAATAAGTCAAACCATTTAACTTGAGGTTGAACTTTTCCTCCTCTACACACGTTGTTAACATTGGCCTCACTGAACAGCCAAAGAGACTTCTGTTCACCAAGAGGATTTTCAACCCTTTTTCTTTTTAAAGAAAAAGTTGATAGTTTCCCAGGCTAAGAGAACTTTACAGTGGCACCTGAAAAGTGTGAACTCACTCTAATCTGCTAAATCTTCTTTGGAACTATGGAAATCCCCACCTTAAGTAGCTAGGCTGCTGTTCTTTTTTTAATTGGAATATGAAACAATGGTCTTAATCACAGCTGAAATGTCTCTTTTCTGTATTAACAGTCTGGGATACACAGTTGAAGGAAGAAGACAAACTAAATGCAAGCAACAGATGTGTGGTATTAAAAGAGGAACAGAGAGGAAAAATGCAGAGAAAAGGGAGGAACAGTTCATGGAATACAATTCTAAATTTAGGTGCAAAAGCAACTCTGTAATATGAGGCTTCTTTACAAAACAGCTTGCCGATCATACTAGAAAATTTGGAGGAACACACACGTTTCCATTTCCATTTATCCACTAAAAGCTGCTTTGCCAGTTTTTAGAATGTCAAAATGCTAACTGGGCAGTTTAAACCTTGGGGATCTTATTTTGTATTTGTTTCAGCACTAGAGAAAAATCTCTAAGGTACAGTTTTTCTCAGGATATCACTTTCATTCTGACCGTTCTCCTCCCACTACCCCACCACCCAAATTTATGAAAAACGGAAGCAGGACATGCTACACCTGTGCATGGACCTGGAGCATGGAGGGAAAAGGAGGGCCTTACGGGGCTGTCACCCTGGGGAGAATATAACATGAACCATAAAAACATAGTGAATGTCTTTGACACCAATCTGTAAATGCGTGGCAGTCATGAAGTAATCAATGGCCTGCCACTGATGTTATTATTCTGCCACACTAAATACAGTAAGGCTCATTGTACTTTTAGAACACAAAAAGTTTCCGAAAGTATAAAAACTTAAAGCATTGTCCTCATGTATTTTATAAAAACAAAATGAACAACTTTCTTACATTAAAATTAAGTGCTGAAAAGATACAAATGAGTAGAGTTATTGAGCAAATAAAAACAGGTCTGAGCTACTCCTTTTCAACCCAATAAGGCTCAGCAAAGTTGTATCTTTCAGATTACCAGCATCAGGGGACATGAGCTCAGCTAACGAGTTTTGGCAACACTGTCCTCTGCTGAATATTCCCGTTGGCATCTGTCATCTGTGCCAAATTAGTCCTCAGTTTGGAAGCTGAGCTGGAAGGTGGAGGTAACTTGGATATAGATGTGATAGCACCGGTGCTCTCAGTTATCCTTTTCACTGACGTTTTCTCCCCGGTGGGAGGCTTTGGCAATCGCCTCCTCAGCCAGGGGTGCCGCAAAGCCTGGCCTGGGGTCATGCGCACTGCAGGATCCCACTCTAAACACTGTTTTAAGAAGTCAAGGAAAAGGGGATCGTCACACCCCTTCAGCGCGTTCCCCCACTCTCTGCTCTCCGGTGGGCCCCTCAGTTTCCCCCTCCGGGAACGGCCTCCATTGAGGACCACAGAGCCATCTGAGAGTGTCGTGACAGTGCAGTAACGGGGGTAACCCTTGGAGCTCACAAAATTTTTGGCTCGTTTGGACGCATCCAGCAGTTTCTGCGAGGGCATGCCCAACAGTTCAATCATACAGGCCAGCTGGTCCCCTTCATCCTCCCCAGGCAAGAGGGGGTAACCCGTCAGGAGCTCTGCTAAAATGCAGCCCAGGCTCCACATGTCAATGGGCATGCCATACCTGGCCCCAAGGATCACTTCTGGAGCCCGGTAAAAACGCGACTGGATGTACGTGTAGACACGCTGATGCTCGTAACAACTGGAGCCAAAATCAATCACTTTAATACCGCTTCTACCCTGCTGCTTTAACAAAATGTTCTCGGGCTTAAGGTCACAGTGAATTATTCTGTTTTTGTGCAAAGCATCCAAGCACTGCAGAATCGAGTGGGCAAACTTGCGAACCAAAGGCAGGCTGAAGCCCTGGAATTTATTCTTCTTGATGAGCTCATAGAGGTTCATGCTCAGCAGCTCAAACGTCATGCAGATGTGGTTGCGGAAGGTGAAATTCTCCAGCATATGGATGACATTCATTGTGTTATCCTTGTCCTGCTTCCGCAGGTGTTCCAGGATTCGGATCTCCTCTGCTGCTTGCCTGTGGAAGCGCTTCTCATTCCGCACCATCTTTAGGGCCACGTGCTGGTGGACTTTGTGATCGTAGGCCTTGACCACCTGCCCAAAGCTCCCCTTCCCAATGACCTTGAGGACCTCGTACCTGTAAGCCACGTGATCATGGGGCACCTGCACATATGATCCCTGGTCGTCATCATAGCCACCATTGTTGGGCCCACCTGTCATGCCCTGGCGCTTCTTAGCATTTAGACCCAAGAAATATATTTCAGGGTAGCTGAAAATCTCATGGTGTTCAAAGGCTGTGAGTTTTTGCATGTATTGCTTCATTGCTTGTTCAGGTGTCATGGGGGTGGCTTTCACCTTCCCCATGCCTTCCATGGACTTCAGAGAGGTGGAGCTCCCCTGCCGTCTATGAATGCTGTCCAGCTGCCGCTCTGGCACCACTGGCAAGCCCGTTTTGCCCACTGTTGTAAGCCCATTTGGTTGTGTCGTGAGCACTGTCCGCTTGTTACTGTTATCCTCAAACAGCTGTTGAACCTGGATCTGTCCATGAGGGTGGCTGCCGACATGCAGGTGATCATTCATTGTGTGCTTACTGCCGCCAATCTGGAATTCAGACAGGAAATATAAATAGAAAAGAAGTGGTGTCTGTTCAAACGGGGTATAATTGACCCCCATCAGCAACCACCCCCTCCACCCCACCTTTACAAAATCCCACTTGGATTGAGTAAAGGCCACAAAACATGTGATCCTGAAAAAAGGACCTCATAAATGCCATGCCTAACAGACAAGATGGTTTGCTGTACATATTCAGGGTTCCCCACGGAGGCAGAGACCATAACTTTATCATTCTATATCTAACACTTAGTATAGGGCCTGGCACATCATAGATGTTCCACTCAATCCACACTTGATATAAAAATGAAACAGGATACAGAAAAAACATGCACACATAAGACTCTATGTTGGCTCCTCCACCCCCAGATTACAGCACCTTTCATATTTCATCTAGTAGTTTATTAACATGAGGACAGGGACAATGTCTGTCTTGTTCACTACTCTTTCCCTAATACCTAGAGCTCTATCCTGAAAACACTTTATCACCAGGACTTCCCCTTTCCTTGAAAATCTGATGAAACCTAAGTGCACACATGATCCAGTGACAAAAACAAAAACCCTGTGTTTTAGGCTTGAAAGATTCCCATGTAGATATGCGCCACAGTGTCTTATAAACCCCGAACCTATTTTTAAAAGTTCCCAGGCTTTACTAACTGTAATAACCATTTAAGGCATTCAGCCCAACAAACCAAGCAACGACCACACTGTTTGGCCTTCCTCCAGAGGGGTCAGGGGCTCAGCTCTCTGAAGATGTACATTTCTACGAGCTGCTGGGATACTTGAGGTTTCCAAACAGGAATCCAAAGCAGCAACCTCTTGTTTCAGGTACGCATGCCATCCCTGAGCATTCCTGTCTAAACTCTACCAATGGTGTGAGCCAAGGGGCCCCAGCCCTCTACTGACAATCTTCTTGGGATTTCCTTTAAGCATTATGACTGCTGAGAGGTAATGGGTAGGAGAGGACTGGCAGCCAGGATCCTCTTCCAGTTAGGAATTCCTGCCTTGGACAACCCCAAGTCTTAAAGCAGCCTGGGAGGTGATTTTTGTATGAAATCTTACATCAACTTGTCATCACAATCCACCTCATTCATTCAACTGGTGTTAACAGAAGGCTGGCTGCCAAAGTGACAGAGTCCCTGCCCTCCAGGAGCTTACAACTAACTAGATGAAGTCTGTTGCCATCAGTATTTTTTCTATTATCTCTTTTAAATCCTACTTTTAGGGCTTTACCTACTACTGAAAGAGCAGAAGGGCTGTGTATATGTAACATAGTAATTCAAAAAATGATTTGGGAACACCTGGATTATAAAATGAAATTCTAACTCCTTCTTACTAATAGACTAAGATGTTCACATTTTCTTTATTGGATACATAATATGCACAATGACTGTGTGGAGAGTGAGCTTCCTCTCTGCCCACTTTTAACTAAAACAAAACAGAAGACAATACTTGGGGCCTGTCTGACTGTGACTTCATATAGGCTCAGGGATATCATTTCTCAGACTTATAACTGAGCTTTTTTATTAAACTCATAGATGATACTCCGTGCTAGCTGATCTTATATTCAATAAGAGTAGCCAGAAAGGTTATTTTACCCTTGTTCTATGTCAAAAGCAGGGCAGTCCATAAAAATGAATCAGGCAAGTCTTGGGCATATATACAAGAGGTACAGGCTTGTCCAATGCTTTTCTTCCCCAGCCTCGCTCTCTGCACCCTCTCCTGTCCACTGTGGTCTTTCAAACACTAGGGAATAAAGGGGCCTGAATCAAAATATCTCTCTCCTAAAGAACCATTATCTTCAGAGTGGAGTGGTGATATTTCAGAAGAAAAATCCACATTACCTGTATACATGCTATTAAAAAGCACAAAGCTGCTTCATTAGGACAAAATTAACCTTGGGGCTTTAGAGATTTCTAAAAACAGAGCAAAGTAAAACCAAGCCTCCAAAATTTACTTTAAGCAATTTTTGTGTTTCGCAAAATTTAATACATGCTCACAAATGTTTTAGTAACTAAAACTAATGAGACTGCCAAGAAACGACCATCTTCTATATCTCCAAATGCCTTCTCTTGTTCTCCTTTGCAGCATCAACTACTGGTTCACCTAACCTTAGGTGGGTTCAAGAGTTCCCCAGGGTTCAAGCCTCAATTCTCGTGGCTTCTTACTCCCATAAGCCCCTGCAACTGATCCTGAACACAGCCAGGGCTTCAGCAACTGCCCATGGCCTGAGGTTTGCACATTTGTTCCTTGAACTCAGACCTGCCAAGGTGCTATCTCCTGAGTGCAAGACACACATATCCAACTATCAATCAGCTCCCTCTGCCATAAGCAACTCAAACTTAACTCATTATTTTTCTACCAAACTGGTTTCCCACTCCCATAATCCTCCATTTTTGATCAACAGAAGGCTTCCCCTCCATGTAGTCAGTCACTCAGGCTATCCACCTGCAAATGAATCCTCAGCACTGTGCGCCTGGAAAACCTCTCAACACCTCCCTCACCTAAGATGCATCATTACTATGCCACGCCCTTTCCATCAACACTGCCTCATCTTACTCTCCTGATGTCTTTCCCTGGGACAACTGAGGCAGCATTGTAAGTCTAGAATTCTAAGTCTAGAATTCCTCAAATCTCTTCTCCATAGTGCTTCTAGAGTTAACCATTTAAAAATCTCAACCTGAGACCATTCTTGCTTTTTGCCCAAGGCCCATGGCTGTAACCTATTTCCATAGCTAATGCAAGAACTTACCAGTAAGAACACAAGGCTCTAAAATGTAGAGGCTAAATGATCTGAGTCCTTCCATTCGCATCAACTACTGTCACTCTTCTCTCCAAGAGGAACAAAGCTAGATAGCCCAGGACCCAAAAAACACCACGCACTTTTACACTCCTCTGCTTTTAGTGAGGTCACGTTTCATAATGGTAGATTTTCAGTTAGACACACATTAAATGATCCAGCTCCACCATTTACTAAATGTGTGACCCAGGGCAATTTATTTCATCTCTGTTAACCTCAGTGACCTTGTCTGCAAAAAGAAGGGAACAAACTTACCTCATTAGGGCTATTAGGGGGATTAAATAAGGTAGTATGTTTAAAGTACTTAGTAGTCAGTCAATGAGAGCATTATTATTACCCTTTCCAGATGTTTCTTGGAATCTCCTTTCTCATACCTAGGTGATTCACCCTTCAATGCATGGTTCAACTCTCACCGCCTGTGTAAACCTTCCCTGACCTACTCAACAGCTACTTCTCTACTCGGAGTGTATTAATCTAACACTTATTTCTCTTTACTGCAATTGTTTTAACATCAGATGTACTCATTTGGCTGTGAGCAATTCCAGGGCTGGGTCCCCTCTTATGTTTTTAAGTCCTCATTAACATAAACCCAGGCATATAGTAAGAGCTCAATAAGTATCTTTGGGATGCAGGAACACATGTCAATAGATCCTCCTTATTATAACACTCTTGCCTCTCTTAGAGTTGTTCCTGAGAACTACATTGTGTACCTTCATAAGGAAACATGAAGTCAATGCCCAGGGAATTGAGAAATGTCCCTGGTAACCTAAGTCACAAGACGTTAGGCTTGCAGGGCATCAGCACAGACTTGGAGGCAAAGGACCTCCAAGCATAAAGTACCTGTAGCAGACACATCAATCAAACCATGTATAAACACTTGTAGCAAACACATCAACCAAACACCTAAAAGCAACACATGCAATCTTAAAAGCTTTCCAGATGTTAGAGATTCATTTTAGAAGCTCTAGCAAAAGAAGACTTTGAATCTCAAATATTGCAGGACTCTAAAATCACAATCAAGCTCGAAAGAACAATTAACTGACTTATAAAAAGTGGGGCAGAGAGCGGGGCTGGGGTGCTGAGGGACTACAAACGCCAGAACATTTCCAGAATACATGTCAAGACTACATCATAAACTTAAGGATATTAAAAACCTCTCTCTCCAGCTCAGCCTCTTGAAGTCTGAGATCATGGCTTATTCCGATGTCAATGTATAGCACAGTGTGTGTCATATTTAAAAATACATACTGAGGCTGGGTGCAGTGGCTCACACCCGTATCCCAGCACTTTGGGAGACTGAGGCAGGTGGATCATTTGAGGTCAGGAGTTCATAACCAACCTGGCCAACATCGTGAAACCTCATCTCTATTAAAAACACAAAAATTAGCCAGGCTTGGTGGCGGGCGCCTGTAATCCCAGCTACTTGGGTGGCTAAGGCAAGAGAATTGCTGGAACCCTGGAGGCGGAGGTTGCAGGGAGCCGAGATGGAGCCACTGCACTCCAGCTTGGGCAATAGAGTGAGACTCCGTCTCAAAAAAACAAAACAAAACAAAGCAAAACAAAAAACAAAAAAAACATAATGAATGCAATTGTTAAAACAGCTACAGTTTATGGGTTCAAATCGAGAGACCTGCAAAGGCTTCTGTGATCATGAAGTACTTTGGTATTAAATATTATATAAAAACAATAGTCTAACCAGTTTCATAGTTTTCATTTCTTCCAATAAGAAAATGGCAAAGAGCAGATATTTCACTGTGATAATAGTTTTGGGTGTTTAAAAACTTTTCTGAAGTCATCTTAGAAATGCTGTATAGTATTATGGTAATAGAACTGAGTCCAAAAAGACTGGAATTTCAGCTCCTCCTCAAACATTCTGACAGTCTGTGTGGCCCTAAGTAAAGTGTCTACTTTTTCTTCAAAGTACTGCCATTTTTTAAATGTGTATTTTAATTCGAATTATTTTGTAAAACTGATTAACTGGAGAGTGTTTTACATAGTAAAACAGTTATAAAAGTTACACATATTTTAATATTTTTGAATTTAAAATACTTCTATTAACAACTGCCAATTAACATTAATAGAAAAATAATAGGAAGTAACAGGCACACTTCTCTCACACAAACAGAAATAAATTACTAAAGTGTAAAACAACTTATACATGGAGATATAAAACAAGAGGGCAACGGACTAGATAAATTCCAAAGCTTATAACCTTTATAATCATATATTTGACCTGCCTAGTGTATCACCTGTAAGAGAAAATGTGGGCAAGCTCCTATGACAAGATCATTTTTATCTCCTTAATGCCCTCCCCACCTCCCATTCATTCTAGAAGTTCTTCCTAGGTGTAATTACTCTGGAAATAATAACTAAAAATTTATAAAAATCTGACAGACATATGAGAATATGGATCTACAAAGGTTCTTGCATTTATAATGAGGCTAGTACAATTTCCTAGAATTAGCAGTCTCCATCAGCATATTAAAACTAGATGCAGGAGGGTGTAGGCTTTCACTCCGGCCTTGATATGAACTGGCTGGGGAATCCTGATGAAACCAGTTACCTTGTCTGAGTCTGTTTCCTCATCTATAAATTGAAAGACTAGAAACAGATAAACTCTGTGGTCCTTTTAACCTTTCCTGTACTATGAAATCTGCGATGTTATAGAAATAAAATCAAAACTAAACCACCATCGAAACCCAAATTCATACCTTCAAAGTCAAGCATCTAATAATTAACAGCATAGCGAAGTTTACACACACGTTAAAAACAAGTAAATCTGGCACACGCCACAGCAAAATACAGGCCTCCATTATGAGGAGTACTGAGAAGCACATTCACATCCTTCCTTTTCTGGTGCACCACAGGCTCTCCCTCCAGTGGAGACTTGTCGTTTTATCTACTTTCATTACATATATTTCAATGGCAAAGAGGCTTTGATGAAGCAAAGCCCATCCTTACAAAATTGGAATCCACATGCAAACCAAATAGCTCTTTTTCCAGGTCACACCATGTCATGTGATTACATCAACACATAGAAAAAAAAAAACTGGATATTACATTTTCCAAATTGTCAGATGATCCCAAACAAAAAATCTAAACCCCTAAAATCAATGGCAGTTCGGTACCTAAATTTTCACTGCAACAAGAACACTGAACAGTAATATACAGAATCATCCGTCCTACTACCATCCACAGTCCAACACAGATGAGTTAACTTCTGTGCAATGAATTCCCAGCCCCTGGGACCAGATGTGTCAGGCCAGAGAGACAGACAGAGGGAGGGGGAAGACAGTAACAGCAACAAAACATTTTCCTACGAAACTTGCACACGTCTCTCCAGGTCTAACAGGTGCAACTATGGTCTAGACATCCCCTCACAGTTCTCTGACAAACAAGTTTCCCCATATGTCCCCAGAGCTACTCCCCTGTAGGCCGGGGGATGGCCTTTTTTTCAAGAACTCAACTTTCGCTTGGCAAATAAAACCAATTCCTGGCAAGCATCCCTCACACAGAACCATCTTAGGCTGTTCCTGTGGAAAATCCAATCGGGAAAAAAAGACCTCCAAACCATCACCTCCTCCAAGTGCAGATCTCCTCCAGGCTGGCCATCACCATCCAAGGGTGATCCCTGGGAGCTGAGAAAAGGTACATTCTGAAGTCGAATCCAGCTTGCCAGTCTCCACAGCCACCAGCAACCAGTACCACGCTGGCCTCTCCCCTCCCTCTGGGCCCTGAGAGACCACAGCACCTGTTAGGTGCTTTGTCCTTCCCACCTCCAAAGCAACGCTTGCCCTTTCCTTTTGAATAACGTCCAACTGCAGAATCCTACAGGGGTGGCTTGTTTTGACTGCTGCGGCGGCTCTTATTTTTGTTAATGTTAATTACAATTTCTGCTGTGCTCAAACCTGTAGCACTCATAAAACATGCTTACACACGCGGGGGACAATTGGCGATGCTCCCTGCTGGCTGGAGCCAGGCCTGGGAGGCTCTTTGGGGGATCGATTTTCCAGGCAGGCCGGTCTGGCTGTCCCCTAACACATATCTGTTTCTATAAATACCCACTACCCACGGGGAGGTGGGGGAAGGACAGAGATGTTTACCGGGTCAGGGAAAGGGAGCTCTGGGATGCAAGGACGAAAAATGAGGAAAGAAGGGAAGCAGCAAGGAGGAAGTTCCTAGGAAGAGGAGCTCATGGCTGGGCGGGCTCCGGAGGGGAAGTAAGGGGCCCACGCCACGAATCTTCCTTTGTGGCTGCAGCTTTGGGCTCGCCCAAGTTAACGAGGGCGGCGTCGAGGAGAGGCCACGGGCCCGGGTCGTGGGGCTTCTTGTATCTCGACCCCTCTTCTCCCGGCGTCAGAACCCTTCAAGTCCGGGTGCTTCTGCCTGGGGCCCCTCCCGCCCCCACCGCCCGGGCCGCCCGCGGGCTGGGTCTCACCGTGTGGGCTGCGGCGGCAGCGTTGCTGGCCCGGAGAGGCGGCAGGGCGATGGGGGAGGGCGGGCCGGTCCCCACTCCGCTCCGGGTGGCCCCCGCACCGAGCCCCGGGGAAGCCTGAAGCTGGCGAACGGCGCTGTCCCCACCTCGGCCTGGAAGCCACGTGCGGGAGGAGACAAAAGAGGGTCAGGGGGGAGAAAGTCACCCAGACTACCCCCCACCCCACTGGGCAGCGACACCCCTCTCCCAGGGAAAGACAGAGGAAGAGACCGGGGCAGTACAAACGGGCGTTCGGGTCACGGCTCCCCAGCGCACACCCACGGGCGGGGCGCGGGCAGCGGCAAAGTTAAGTCGGGCCCTGGCGCGCGAGTTCGCGACCCGGCGGGGAAGCCGGACCACGCCGGGGCTTGGCGGCCCACGTTGCAGACTGCCAGCGGCCGGGAGGTGGGTTTGGACAGCTGAGCAGGGCGCCACGGCCACGCCAAGCCCCGGGCAGAGAAGGGCGGGGCGGCAGGCCTGGACGGTCCCCGCCCGGGCCCCTGGCAGGCAGAAGCCTCTTCGGGCGGAGGACTCCCCTCGGAGGGGCCTTCGGCGCCGCGCGCAACCCTGCGCGGAGCCCGGGGCGCGCCGTCCGTCCGGGGACTCCCCCGCGCCGCGCCGCCGACTTTGTTCGAGGTCCCGCAGGCAGCGGCCGCCCGCGCCACGGGGGCTGCCCTGGGTCGGCAGGGTTCCGGGGGGGGGCGGCGCGGGGGCACGGCCTCCTTACCGGTCGGGAAGGCGGCGGGAGCGGCGGCCGAAGGTTTCCTGGTTAACATGGCCGCTGGAGAGGAAAATGCATTTCAGGGCTGCCGTCGCCGCCGCCGGTCCTGCTGCTACTTTTGGCGGCCGCCGCCGCCGCCGCCGCCGCCTCCTCCCGGCCGCCCCTCGCGCGGTTCCCCGGCGCCTCGTCGCCGCCTCGCGTCTGCTACAGCCAGACACACACAGTCCACTGCATCCCCTCGGCCCGGGCCCGCCGCCGCGAGCCCCCCGCTCTCCTCCTCGCCGCCGTCCTCCTCTTCCTCGGGCGGCTGCAGCACCCTCCGGCCCGTGCACATGCCTCGCCCTCCCCTGCGCGCCGCGGGCCTCCCCGTCTCCCTCACATAGGGGCGCGGGGAGCTAGAAGCGCCGCGAGGACCGAGAACCGCCTAGCTCGGGAGGCTCTCCCGGGCCCGCGCGCGCGCGGCCCCGCGCACTCACACACAGGCGCCGGCGCGCGGCCCCGCCCCCGCCGCCCTCCACCGCCCTCCGCCGCCGCCGCAGGCCCCGCCCCCGGTTCCCCTGGCTCCCCCGGCTCCCCCCGGCTCCCCCCGGCCCTGGCCACGCACACCCCGCCCCCACCCAGCCTCCCGCCTGGCCTCTCTTCTCTCCCCGGGTCTCGCGCAGCCGCCCCTGCGTTCCCCGGAAAACTCGGCGGGCTCCGCTCGCCCTCCTCCGCCCCCTCCGGCCATCTGCACTGCTCCCCTCGGCTCCGCTCCGGCGACCTTTTCCCCTCCCCGGCCTCTCCGGCCCCCGCGGAGCCCCTCCGCTGCCCTAACAGCTCAACCTACCGCTGCTGCCCTCCGGCCGAAAGTGCCGCAGAGACCCCTCCCCTGCCATGCCCACCCCTAAACATAAATGCATTTTCAGCTCTTCGAACTGAATGGCTGCTCACAGACAGTACTGCGTCCCCGGTCCCCCATTCTCAGTCGCGGGGACTTAGCCACTCCCCTCTCCCCGATTCCTCATGTAGATAACTTAGTTGTGCGAGGGTCACCTCGGAGAGTCAAGTCCTGGGAGGGGCCGCCGCTGAGCTCGTTGACCCTGAGCAGGGGCGAGAGAGGGGGCTGCCCTCCCACCTCCACTAAACACACCCTCCCCGGTTTACTGACACCAAGTGACCGCTCGCCAGTCGCTAGGACAAGGGGAGGCAGAGAGGCGCGTGTGGACGGCAGCTGGGGAAGCAGTTGGCTGTGGGTTGCTAGGCAAAAATAAACATCAGAGACACCTCCTATTTCCTTACAACTCCGAGCCTTTTCCTGGCGCGGCCACTGGGAGAGACACACCTTCCTTTGAGCTCTGCGGTGAGGGAGCGACACCTCGAATTCCTCTCACCCCAACCCGACGCATCTCTTATAAACCCCTTCCTTTACAAGAAACTTAGAGAATTTCCCTGCCTTTTTTATTCGCCATCTACAACCTCTCTTTTCCTTGAAGACCAAAAAAAAAATTTGCTTTCCCGTCTCACACCCACGCCTCGTCGTGCGTGGCACACGGTGCGCCTCTGTCCAAAGGTCACAGGTGTTGCCACTTCAGCCGTGAGAGCAGGTGGGGTGGAAAAGCCCGACAAATTCCGGATGACGGGGCTTATGCCATGCACTTCCTTCTCGAGAGGTGCCTAGTTTCTGAAGTTCTCTTGGGGTCAGAGGTCCATTATGCTCTGCCCCGCCCGATTATCTCTGGCCCCTGGCTGGACCTACTGTGCAGGCCCGAACTAGTGCAGACTCCAGTCGGAAGGGAGTCACCTCCTGCGGAGTTTCATCGCCTCTACTGTTTGCAAATTGTCATAGCAACCTCCCACAGAGCGCACCCGCAGCTTTATACAAACGCCAAAAACTGTGTTTCAAGGTACAGTGTGACCTCTCAGAGTCTCTGGGACTCCTAAAGAGGCCTCCAAGTTAGGGACACTGGGAGAGGGAAACTGTGACAAAAAGAATTTTGGCTAGTATCACGTCCCTCCAAAAAAACAAAACAAAACAAAACCCTTTGGGGCCTTCTCCTAATAAAGTAGACCACAGTAAAATAATCCAATGATATGCCTTTAGACGAATCATGACCTGAACTGACCCTAGCAGGAAATATCCCCCATGCTTGTCACTAGCGACTATCACATTTAAATCTACATGCGGAAGCATATGTAATGTTTAGAATCGACTAAAAGGCAAGGGCTACTCAGTAGCAGAGATGACACTAGAACTGGTTTTCTGACTCCCAGTCTGATTTCACTGATTTCCATCACACTACTTTCCTTACACTTTCAAGAAAGCTCACACCTCTTTTCTTCTCCTTTCAAAACACTTATTTTATACCATTTTCCTTTTTAAAATGAGTATGCAACTGATGTTCAAATAAAAAAAAGAAGCAAAAATATCAATTTTAATATAATCCGACAGCCCTTTTTGCTTAAGTTATTCGTACAATACTTCAGTAGAAGCTAAATATGCCACTGTTTTCTCATGAATAAAATAAATGCTAGTTACTGGAAGCCATAGTTTACAATTTCCAAATTAGTAATAGTAATTTTCTCATTTAACATGAGGAAAAGGAGTGCTGATTCTTTTTTTTTTTTTTTTTTTTTTGACAAAGGAACACAATCATTAACTTTAGGAAAATAAAAGACATTAGGGAACTTTTTGTAGTTTGTTATTTTATATCATGACATATAATTTCAATTTTATATATTTTTTTGTGGCTTAACATAAGGAAATACTGCAGTTAACCTACCCCATGGCTATTTTGGTTATAAATGGTACATGTTTGAAAATTATATTAAATTTTACTGACCTCTAAATGACTATTAACCATTGCTTAGATTTTCCTTATTCTATTAAATATGGACATCTCCCTGAGTGAATGTTAAATGGAAAAGTTGTACAAACACACTCCTGGGGCTTTGGGGAGAGTAAAGTGGGTAAATTTGGGGAGTTGTTTCCCTCAAATTTTATTATTATAATGCATCATTATCAGTTATCTCATATAATTACACATATTTTTATCTCTTTATAAAACACTTTCACAAATATTACCATGGTTAATCTTCATAACTCCACCAGAGCGGATTTCATTTTAAATAGGAACCTCCTTAAAAGCTTCATTCAATTAGCAAGAGACTGCTCTTTGGTTTTTACTCATTGCAAAAACTCTTATCTGTTCCACATGTATATAAAATCCAGATTCAGATAACAAGGAGGTAGGCAGGATCTAGCAGGAGTAGAGAGAAAGAAACAGGAGAACTCAGAATACAGCCTTGAGGAAGAAAGTTGATTTTTCACTGGGCAAAGTACTGATCACAAGGAAAATTGGAAATGAACGTAAACATTGCTGGTTTCAAAACACATTTACTCATATAATCCCCTTATCCCAGAAACATTTACAAAGAATTTAGTATGTGCTAGGCCTAGGAGACATGATGAATCATCAAATGCAGTAGACTACGCTTCAGTCTGGCAATCTATTAGGAACTCATTCTTTTTTTGTTTTGTTTTTGTTTTTTTGAGACAGAGTTTCACTGTGTCGCCCAGGCTGGAGTGCAGTGGTGCAGTCTCGGCTCACTGCAATCTCTGTCTCACAGTTCAGGTGGTTCTCCTGCCTTAGCCTCCCGAGTAGCTAGGACTACAGGCGTCCACCACCGCGCCCAGCTAATTTTTGTATGTTTTGTAGAGACGGGGTTTCACCATGTTGGCCAGGCTGGTCTCGAACTCCTGACCTCAAGTGATCCGCCTGCCTCGGCCTTCCAAAGTGCTAGGATTACAGGCATGAGCCACCACACCTGGCCGGGAACTAATTGTTTTATTCAATTAAGCAATAAGCAATAAGAACTTGACATATTTTTGGCACTGTTGGTGGAATGTTATGGTCTGAATGTTTGCGTATGCCCCAAATTTATACTTTGAAATCCTAACCCACAATGTGATGGTATTAGGAGGTGGTTAGATCATGAGGGCTCTGCCCTCATGATTGGGATTGGTGCCGTTATAAAAGTGACTGTGGAGAGTTAGTAGCCTTTTCTACCATGCGAGGACACAGAAAGCAGGCACCATTTATGAACCAGGAAACAGGTCCTCACCAGACACTAAATCTGCCAGCACCATGCTCTTGAACTTTCCAGCCTCCAGAACTGTGAAAAATAAATTTCTGTTCGTTGTAGTTACTGGGTTATAGTATTTTCGTGTAGTAGCCCTAACAAACTAAGACATGGGGCTACACAGTTCAGTAATCCCTGATCATTGCTACTCGGAAGTTCACAGTCCAGTACGGGAGACCAGACATTTAATGAAGTGAAAAGAGTGGTAAAGAAGGCATATAGGAGGCACAGAGGTAGCACACAGGAGGGAGGGATGAGCTCTACTTAAGTGGTGTCTGGCAGGGGCTGTGCTTCAGTGGAGGTTTTAAAGACACGTGGGAATTTGCAAGTCAGAAAAGACAGGTTAGGACATTCCAGGCGGAAGAAATACGGTGTTCAGAGGCATCAAGGTGTAAGAAAGCATGATGTGTCCTGGGGGAAGGGTAAGCAAATCAGAATAGAGGAAGCTTGGGGTGCCAGGCAGAGGGGTGGTACTGCTATCTTCCTAGGGTTAGGTTTATGGATAGATGGAGTCAGGTTAAGAATTATCCTAAACTTGGCCAGGCATGATGGCTCACACCTATAATCCCAGTGCTTTGAAAGGCTGAGGAGGGAGGACCAGGAGCTTGAGACCGGCCTGGACAACATAGCAAGACCCTGTCTCCACAAAAAAAATAAAAATAAAGAAATATTCTAAACTTTATCTGCTATGGATATGTGAAAACAAGGTGCAGGGGCTTTTGGAGCAGCTAGATAAATTATTAAGGAACTGATTCATTTTGGTGAAGGTGGATCTAACACCCTTTAAGAGAACACCAGGCCAGGTGCAGTGGCTCATGCTTGTAATCTCAGCACTTTGGAAGGCCAAGGCGGGTGGATCACTTGAGGTCAGGAGTTCAAGACCAGCCTGGCCAACATAGTGAAACCCCGTTGCTACTAAAAATTCAAAAAATTAGCCAGACGTGGTGGCAGGCACCTGTAATCCCTGCTACTGGGAGGCTGAGGCAGGAGTATTGCTTGGACCCGGGAGGCGGAGGCTGCAGTGAGCCGAGATTGTGCCACTGCACTCCAGCCTGGGTGACAGAGCAAGAGTCCATCTGAAAAAAAAACAAACAAAAAAGAGAACACCACTAACTGGTGGTACCTTCTCTGTCTCCCATCACCAAGGTCCAGAACTACGTAGAAAAGAACATGAAGACCTTATGGCCTAAAGTCTACTAATGTAAACTTTTCAGAAGTAGGAGGCATGGCTGTCATAATCATATGGCCACAAGGTATCCGCGTTTGCCTCTGGAGGGTGAGTCTGTGGCCACTGCTGGTGTGGAAATCAAGAAGAGATTTCTGTAGCACTGGAAAATTGGTGATACGAAGTGTCTGGGCAGGTTGGTTATATGTTAGGGCACTTGCAGGGCCAGTTTCCTCCATTCTAGGTTGGGGGGCACATTTGCTTCCTAAGGCAATCTAGGTATTTGGAAAGGCTGCAGAGTTAATTCAGCAATTTCTTGGGAACAATACATCTGATTTTTCTGCATCCTAAGGACAGAGTTGATGTTTAAAACCAGTAAGCAGGGAAAAGAGAAAGCTATATCCTGAAGATTGGAGTGCCTTAATAAAAAGCTCATAGACAAAGCTAAGTAGACCTCTGCTCAAGCTCCAACTTTGATCCATCAGGACAAATGCCAGAGGACTGGTGTCCAGTGTATCCAGGAGCTTCAAGGGGACAGGAGTGCCATGACTAGGTAGGATTCCAGCAGCTGGCTTCCAGACCAGTCTTCTCAGGCAAGTGGCTGCGCAGTTGACACAGCTTATAAAGTAGGTGCCAGGGGAGTCAGCCTCCAGGAGATAAGCCTGTGGGGCTGCACGCGGAGCAACCAGCAAAGAACAGGCTGATTCCTGCATCCTGGGGATCATGCTGGACCTTGCACCTCGTGAGGAATGAACATGTAAAAGGGGTAACAGAAACTCCAAATTTCTCTACTAGGAAATCTGTTATGAGAGAAGCCATGGTACAGTTTCGCAAACCAGAGAAGATTAAAAGGAAAAAGTTCTGTGGTGTTCCAGGTCATGGGGTCTCTGGTGCCACTCTAACCAAAAGTGATGCCATCCCCTAGCTAAGAAGTGGTGAGTGAGAGGAGAATTATGTGCCATGAGCACTGTGAGAGCCACACTGGACACTGCTCCTGATCTGCCTTAGCACAGGTTCAATAAAACCTTACTGAACGGAACTGAACTTATTTTAGCTAAGGATGTGCTAAGAGCAATCACCTACAACATTCAAACTGTTAACTCTGCTCATACACAGTGAAAATGGACCCAACTTGACTGATGGCTTAATGCATTTGTTCTATATGTATTGATTATCAAGCTCCTATTATGTTATGTGTCAGGCACTAATCTAGGTATTTAGAACAAAGCTGATCAAGTCCTTGCTCCGAGGATCTTCGATTCTAGCGCAAGGAGAATAACAATGAACAAACAGTGACCATATCACACATCAGGTGGGAATAATTACTAGGTGAAGATGAACGGATGTAGGAAGATAGAGAGATGCTGGAGAGAGCACTATTTTACTTAGACTTATTTACTGTGAAGACGTTTCTGATGAGGTGACATCTCAGCAGATTTGAAAGAAGTGAGAAGCTTATGGGAATCTCTGGGCAGAGGGCCCAGGAGATGCAAAGAACCAGCAGATGCAAAGGCCCTGAGGTGGTCACATGTTTGGGGCATGGCAAAGAGGGCAAGTGGTTGGAGCAGTGAAGTCAGCAAGAGGGAAAGTCATAGAGATGAGGCCAGAGACATAGCCAGGTACCAGGTCACATGAACAAATTTGGATTTTATTTTGAGTGATTTGGGAAATTGAGGTTTAAATATTTGAAGAGACAGGTGTCTTCCACCTGTAATCCCAGCACTTTGGGAGGCTGGGGCGGGAGAATCGCTTGAGCCCAGGAGTTCGAGATCAGCCTGGAAAACATAGGGAGACTCTGTCTCTACAAAACAAACAACAAACAAAAATTAGGCAAGTGTGGTGACATGTGCCTGTAGTCCTAGCTACTTGGAAGGCTGAGGTAGGAGGATCACTTGAGCCCCGGGGTTCAAGGCAAACAATAATGGAACCATTATTGTTCCATTGAACTCCAGCCTGGGAGACAGAGCGAGACACTGTCTCAAAAAAAAAAAACAAGCAGAAAGAAAGAGAGATAGCAAACCCACATGCCTGTAATCCCAGCACTTTGGGAGGCTGAGGCAAGCAGATCACCTGAGGTTAGGAGTTCAAGACCTGCCTGGTCAACATGGTGAAATCCCATCTCTACTAAAAATGCAAAAATTAGCTGGGCGTGATGGCGGGTGCCTGTAATCCCAGCTACTCAGGAGGCTGAGGCGGAGAATCGCTTGAACCCGGGAGGCGGAAGTTGCAGTGAGCCAAGATCACGCCATTGCACTCCAGCCTGGGTGACAAGAGCGAGACTGTCTCAAAAACAAAAAGAGAGAGAGAGAGAGAGATAGCAAACCCAAGGTGAGAGATTACAACTGACTCTTAAAAAAGATCTTCGATGTCTATGTATTTTTACACCCTTTTGGAGTCACATTGAACTAAGCACAGTGGAAGATAAAAACCAAATGCAGGCCATGGTCTGTATTCTCAAGGAGCTTTCAGTCTAGCTCAGGAGGAAAGCCATACCTCAGGAAACATTTCAACAGCGCAGTAAATAGCATGTACTGCATATTTTCCTTTTGCTCATCAGATTCACTCTCTACTCTTTTCCACCCTGCTCTGTGCCACAGGAGGCTTTTTAAACAGTGTCACTGAGCTCCCTTGCCCACTGACTTCCAGTAGGATTTGACTGGTGGGAGACAAAAGCCAGTGAGGACAGGCTATTTATCTCCCTGGTTCCCTCTATGATGGTTTGCCAAAGATTGGCTATGCCCCTTGACAGAAAACCTGAGTTCCTATCAGGAGGCCCTCTCCTCCAGCTGTAGCCATTCCCTTGGCCTTTTGAAAACCATCCAGTCCGTTGCCCCTTCAAGCCTAGAGGTAGTAAGGATTTCCTGCTGCTGCTAGCTCCAGGGTACTTCATTTTCTCTTGTCAATTTCCCTTTACCCTATCCATACTTTAGTACTCGGTCTTTAAATTAAATTCTGATTGTGTCCTGTTTGTTCTGCCAGATCTTGGCTGGTACTGAGGACAACATGTATCTAAGTACCATGTAATGTAGATAATGGGATCTCCTGAAGGCTAGGAGAATCTGGGTTTGTTGGAAGAGTCGGAGAAGAATTCCTGGAGAAAGTGGAATTGATCTGGGCCTCAGAAAATGAGCAGGCTTCTCTTAAGCATAAGAAAGTCACTCCACACTAAGAGAACAACAGCAATGAAGGCAGAGTCGTGGGAATAAGCACTGCAGAAGGTTGGGTGGTCCTTACATAGAGAATAGGAACTGAGGACTGGAAAATAAGATGTCGAGGAGCACAGTGAGGTGAACCCAGGATGAGAATCGCTTGACCACAAGGACTACAAGGAAAAGCCAGAGAGAGGTTCACACGTGAGGTGGATGGACACAAGAGGCCACTGGAGATTTCTGAGCAGTGAGTTGGCCTGAGGAAAGTGCTAAGTAGGGAAGATGCGTCATTTTGGCTGCACAGTGTTAGAGAAGTCGGAGTGAAGAGACTAGTTTGGAGATCATTTTTAGGAGCACCTGAGGGTGGTCCCAGAGCAAGGCAGAGGCAGATACTATTTATTTAGATGCTTCCCCTAGAGCCCAAGAGAGGAGACTTCATTTTGAAGTAGAGAAAGGCCAGAAGGGCCAGATGGTTTTCTTGCTACCTTTGGGTTTGAGAAGCATACACAATTCTTAAACCTGCTTATCAAGGCATTTTGTAATAAAGCTTATTAAAATGATCAGCTAAAGTGAGATATAATTAAGAGATAATGGGTCAGGGAAATCTGGAATCCAGAAAGATTCCCTCCTCACGTCCTTTCCCAGTGGTGTGTAGACAGAATTTATCAATCACTCAGAAAGAAAATGAGGTATTATAAATGAGGAGTAAATAGTGTGTTCTGGAGCCCACTTTAATAACTGATGTCTCATCTATGGAGAGAATTGATGCATTGGCTGCTTGCTGATGTTGGATGCCAATGTTTAAATTTAAGCTAAAGCATGCATGTCATTAAAAGAAAATGCAAAAATCTAAAGACCTCTCTTTCCTTTGTTATCTTCCTTTTAAAGAGATATTGTAAAGAGATGAAGGAGAGAGACACTCAAGTACACCGACAGGATCCAGAATGACCCATTGCCCTGGTTTACTGGCAGTCCTGGGCACTGGGGTCCCATACACCTTGGGGAGATGAGGCAACCCTGCTTATTTGGCTCCTGTAACTCCAAGACTCCATGGGCCAAGTCCAGGGATGCAGACTTTCATTCTTCCTTCAGATGTAGGTCTGTTATAGGGAAAATTTAGAAGTGTCTGGTTCAGGATAGCCCTGCTCACCAGGGAAACTCTATGACCCTAAACTATCTCTGGGGCTTCCTAGACCTGGGTTGGATGGAAAGAATGCAGAAGAGTCTCAGGCTAAGGGACCCTTCCGGTAAGTAATAGTATCCTTCCATCTTGGCTGCCTGAGCACCCTCAAAATAATAGCCAATACTTATAGAATGCATTTATTACGTCAGTTAGTGTTCTAAGAGCTTTATCCATGTGGACAAATAAAGTTCTCACAATCATCTTGTGTGGTAGGTCTTTTAGTCCTATTTTAGAGATTAGGAAACTGAAGCACAGAGAGGTTAACTAACTTGCCCAAGGTCACACAGCAAATCAAGTGCCAAGGCAAGTAGTTTGGCGCCACAGTCTATGCAGTTGTTGCTTTCAGCATTAGGTAAAGATTTGACTAGATCACCACCATGACCACATCAATCTTGTTATTACCATCAGTAACATTTCATGTCACTAAATGAGCTGTTCATGGAAGCCCCTCATGTTGATATGGTCAGGCCACTCTCTTGGCTCTCCCCACTAGCCTGTTACCCAGGACAAGCTTACTTCATAGATGGAAACAGTGAAATAAAAATATCTAAGAGACATGCCCAGAGACATTAGCAGGGGTAGAGAAGGCATTAGGTTTAAAATCCAAATTTATTGACTACTAACAAATTTCTCCTTTTTTTCCCCCAAACACAATTATTACCAAATTTCTTCCATTTTAGAGATGAGGGGTAGGTACTCCCAAAAGCACGTGCCATATAATGGGCAAGTTTTGATGCATTACGACTGCGGGGGAAAATCTTACTGTCGCCGCAAGAGTGATTTGAGTCTGGTATTTCAGAATAAACTTTATCAGAGTCACAAAAAGTCTAAACGTAAGTTAATTATTTTTTCTTTATCTTATTGTAACAAATCCACCCCTCTGCTTCAAGTGAATGAAAAAGAGAAGCCCATGGCAGTAGAAATAGATCCTGTCTACCCATATTGCCATTCCACAGAGGAATCTAGGCCACCCAAGGGCCTTGGAAAATTGCTTTTAATTAAATCATACGTTTATGCACATTTGCACTCTTACTTAAGTTAAAATCTGGGGTGGCAATGTGCTGGCTCATTTCAATAGTATAAAGAGTCAGTGGGCAATCTAAGGCCCAAACCCACGTTCGTCTTTAATTTGCTAAGCGAAGGCAAGAGAAATCATTTTTGGTGATTGAATAATTTAAGCAATTGTTCTTAAATAGTCCTGGAAAATGTTTAACATTTTTACATTCTAAAATTTCTTTGATTGAAGAAGAGCTGCTTTAAGTATCATTTTAGACAATACATTGTGCTTGTTATTTATCTCTCATAAGTGATGTTGGACATATCCATTGTTCACACAGCACTGTTCTCTAATGAAAGTTTTGAAATACAGAAACTCTAAAGACCTGTAAGCAAATACTTGTATTTAGCATGTTTGCAGGTGACTGGCCATTGATCAGCATTTCCAAACTGGCACGAATAATACAAACTAGCCAAGAAATAATAAACTATTGGTAGGCAGATAATAACAGATATGAAAAAAGAGATTACAAGGGATTTTGTTAATTGGGCAGGAAAAAGAGGTTTGCTTATTGAAAAAAGAAGAAAAACAGCTTTCTTGTGACCTGGAAGGGACAAAATAAGTCCCTTCCAGGGACAAAGAAATAGAGAGATCAATGCTTTTAAAGAGCAGCAAAAGATAAATAAATCATAGTGGAAGTACTAGAAAGGATGGAAAGCAAGAAAATAGGTGTGGGATTTGACTCAGCAACCCCATTACTAGGTATATACCCAAAGGAATAGAAATCATACTATCATAAAGACACATGCATATGTATGTTCGTTGCAGCACTATTCACAATAGTGAAGATGTGGAATCAACCAAATCCCCAGCAATGGCAGGCTGGATAAAGAAAACATGATACATGTACACTGTTGAAGACTATGCAACTATAAAAAAGAATGAGATCATGTCCTTTGCAGGAACATGAATGGAGTTGGAGGCCATTATCCTTAGCAAATTAATGCAAGAACAGCAAACCAAATACTGCACGTTCTCCCTTATAATTGGGAGTTAAATGATGAAAACACATGGATACATGGAGGGTAATGACAGACACTGGGGCCTACCAGAGGGTGCGGGGTAGGAGGAGGGAGAGGAGCAGGAAAAATAACTAATGGGCACTAGGCTTAATACCCGGGTGACTAAAAAAATCTGTAAACAAACGCCTGTGACACGAGTTTACCTACATAACAAGACTGCACATGTACCCCTGAACTTAAAAGTAAATATAAGTACAAGAAAATGAATGTGGAGAGACAGCAAGAATGAGAAAGGAGGAGATAGGAGAAACTCCATAGACATTTTTACAAGGAAGAGGAGGGACCGGATGAAATGTATGAGATGAGGCCAAGCATGAGATTGAAAGCTTTAGGCAAAACAGAAAAAAATATGACTAGAATATTAGAATCAAATTATTTTCTTGTAGTACACATTGTTAACTCTTTTCATTTGGAGCTACAGTCTTGTTCTGTGTATCAACAATTTGGTCAACAACGGACAACATATATGATGATACTCTCATAAATTCTAATAGAACTGAAAAATTCCTGTTGCCTAAGCGATGTAGCCATCGGAAAGTCGTTACACAACATATTATTCATGTGTTTAAGATGCTGTTGCTGTAAACAAACCTACTGTGCTGCCAGTCCTATAAAAGTATAGCAGTACAATTATGTACAGTATATAATATTTGATAATGATAATAAACAACTATGTTGCTGGTTTATGTAGCTACCATGCTAAACTTTTATTCTTTGAGTGTACTCTTACTACTTATTTTAAAAATCAACTTTAAAACAGTACAGGCAGTTCCTTCAGGAGGTATTTCAGAAGAATGCATTGCTATCCTAGGAGATGACAGCTTCACGTATGTGTGTTATTGCCCCTGAAGACCTTCCAGTGGGACAAGACATGGAGGTGGAAGACAGTGATATGGATGATCCTGACTTTGTAAGCCTAGGCTAATCTGTCCTTGTGTCTTAATTTTTAATTAAAAAAATTTTTAAATAAGAAAATTTAAGGCCGGGAGTGGTAGCTCATGCCTGTAATCCCAGCCCATTGGGAGGCCAAGGTGGGTGGATCACCTGAGGTCAGGAGTTCAAAGACCAGCCTGGCCAACACGGTGAAACCCCATCTCTACTGAAAATATAAACATTAGCCAGGCATGGTGGCACTTGCCTATCCCAGCTACTAGGGAGGCTGAGGCACGAGAATTGCTTGAACCCAGGAGGCGGAGGTTGCAGTGAACCGAGATCACGCCACTGCACTCAAGCCTGGGTGACAGAGCAAGGCTCTGTCTCAAAAAAAAAGAAAAGAAAAGAAAAGAAAAAAGCTTATAGAATAAGAACATACAAGAAGAAAATAATTTTGTACTGCTGTACAGTGTGTTTCCAGGTTTGTTGTTGTTGTTTCTCGAGATGGGGGTCTCACTATGTTGCCCAGGTTGGTCTCAAACTCCTAAGCTCAATGGGTCCTCCTTTCTTAGCATCCAGAGTAGCAAGGCCTATAGGCACCCACCACAGCTATGTGTTATTACAAGAGTCAAAACATTTCTAAAACTTAAAAGTTTATAAAGTAAAAATGTTACAGTAGGCTGAGGTTAATTTATTGTTGAAGAAAGAAAACTTTTTAAATAAATTGAGCATAGCGTCAGTGTACAATGTTTATAAAGTCTACAGTAGTGTACAGTAATGTCGTAGGCCTTCACATTCACTCACCACTCACTCACTGACTCACCCCAGAGCAACTTCCAGTTCTGCAAGCTCCATTCATGGTAAGTGCCCTAAACAGGTGTACCTTTTTACAATTTTTTTCTACTTTATTTTTACTGTAGCTTTTGTATGTTTAGACGTGTTTAAACACACAAATATTTACCATTGTATTACACCTGCCTACAGTATTCATTACAGTACCATAGTATACAGGTTTGTAGTCTAAGTGCAATAGGCTATACCATATAGCCTAGGTTGTAGTAGGCTGTACCACCTAGGTTTGTGTAAGTGCACTCTGTGATGCTTATACAATGATGAAATTGAATAAAGAAGCATTTCTCAGAGCGTATCTCTATCATTAAGTGACACATGACTATATTTAAGTTCTCTTTCTCACTGGGGTTGTTCCATTTCGGGCACCTGTTTTCCTTCTTTCTCCTCTCATACCAATGCTCTATTATCCTTTCCTCGTTGCCTAATTTACAATGAGTGAAGGACCTGACAAACGTTTCATATGCTTTACAGGAAGAAAAAAAATCCTTGATTGCTTTATTCCTGAGCCATGTGTCAGGCTGTGTGTGAAGTGTTTTGCCTGAACCATCTCCTTGACTCCTCACTACAACCCAACAAGGCAGGTATATTATCCTGATTTCAGAGACAAGGAAATAGAGGCTTCGAATGGTTAAGTGACTGGTTAGTAACTGGCAGTGAATGGATTTGGAGTCAGGGAATCTGATGCCAGAGCTCACTTACCCACTCATATGAACTTTGCACATATGCTGTCGGGGGGCATGGAGGATGGGGAGGCCCCTGTCTTCCACTACCTGCCCACACATTTTCATCTGACCTACCAGTGGCGCCTTCAGCTTCCCTGTTAGTACTTCTGCACCCCCTCTCCCACTCCCAAAGGCTGGGGAATCCCATTCAATAGAAATCCTGACATCAGCACACCCAATCCAAGCAGATTCGAGATCTCTTCCTTTTTTACTGTAGGCTTGTTTCCATGCTGCTGTTTCCTGGTTTGGTCCTTATTTTGTCTTCCCTTATGTGCTGTTTCTTAAACAGAATTGCTTCCTCTCACTACAGAGCTATTAAGACAGCATTTGGGAAAAAAGAAAGTTAAGACCAAGAGAATTTATGCAAAGAAATGCTCTGTCAAATATGAGAACTTGACTGGAATTATACATTCCTGATGTAATTCAGTCAAGCACAGTCATATTGGTATGTGGGAATGTTGACAAATAATCTAACTTGGTAGAGAGAGATGATCCAAGACTGAGAAATTACTGTACATTTCAGATCTTTGAAACAAACAAAAAAGTGTCTACACTGTGGTGTCAATGAGTTTTTCCTCTTTGAGAAATGAAAAGTCAACAAAATAATATAAATACGGTCAACAAAAAAGTAATAAGATGACCCTCCAAAGAGAAATAATGTTCTCTAACCTGGTAAAGCAACAGAAAAGAGAAAGACATTCCCTCCTTTTTTTTTTTTTTAAGTGTTTCACATGCAGCTAACTGGCAGCAAAGGGTGTCTAAAGAGACCATTTATGAAGAGTAAGTCAGGGGCTAACACTAATATTCTGAAATCCTGCAAGGTCTTGCAAAGTGCCAAAGAAATCACTGAGCAAACATATGGCTAGCTGGCAGCTGCCCCAGAGCACGTGGCAGTGTAAGAACTTCCTTCTTTTTTGGGGAAAGACCACATTTTCAACAGCAGCTTCTGACCCCAGGCTTACCACTTCTAATCTTTATGTCAGCAAATCTCCTCAAAGTTCACAAAGTAAGTCCTGCTGAAGTTCGGGTAAATGACCAACCTTCATTCAGCAGCTTCCTCTTGAGCCAAGCTTTTCCAACCTCACTTTTTCCTCCATAGCCCTCCCCATGCATCTTTTCCCCTAGTTGTTAAAAGTTTCCTGAAATGATTTGGGATTTATATAAAATTGTGGCGAGAGTGAAGTTTACTAAAATTGTCCTTAATCTCTCTAAATTCTAAGTCATATTCTATTTTCATTTCAAGCAATGAGGGCTTTTTAAATTCCCTGAAGAACCTGAGGAAATTTTGATTTATCACTGATGAGACCAAACAAGAACCCTACTCACTTTTTAAAACTGATCTTGAGAAAAGACTAAGCCAGAAAATATAAATGCCTTCCCTACATTTAAAATACCATAATTCTGACTTTTTCAGAGGTCATCCAAATGTTAGCATCAATGATCTAGAACACAGCTGAAGAACAGAAGGGACTGTTTAAAGACTTGTAGACAAATGCAATTGGTGTCACGAAATCCACGCATTGCGATCCACAAATTTTATTAATGAAAGAATCATCCATTCTTTTACTCAAAAACAATCCATAACATGGTACAGTGGCCAGATGGCCTGAATACAAATTGTGTCTCCCCTACTTACTAATTATATGACCTTGGCAAGTTTCTGAAGCTCTCTGTGTCTCAGTTCTCTCATCTGTAAAAATAGTACTTTCATCGTAGGGTTCATATGAGGATTAAATCAGATTACCTATTTAAAATTCACAGAACAGAACCTAGCACACAGAAAATGCACAAGTATGAGCTATTATTCTTTGATACACCTTCCTATTAAACTTAGAAATCTGGTTTCTCAGGCCATTGCATATTAGAATTAGCAAATTAAGAAAGGTGGGAGGGTGATAGTAAAATATCCACTGACTATTCTCAGTGAGGAAAGAGACAGAAAAATTGTCAAACGCAAGCAAAGGATCTAAAAAGCATAGCTGCTTGAAGCCATAGAGCATTGAAGTAAGATGCTGTAGACCAACAACAATCCTAAAGTGTGAACACAACAGATGTGATGAATGATCTTTTGCAGTGATTAAGAAATAGTTCAATTTTGCTCTTTATACTTAACTCTAATTTGTAAAGCAAGAAAGAGTGCAGTAATTTTATAAGTATCTTCATTAAAATGCTTAAAACTATTTGATTGCTTCTAAGGAGCATATTTTAGTTATATTGAAAGTCTCCTTCTTGGCATTTAACCTGCAGACTTAATGTACCTGAATTAGGTAAGAAACCATGTAGAGATCTGTTTAATAACTTCAACAATACATGCATGTGTGAGCCTTTTAATATGACAGAATATAAATGATTTTGAAATGTCAAATGATAATATATACAATAGTCTGACACTAGAGTCACAAATCCATCTGAAGATGTTGCACTCATTTAAACTTGTATTTATTGTATCTAAGATGTATGCCTAACCCTGCACCGGGCATTGCAAAGAAGCACAAAAGATGTTTAAAATGAACTCCCTCTCCTCAACGAGCCCATCAGCCCATCCAGGCAATGAACACTGAACTCCATAGTGCTTTGTTTCCCTGGCTGCCTCCTGTGTTTATCCAAAGTGATTTGAAGGCTGTCTGAACTCTTGCTCTAGACAGAATTGAGTGGCAGCCTGACACTTCCAGTTCATACTGTTTCCAGACTTCTGGAGCTTCTGCCATTACTTTATCATCTTGCCCTGTTGGCTCCCTGCTCCTGCTGGGGGAGCAAAAAGTCATTTTCCCGTCTTAACCGTTAGCTGGTAAGGGTTTTAAGATATTACCCCCCACCCCAGGAATGTCTATTCTCTCAATTAATTTAGAGGTGAAAAATAAAGACCCTCTCTCCTCCAAATCTATAGGTGTAGGTGGAAATAAAGCCACCACAGGGCAAAAGATTCTTAGGAAATTTCCCTGGAAGATAGAATATTTCTCAGATTCCTCTCAAATCAGTGCCTGAAGCATGGTCCAGAGGTCTGCTCAGGCTATGAGAATAAATCGAGTTTAAGCATTCCTTCAAATCTATCCAATTGTCTGGTATTCTTGCTTTTCAATGAAGATTTCCAGATAGAATGATGGAGAAAATGAATTACTGGGAAAGACTATGAAATAGCCTTAGTCATAATGAAAATCTCTCCTTCCACTTGTTCATTTCAGTCAGAACCAGTCGTTTTCCATCAGCTTATATGATTTCTGAAACCCAACATCCTTCAGAGAAATATTCCAGGAGAATCTTACAAAATGTCAACCTATTTTAGAAGCAACAGAGCGTCACTCTACCTTATTCCACATCGTATTTAGTTTAATGCTGACTTAACTTTGAGAAGATTTATGCAAAAATAGTAATAAAAGTTGATAACTTTCATTTTTAAAAATTCTGAAAAGGAAAGGAATTATTTTTATTCTATTATTTTGTTTTTACTCTTCTAGTATTTGAATAACGTGATTTCATATTGCAACAGAAGCTTCAGGTCATTAAAAAAAATGGTTTCTTCTGTTTCTTCTGTGTAAGGGAAATCATTGTCATAACTATGTAGGGATTTAAGGGCTCAGTTTAGTCAATAATTAAAACTGTTTGTATGTAAATGGCAAAGTTAGAAGTTGCAAAGTTAGAAATTACAGATCAAAAGCAGCCTGCAGATATGTTTTGTTTGGCTTCCACAGTGTTTTTTGAAAATGTGAACTAAATGCCAAGATTTAAAAATCAGGAGATTTCATGTAAATATCCAGATTTCTAGCTTTTCTGGAAATAAGGCAAAATCTGTCTGCACTGTGCTTCCTCCTAGTCCTGCTTGGCAACGGAGAACATCCCCCACCTTTTGTAGCTTCAGCCCTCCCCACTCCCCACCCGTGCCCTGCAGGTCACCGCAGTCCCCACCACTTCCTGTTATTGTGTGTGTGCTAGGCTGGCTTTACCCATTGGCATTACCTACCTTTCTCCAGCAGGCATTTAGATTTTTCATTTTACTATGAGTTTTGTATTTCCTGAAATTTTCTCATGACCATTTCTCTGTTGCTACAAATGTATCCTGACATTTCTTTCTTCTCATTTCTTAGGCTGCATTTCTTGGTGCTACTGCCGAGACTAACAGAGGTCAATTGTAATTTGGGCATTCATGCTGAGGCCTTTCAAACTAGTTTTGTGCATAAATACATACCTAGCACACGAAACATTGTTTTCTCTTGCGCCTGAAAATCAAACCAATTTACACTTAGCACCAAAGAGTGCGAACACCCTAAAACCACTGCCTGCATAATAGCTCACTGCAGTAAAATCTTTGGTTTTACCCTTTGGTAACCTCTTGCAGCTTTTGTAGACAGAGTTAGCTCTATTTTGGGACTCTTTTTCTACATCAGAAGCACACAACTGATATCTTACTGTTACTGAAAGCAGTGTTGAGGTTCTGAACTTCTTGCAGAAGTTCATAAACATGGTTTGTAGCAAGAAACAATTCAAATGTCTCACTACTACAGAAACACTCAGTTATAAGTAATATATTCAGAACAAAGATGACACTTAAAGCAAACTCCTTCTTTGATATGCTTTAAATATTTGTACCCTCTAAATGTTATGTTATAATTTGGTCCCCAGTGTTGGACGTGGGGCCTGGAGGCGGGTATTTGGGACATTCAGGATCCTTCATGAACATCTGTCTTTCCTTAATGAGTTAGTTCTCCCTCTGTTGGTTCCTGGGAGATCTGATTGTTAAAAAAGAGCCTTGCACCTGCCCCTCTCTCTCTCTCTTGCTTCCCTCCTCTTGCCATGTGATGCCAGCTGCCCTTCCCCTTCTGCCACGACTGGAAGCTTCCTGAGGTCCTCACCAGAAGCAGATGCTGGTGCCATGCTTCTTGTACAGTCTGCAGAACTGTCAGCCAAATAAACCTCTTTTCTTTATACGTTATTCAGCCTCAGGTAGTTATTTATATGAACACAAAGTGAACTAAGACATTATTCAACATTGCTGTTTAGATACCTGATCAATAAGGATATCGAACTTAAGGTAGCCAGTATTGAACGTGTGATTTCTTCCTCTCCACCTCTGTTTTTCCCAGTACGTGTTTCTTATGTCAGCAAACGGCAAGTCTAGACTTTCCATTACTTAAGCCAAACACGTGGGTGTCATTCTTGATTCTTCTCTTGCTCTTACACATCACATCACATCCATCTGCAAATCCTGTTGATGTTACACTAAAAAATATCCAGGATCCACCTACTTCTCACTACTGCCACAAATATCACCATGCTCAAAGGCACCATTAGCTCTCCTCTGGATTACAGAAGTAGCCTCTTAACAGTAGGCATACCGATCTCTTTACAATGTAAGATAATGGCACTTCTCTTCTCAAAACTCCCTGACAGTTTCCCATTAGACAGAGCAAAAGCCAAAGTCTCTGGAGTAGCTGGAAGCTTCTGCATAATTTATGTACTCCTTTCTTTTTTTTTTTTTTCAGATGGAGTCTCGCTCTGTCGCCCAGGCTGGAGTGCAGTGGCGCGATCTCGGCTCAATGCAAGCTCCGCCTCCCAGGTTCACGCCATCCTCCTACCTCAGCCTCCCGAGTAGCTGGGACTACAGGCGCCTGCCACCACGCCTGGCTAATTTGTTTTTTTTTGTTGTTGTTTTTTTTGGTTTTTTTGTGTGTGTGTTTTTAGTAGAGACGGGGTTTCATCGTGTTAGCCAAGATGGTCTCGATTTCCTGACCTCCTGATCCTCCCGCCTCGGCCTCCCAAAGTGCTGGGATTACAGGCGTGAGCCACCGCGCCCAGCCTATGTGCTCCTTTTTTGTCTCTCTGATGGTTTGCCTTGTTTACCCTGTCTTGCTCACTTTGCTTCAGCCACACCGGCCTTGTTGCTATTGCTCAGACACACTGCACATGCCCCACCACACATGCTTTACCTGTTGCTCCTGTTGGTTCCTTTGCCTAGAATAATCTTCCCCAAGAATGTCCTCCTTGCCTTCAAGTCTTTGCTAAATGTTGCCTTCTTTGTTTGATTTATTTATTTATTTATTTATTTATTTATTTATTTATTTATTTGATATGATCTTGCTCTGTGTCCCAGGCTGCAGTGCAGTGGCGTGATCATAGCTGATGAAGCCTCTAACCACCTCAAGGTGACCTCCCACCTCAGCCTTCCAAAGTGCTGGGATTATAGCCATCCCAGCCTAAACATTGCCATCTTGGCCAGGTCTGTTTAAAGGTGCACTCTTATTTAAAGCTGCATTCTGTTTAAAATTGCAATGCTGCCTCTCAGACCCTAGCTTTATTTTCTTCTTCATACTTACCACCATATGACATGTTACTTGTACTTGCTTGTTTTCTCTTGGCTCCCTACATTAGAATGTATGCTTTCTGAGGGTGGGGACTTTTGTCACTTTTTTTTTTTTTTAACTGCTGCTTTTCAGTACCCAGAACAGTGCCTAGTACATAAGAGTTCCTTGATAAATATTTGATGAATAAATTAAGTAGAAATGCCATAAATGTAAACTTTTCTATTTTCAGAATTGAAATCTATAAAGAAGAATGTGTGCTTCCAATCATGAGCATATTTATATGATCTTCAGAAGGATAGAGTCAACACAGAAAGATTTATTTCCTACATTCTCTGAACATGACCCATGATCCCTGGTTTATCGAAGTTAAGCCCTGTTGTTGAATTCCAAACATGTGAAACCTCCACATATGAACGAAGGAAAATTCACTATTTCAAATTCTGCCCCGCTAAGGGGTAGAGGATTCACTTTAATATGATGGTGACTGTGCTTACTCTTGCCGATTGATCTAGGATTCCAATGCATCTTAAATAAGGCCCTTTGGAGAGGTACATTTAGGCCCTTGTGGCTGTTGGGCATGTTTCTGGGTCCGAGCTCTATTAGGTTGGTGCAAAAGCAACCTTTTTTTTTTTTTAAAGGGCAACCAATGGTTTTTGCCCTTTAGGTGATGGTGAAAACCACAATTACTTTTGCACCAACTACTTGATTAATTCAGTGGCATCACTGATGGCTACATTTGTTTTCACATCTTACCATGGGTTTAGATGTTACAACTCTTAGGCCTATATTACTTAAATGCAGCATGTTCCTTCTGAACCTTTAAAAAAAAGACCAAAGAAAAAAAAAACCCACAATATAAGTCTGCTACTTTAGTAGAAACAATTATAAAACAAAGCAAAATGGATAATATACTGGCCACATCAATGTTCCAATTAGCTGTTGATTTCTTAGCACTAATTTAGATGTGGTATAGTCACTGTTCATTGTATGTGCCATCAAAGTTGTGTTAAAATGCGATGCGATCGATTGTCTAGTATTAATTCTGGAGTTGGCATTTCCCCATTTCAGGGAATTTTTTCCATTCTGACTTTCCTTCAAAGCGCTTTACAAAGTACACAGTTTACAATGTTGGATAGTATCATACAGGCAGTATTCTAAGGGCTTTACGTATCATAGCTCACTGCAATGCTATGAAAGTGGAGAATTGTTTTCTCCATTAATAGAAGAAAAAAACTAAGGCAAAAAGAGGTTTAAAAATTCACCTAAGATTACAGACTTAGTTTCAGTGCCTGGTTTGGACCCAGCTAGAGTTCATGTTCTTAATAATTGCAATAAAAAAAAGAGAGAATAATACAAAAACAGAACTCAAATAATTGTGGTATTTGTACAGTTTTATTCATAGGTAGTAAGAACATTCTACAGGAGATACAAGATAAAGAAAATCTATCTCTTGCAGAGTCAAAGCATATTATGAATTTGACCTTTGAACAGAGTGAACCAATCAAGAATGTAAAAATCTGAACCCAAGTAGTATAATAAACTCTTACGAAAATGCCTTTCCTGTTCCCACAGTTCTCAACTCTGATAGGAAATCCCAAAAGTGACTAGATATTGAGCAACATCAGAAAAAGGGTGTAAGGGCAGAGCAGGCTAGTCTGTCCCGACGATTGTTTTGCTGAAGCCAGTACAAAGACTCTAATGACATCAGGGGGCACATGGAACAGTGGAGCATGGGGCTGCTCCTCACACCTGCACCACAGTGATGACGACATATGACCCCCACAAGAGGGTGGCTGTCCTTCCCAGGCAGGAAAGGCCTAGAGCTCATAAAGAACATAGCTTTGCCTCTTCATAAATTCTAGTCACATGCGTCAAACATGCTTTCAGAATACATACGAACTTGCTTCTGCTGCACATTTATGAAGCAACCACCAAGTCTCCCAACCTTATAAGTTGCAAATGTATTCCTTTTCATTCTCAGTAAGCTTTTAAAATATTTTTTTCCCTTGGTGTCCAATATAAACATATTGCAATTAACTTTGGGAAAAAAACAAGATTCTTTAAATATATTGTATTCATATGCTTAAAATGTAGTTACCAATATAGTTTTAATTTTTTATAGGTATGTCTATGAAAAATTTTTATGTTCTAATTTTCCCCAAAGCACAAAGGAGGGATGCTTTGCTTGTAATAAGGGCTCATTTCATGCTTGTTAAATTGAACACACACCTTGAGAATCAGGGCACATAGTGCTCTTTCTAGGTTGTAAATCTAGTATGCCACACCTCTATTTAAATAGTTATATGGTCCCTACTGCTCTAAAAATAAAGGCTAAATTCCTTAACACAGATTTTAGGGTAAGCAGGAGCCACATCCTACCACATGGTACCTCCTTCACCTGGAATGCCTTCTCCCTCTCCCCAACATACCCTTTCCCCAAGACATCATCTCGCCTCTCAGTCTTTCCTGACCACCCCCTAGTAAGTCTGGTTGGATGCTGCATTAGTCAGAGTTTTCCAAAGAAACAGAATCAATAGGATATTTAAATAGATATAGGGAGATTTATTATAAGAAATTCGCTCATGGAATTATGGAAGATGAGAAGTCTTATGATCTGCCATCTGCAAGCTGGAGGCCCAGAAAGTCAGTGGTGTAGTTGCAGTTCAAACTTAGAGGCCCAGAAACTGGGGGTTGATGGTATAATTCCTAATCCAAGTCTGAAGGCCTGAGAACCAGCAGTGCTGATGGTGCTGATGTCTGAGAGAAAATGAATGTCCCAGCTCAAGTAGAAAGAGCAAATTTGCCCTTCCTCCTCCTTTTTGTTCTCTTTGAGCCCTCAACTGATTAGATGATTCCACACTGGGAGGGCAATTTCCTTTACTCAGTATACAGATTCAAATGCTAATCCCTTCCAGAAACACCCTCACAAACACACCCCAAAATAATGTTTTACCCACTGCATGCATCCCTTAGCTCGTCAAGTTGACACATAAATTAACCATCACAAGTCCATCCGTTGTCAACCTGTTACTTATAAACATCTCTTTAAACCATACTTGATCTCCAAATAAAGACAACAAGGTCATAATTTCATTTAATCTGGTACAACTATCCAACATGCAACAAAAATGTACAAATTCCTTTCTTAAAATAGGAGGTAAAGTCTTTAACTGATATATTTACTCTTCCCTGATATCCTGTGACTTAAATACTATGGTGTAAAATTAATAATACTAAAATACTCATGTAAAATTAATACATCTTATACTACATGATAAGTGGATAAGAGAGGAACAAAAGAGGAAGGAAAACAAATATGTTTGTAACAAAATAAGGATAAAATACTTATGACAATTAAAGTCTTCATTTTCGTAACTGGTCACATGGTCATAGCTGGTATTGATAACTGCCTTGTTCTACTACCCATTCTGTGTTCCCTTTGCCTTTAACAAGCACCTCAGCTGATTATGGTTCTTTATTCGTAGGGGTGACTCAGATCTTTATTCCTGAAGAGTCTGGGCCATTCATAGTCCTGCCTTCATTGGATTGTTAGTTTCCCACTGACCTTAATCAAAGGGCATGGCAATAATAAAAGGTGCCTTAAGGCATAGCCTGTATTCCAGATGTACTCTTCCTTATGTCCATTGTGGAACAGTAGTCCGCTTTCCTCTTGGTATTTAGTATCAGTTACCTTAGCTAGCACTGTAACTCCCTCCTTGGTCTGTTGATTCAGAGGAATGAGGAGACCAAAGAGACTGGGTGGGTCTTAACTTCCACTTCAACGAAATCATTGTTATGTCTCCTAGTAGAAGCATTCCTCTCTCTAGAACTATGACCTCTAGGTCAGCAGAGCATAAAGTCGTGGGAACAGGAAGCAAAAATTTTATTAGTCCCTATGGGTAACAGTAAGTGGTGCCAATTCCATTTTCACCCCTTGATTCCTAGACCTGTGAATCCTGACTATTAGAAAAACAGCAGCATATATTGGATGCTGATTCAAATCATATTCTGAAGATCCTTGCCCCAGCCCTCCTAGTATTGCCACCTAGTTGATGCTAGCTGAGTCTTTGAAAGACCATTCTACCATTCTATCAAGATAGCTGCTGCAGGATGGGTAAGACCAGGGAATTTCATGAGCATGGGCCCATTGCTGCACTTCTTTTGCTGTGAGGGTAATTTCTTGATCAGAAGCAATGCTGTTTTAAATAACATAATAGTGGATAAGGCATTCTGTAAGTCCACAGGTGGTATCTTTGTCAGAAGCTTTACACGCGGCAAAGGCAAATCCATATCCAAAGTGTTTATACCAGTAAGGACAAAATGCTATGCCTTCCATGATGGAAGTGGTCCAGTGTAATCAACCTACCACCAGGTGGCTGGCTGACTCTGGGGAATGAAGCTATGTCAGGGGCTCAGTGTCGGTCTCTGCTGTTAGCAGATTCGGCACTCAGTGGTGCCTTGCCAGGTTGGCCTTGGTAAGTGGACATCTGTGTTGCTGAGCCCACATATAACCTCCATTCCTGCCACCACGGTTATTTTGTTCATGAGGTCACTGGGTGATGACAGGGGTGGCTGGAGAAATAGACTAACAGGTGCCAATAGAACCCTATTGACTTGGTTCTTAAAGTCCTCCTCTGCTGAGGTCACCTTTTTGTGGGCATTTCCATGGGACACGAATATCTCCCTCTGCCTTCAGAGAGGTCTATTCATATACCTCTTCCCTAGATTTCTTTGTCACAATTTTCCTGTCATGTTCCTTTCAAGTCCCTGACCATCCAGCCAAATCATTGGCTACAGTCCATGAATTGGTACATAATTGCATACTTGGCCACTTCTTCCAAGCAAAGGGCACAACCTGGTGCATTTCTCCAAGTGGCGCCCACTGGGAGGATTTCCCTTTACCACTGTCCTTTAGAGATGTTCCAGCTATCCATTTTTGAATGGTACCTGCATATCATGCAGAACCATCTGCCAGCTAAGCCTGTGTCTTCCCCTCCTCTGTCAATTTATTGTGGAGAACTCCTCATTAGGCTGTAGGTACAGGCTGGGAGAGATAAGGCATTGTAGCAGCAATGAGGACCATTCGCATTTGGGCTAATTGTTTATGCAATTTACTTATGCCTTCAGGGCCCATTTGGTCCTGATCACATATAAACCACTTCCATTTGATGATGGATTGTTGCTATACATGCCCAACTTTGTGGCTGGATGTCAGATAAAACCCAGTTTATGATTGGCAGTCCAGATCACATGATAACTTGGTGGTCCATCAGTCTCTACTAAGGCTCAGTAGCAGCCCAAAGCTCTTTCTTAAAAGGAGAGTAGTTATCTGATGTCAAGGCCTTGGTCCAAAATCCTAAAGGCCGGCTCTACAATTTACCTATAGGTGCTTGCCAAAGGCTCCAAACAGCATCCCTATCTCCGTTGACACTTTAAACACCATTGGATCTGCTGGACCATATGGCCCAAGTGGCAAAGCAGCTTGCACAGCAGCCTGAACCTGTTGCTGAGCCTTCTCTCGTTCTGAGCTCCACTCAAAACTAGCAGCTTTTTAGGTCACTCGGTAAAAAGAGCAGAATAGCACACCCAAATGACAAATATGTTGTCTCCAAAATTCAAAGGCACCTATAATACACTGTGTCTCTTTCTGAGTTGTAGGAGAGGGCAGATGCAGCAACTTATCCACTAGACCTCTAGAAATTTCATTACAGAAGAAAGCACTTGAATTTTAGTTGGATTTATTTCCCAATCGCTGAGACACAAGTGCCTTACCAATAAGTGGAGAATAGTGACTACTTCTTACTGATTCAGTCCAGTCAGCAAAATGTCATCAATGTAATGGGCTAGTGTGATATCTTGTGGAAGGGAAAGGCAATCAAGTTTCCTGTGAACTAAATTATGACATAGGGCTGGAGAGTTGCTATACCCCTGAGGTAGGACATTGAAGTTATATTGCTGGCCTTGCCTGCCAAAAGCAAACTGTTTCTGGTGGGCCTATGGACAGGTATGGATAAAAAGGCATTTTCTAGATCAACAGCTGCATACCAAGTATCAGAGGATATATTAATTTGCTCAAGCAATAAAACCACATCTGGCACAGCAGCTGCAATTGGAGTCACCACCTGGTAAGTTTATGATAATCCAATGTCATTTTTCAAGATCCATGTCTTCTGCATGAGGCCAAAGAGGAGAGTTGAATAGGGTCTTTGTGGGAATCACCACTGCTGCATCTTTCAAGTTTTTGATGGTGGCACTAATCTATGCAACCCTTCCAGAAAAGTAGAATTACTTTTGATTTACTATTTTCCTAGGAAGGGGCAGCTCTAATGGCTTCTACTAAACACCTCTACAATAATAGCCCCCACTCCACAGGTCAAGGAACCAATGTAGGAATTCTGACAAGGGTTAAGTTTGTCTATTTCCAATTATGCATTTCAAAGCCAGGGAAATCACCACAGGATGGGTTTGAGAACCTCTGTGAGATGCACCTGAGCTAAAATTCCATTGATCACCTGACCTTCATAAATTTCTACTCTGACTAGAGGGCCACAGTGATGTTTTGGGTCTCTTGGAATTGACTGAGAGGATGTAACTCTCTGTTTTTGTGATTCAAGTTAATCTTTTATTCACTTGACCTAAAACTTTTCTGCTTATACAGATCAAATAAGATTTTAATAGACTTCCTATCTATTACACTTCTAGGTACACCACGATTAACTAGCCAATGCCATAGGTCTGTTCAAGTCAGACTATTCTGAATGCTGCTTTGACTCTGCTGCCTGTTACAGTAACCACATTCACTTTGTCTTTGGCAGTTGAGTGCCCTGGGATCCAATTACTCCCATTGCATTTAAGTTTTCCATTTCAGTGACTATAGTTCCTACCGTGAGGTTTGACTATAGAGAAGAGTGATCACAGAGCTCTTTAATATTGAGGGTCTCCGCACACATTTATTTCTTTCAGTAAATGTGAAAGGCCTGCCTCCTGGACCCTCCCAGTGTAGGTGAGCAGGTCTTAAATGACAGTCCACTCTAACATTCCAATCTCCCCAAGCCTTTGAATCCCTTCTTTTACATTTAACAAAGCCTTGTCCAGCATTTCCAATTCACTCACAATGGGCCATCTTTGGGTCAGTGTTTCAGCTAACCAAGCAAACAAACTGTTAAAGCCTTTTCTAACTCCCTCAGCTGCAACAATAAATGCAGAATTTCTGTTTAGTGTAGGCCCTTATCAGTAAATTCAGTTTTATCCTACTTTATATTCCTTCTGCCATTATTCCACACCTTTAGTATGCACTTCCACATGTTATCTTGATTTCTGCTTGTATAAATTAGAAAACTCAAGTAGTTCTTTTGCAGTGTAGTATCTCCTTATGGGTCACACTTTCTACCTTATCTTTAGGGGTCTGCTGGGACTTGAGTCTAGCTACAGGTCTAGAAGCAAAGAGGAGTGGTGGTACTGGGTCCTGGGGACATTATTTTGCATGACAACAGCCTCAAGAGAGGTCATTACCATTTTCTCAGGTAATGTGAGGTTAATTTAAAAAGCTAATATAACTGTGGGTAGAGAGGCTGATACCACTGGGATTGGGAAGATTTCTTCTACTGGTAAGAAGACTCATCAGAATTTAGGGTCTCAATATTCCCAGTTTCATCAGGACTTTCACACATGTCTCCATCCCAACTTATAGTATTCCATTATTTCCCAATCAATGTCTTGATTTTTAACAGTAGAAATCCTGTGAGGCTGGGAGTTAACTTGTGTTGTAATTCAGCCAATTGTAGTATGAGGTTCTGCATTTGATTTTCAGCAATTTCAACCCTCTGGCTACAGGAGATAAGGAATCCTTCAGGGCACACATAGCAGTTATTATGTCATATATATGACACTTGAGTTGGGAATTTGAATCCCTTAGCTCAACCTTTTCTTTCCCCACTTTGTCCAGCAACATAAGAAGCAACCAACAATGCTATTATACTCATTAATTTAAAAAAAAAAATTTGAAAGTCTCATATACAGAGTCATCTAGCTTCTTATTTCTTACAAATAGTGGATTAGGAGTATTCAATGCAGATATTTTATATCTCTATAAATAGTTTATGCAATGGAGTATCAGTGCTCTCTTTAGAACTGGAAATAGTCATTCATTATCATCATCAACGTAATGGTATTAGAAAGGTAATCCCAGAAGCCTCAGAACCAATTCAGAAACTCATCCTTAAAATTCTGTTCCTCTAGAGCCACTCTTCATCTTCAGGGTTTATTAGTTTGTATTATTCTCCAGAGAAACAGAACCAATCAGATATCTATCTATCTATCTATCTATCTATCTATCTATCTATCTATAGAGAGAGGAGAGATTTATAAAGGAATGTATTATATATATAAAACATACACACACATATAAACACAACACACACACACACACATATATGTGCGTGTATATATAGAGAGAGAGAGAAAAAGAGAGAGAGAGAGATGTATTATGAGGGATTGGTTCATGTGACAGGAAAGCTGGTGGTGTAGTTTAAGTCCAAACACAAAGGTCTGAGACCCAGGGGGGCCAATGATGTAAGCTCTGGTTCAAGTCTGACGGCTCAAGAACAAGGACTGTTGATGTCCAGGCGTGGGAGAAAATGAAAGCCCTAGCTCAAGCAGAAAGAACAAATTTGCCCTTCCTCCTCCTTTTTTATTCTATTTGGGCCCTGAACAGATTTGATGACGCCTGCCCACATTACAGAGGGTGGATATTCTTTACTCCTTTCCTTTTTATCTCTACTGATTCAAGTGCTAATCTCTTTCAGGAACACCCTTATAGACACAAGCAGAAATAAGCTTTACCAGCCTTCTGGGCATCCCTTAGCCCAGTCAAATTGATGCAAATTAACTATTACAGACCCCCTCTTTTTTTCTCTTTTTCTTTTTTTTTTAGACAGAGTCTCGTTCTTGTTGCCCAGGCTAGAGTGCAATGGCATGATCTCTGCTCACTGCAACCTCTGCCTCCTGGGTTCAAGTGATTCTCCTGCCTCAGCCTCCCAAGTAGCTGGGATTACAGGCACCCACCACCATGCCTGGCTAATTTTTGTATTTTCAGTAAAGACAGGGTTTCACCATGTTGGTCAGGCTGGTCTCGAGCTCCTGGCCTCAGGTGATCTGCCTGCCTCGGCCTCCCAAAGTGTTGGGATTACAGGCATAAGCCAAGGCACCCAGCCTCTTAAAGACGTTTTTAACTCATTTCACAAATACTTCTTGAATATCCACTATTCGCCAGGCACTGTTTTAGGCTGTTGAGACACATGTTGGTAAACAACAATTGAAACATTCCTGCCCTACTATAACTTGTATTCTAAAAAAGTGACTGATAATAAACATCATAAATAAGTCTTTCCATATGATTGGTGATCATTGTTATAGGGAGAAAAGCACAGCAAGGTAAGGGGGCTGAGAACTGACAGTCTGATATTGTGATAAAATAAGAAATAAATATTTAGTCTCTGCCCCTGGTTTCTCGCACAGAGCTTCCAAAACTTTTATAATTTCCTGAGCAATCGGGATGCTAGAAGAATCTTTTGTTCTAATATTTGGTCGTTGGTCACATTCCTGACAGAATCTGAATGTCTTGGAATTTCCTAGGTGATAGGAATGTCTTTGGTTCTAATGAGGTAACTTTTGATGGGCTCTTGGATGGGGACTCTTCACCAGAAAGACCAAGCCTTGATCAGAAGCTTGGAACTTTCAGTACTTCCTTTATCCTTTGGGAAGGGGAGAGAGCCTGGAGATTGAGGTAATAATCAATTATGCCTTCATAAAAATCCCTGAACTCTGAGTTTCAGGGAGCTTCTGTGTTGTTGAATGTGTGGAGGTGCGAGGAGGGTGGCATAACGGGAGAGGATCTGAAAGTTTCATGCCCCTTCCCACATATTTCACCTCATGTGCCTCTTCCTCTGGTTATTCATCTGTACCCTTAGTAATATCCTTTATAATAAATGGGTAAACATAAGCAAAGTGTTTCCCTTATTTTTGGGCTCACATACAAAAAATGTGCTGTTCTAGCAAATTATTGAACCCCACAGGGGATTGTGGGAACCTCCGATATGTAGCTAATTGGTCAGAAGTATAGAACAGAACCTGAGACTTGGGATTGACATCTGAAGTGGAGGGCAATCTCATGGGATAAGCTCTTAACCTGTGGGGTCTACAGTAACTCCAGTTAGTGTCAGAATTGAATTAAATTATAGGACACCCAGCTGATGTCTGCTGGTGAATTGCTTGGCATGGGGGAAAATTCCACACATCTTGGTGATCAGAAGTGATCTAGGTTGAGAGGATAACAGGAGAAAATAGTCATTTGTTTCTTCCTTACTGTTCTTGTAAAAGATGGTATAGGTTGCAATTGTAAATAAAACTGTCAGATAGGCCTTACTGAGAGGGTGACATTTCAGTAAGTATTTGAAGGGAGTAAGCACGTTTGCCCCGTGAATGTCTTGGGGAAGAACACCCAGGCAGAGAGAACAGCTAATGTAAAGGCCAGATAGTTTACTTATTCCAGGAATGCCACAGAGGCCAGGGTGGCTGGAGCAGAGAGAATGAAGGGGATAGAGAAGGTGAAGGCAGGGAGGAAATGGCAGAAATGAGCATGCTAGGGAAAGGCTGTGTAGGGCCTAATTTCTATTTCAAGTAAAACAGTGAGCCGGTACAGCATCCTGGGCAGAGAAGTAGCATGATTTGGCTTACATTTTGAATAGATAAGCCTATTTGGGGAACAAGCTCTATTTTAGTAAATAAGAAGATGATCTTTTTAAATTGGTAGTTTCCTCGTTCATATCCCTTGAATACTTTCTTGTGCAGCCAATTCTGTGCCAAACGAAAAGTCTCATCCTATATGTATGTCTGAATCTTATCCAGGATTTCTCAGCCAACTTATCTTGGCACACAGGAACGTTATGACCTGTGGCTAGGAATTTCTCAAAATTCACAGCCAAGCTGATATTAGGATACTGTCCTAAGATGGAATAAAGAAAAAAATATAACTTAAATTCTGATTTTAAATATTACTTTAAATGAGTTCTTATAACAAGGAACACAAGATTCAGGATGTGATATAAGAATGTGTAATTATAGCTGCATAATGGTCCTACAAAATGTTACCGCCTCTTTGAATCAAATGTTCTATGTGGACCTTTGGAATAATATCAACATTCAAGAGATCATCACTTCTGGATTCTTGTCAATTTTTACCAAATCAAAAGGCAATGAGTAAATTTATTGGAATTGGTCCTAGAAATGTTTTGACACCAGCCAGAAGGAAAAGTCACATAGAGGCTATTTCAAAAGCAAACTGCAGAAAACGTTTTATATAATAAGACCATAAATGGCTAATTAATCTGATAAAAATGTTTTAGCTGCCCTGGTAACCAAAGAAACTTAAAGCAGTAATGAGATACTTAAAGTGAATTTAAAAGAGGAGAAAAAAAGGAAAAGGAAAAATAGAATATTTAGGTGAAAATATAGGCATTTAGTGAGACACAGTCTCAAACTGCTTGGGAGTGGGAATAGGGAAATTCTCACATTGCTGATATTTTCAGTGGATCAGAAAATCAATGTGACAGTATGGATTATAAACATAAAAAAGGATCGCATATTCCTGTACTTTTTACTCCTGGAAAAGTTTCTTTAGAAAATATTGCCAAAAAAAAAAAAAAAGTTGAATTGCAGCATTGTTTTAAATACAGAAAAATTATGTACCTTGCAAAAGCAGGAAGGTTAAACAAAATATTTTAAAATCCATATTGAGAAATGTTATATAACATTAAACATTCTATGAAAAAATTAATGATGTGGGGAAAATACGACATAATGAGACATTTGATGCGAACAAGGTTCAGACACATGGTCTCGGCCATGTACAAATAATATGTGATAGAAATGAAAACTAAGTGGAAATATATTAAACTGGGAACAGTCTTTTTGAACGGTGAGGTCCTAGAGGGGTTTTTTTTATTACACTTTTATACATAGCATTTATAATAAATAACTAATATTTCTAATGCCTTTCTATTTTAATACAAATTATATATTTTAATATATAAATCTATGTATTATTTTCTGTATGTAAACTTTCAACATTATTTTTAAATAATAAAGAAATATTTTCAGAGTACAGCTAAGCAGTTAATAAATAGCGAAATCTTTTGACCTAGCCAATGGTATAAAATAAATATAGGGATACAGTATAGACCAAATACCTTAATTAAAGACAATGACCAATTTTTTAGATGCCAAATCAATGCCATCAGTTTGCTGTTATTCTGAGTAAAATAAGTTAGTAAGTCCATTTGCTGTTAAGTACAGAATATTTAAACATTTACCAAATTATTAATGAGACTGGCTTTATAGCGACCCTTAAGATGGACTAAATCTTAAAAGCACTGTCGTTAAATAATAGATTCACAGGACAAATATTTCAAGTAAAAGTCAACAAGAAAAAGAAAATGTATGTATAAGCATCTAAATTTTATATACCTCCAAGTGTCCTTACAAGGAAGTGTGGAAGAGAACAGATGCTAATTTATGACTCCAGATCAATTTGCTCAAACCTGTACATAGGCATTACAGGCAGAAGCACACCACTTTTTCCTTCCCTTTTGTTATATACCATTCCTCTGGTTATGTTGTTTAATGATATCCTGCCTCCATGTCAGGCTTAATAAAAATAAATAAACAAACAATAATCTCTATTTTTTTAACAAAGGAAACTTTTTAACCATTTAAAGATAAGCAGTCTAATGTTATTACTAGAAAAAAATGAGCATTGGTTATTTTAAGAACACGTGCATTTTTTTCTAATTAAATCTTTGCTTTTGAAACCTTGGAAAACCAGTGTTTTCAGAGCTCCATTTCATTATGAGACAGTTGCGTTCAATGAGTTCACACATCCCCAGTAGGTCTTCCTTCTCTTGGGAGTTCTCATTCTACAGCTGGCTTAGTTTTCTACACCTTGGTGGCCCATATACAAAATTAAAGCCCCAAATTGTCCAAATCTCCCTCAAAAGCAAGCTGAGTATGTGGGAATTCAAATCACTGTTCAGATAGAGGGTGTTTCAAAGTCTTCTGATTACAGTGGTGGGAATTCTGAATAATCTCTAGAAATAAAGCCACACTAACGCTTCCAGGACCTATGCTGAGTACTCCAGAAAGGTAGTTTCCTAAAAGTGCTCACTTAGTTCCCTCGGGTGAGCAGTTCTTTCCCCCAAGGATTGTTTCTTATTCTCCATACCCTTTTATACTTTTAAGTAATTTGTCCAGTGCCCTCTTCTCCCAGGAATTGGAACCCTTGATACAAATTTTCTAGTTTATTTCATGGTCTGCACTTTTATGGGGTAGACATTAGAGTTTCCTTCCAATTGTCCCACAGACATGCAGCCTCCTTCATTCAAGCAATGAAGGCCATAGTGTGAACTCCACACCCATTCCAGCAAGACACTTCACCCTTCAGAGCACTCCCAAGTCAAAGGGTACAATACTATCACAAGTGTCATACTGGATGGTGGAGGAGCAGGTAGGAGCACCGCTTTTCTGTTAAATTAAACTCCTTACTTTGCCTGGAAATCACTTACCTTCCTAGATATCTTTTAGGTGATTGGTCCATTATGAACCTGGAATATGAGCCAGCTGTCACGTAAGCAGATTTTTCAGCCTCAGATGACCACAGCCCCCACTGACACCAGGATTACAGCTGAGTAGTTACATGCTTACATTCTAAACTGCCTTTTAGAATTGCCAGGTCTGGATTCAAGGGACAACTTCATATCACTGCAGCCACCTCCACGTCTTCCAGAGAGCAGCTGGCTATGGTAAACCATTACAGAGATATTCAAGAAAAACTTAATCTCCCCATTTAGCCACAGGGAAGACATGGAGGAGAGGATTTTAGCTTTAAGCCTTATATGTTCAGGACTGAAGGAGATAGCCTCAAAATTACTTATAAATTTCATCAAACATTGAGTGTCTGCTGTGTGCCAGGAAAATGTCTACTGTTTGGCTGATCTCCTTGCCATGTCCCTTTTGATGACTTCCTGTTTTTGTCCCTTTTTCTTCTTTTGGTGAGGAATCAAGATTCTCAGTGTAATCAAGTTACTTAGCCTACCGAAATCATTTTGATTTCTATTCACAGGTGTTTTGCCTGTGTTTACCTGATGTTCCCTCCAGCTAATCCAGAGATTCTGTATTTTTAATTGTTGATATAAAGTGGCAGACACACTTTTGAGATCTTAATAGCGAGAATGTAAGCATTTCTTTTCTTTTTTTACTCTTAGGATTTACGGCAATTTCATAGAAATCTGACAGAGTTGGATAAGAAACTGTAATAGTGTATACGAGATAGAGAAGATATTTGAGGTGGCGGGTGGTGGGGGCTGTCCTTGAGCAAAACTGAAATAGGCCAAGAGTTTCTTCTAGGCTCAGTTTTCACAACCCACAATCTGCTCCCCAATTCTCCGGCCTCTTCCCCGGGGTACCTGTCATGAATCATTATCCCAAACGAACTGCATGAGCTAATTTATCTGAAGGTAGATAAGATATGTTAGGAATATCCCTTTTTTATAGATGAGGAAACTGAGGCTTAAATTAAGCCTGGCTTAGGGTTGCACAACTTGTTACTGGCAAGCACAGGGCTTGAAAACAGGTTTTCTGCTTTAAATTCAGTACTTTTCCATATGCCAGTGACGCCCAAACTAGCATCGGTTTTATTTTTGTCTATAAAATGATATGTACATAGGAAAAATTGGCTTTTGCATCTTTTTAAAATCGGAGATGTCGATGGCTACTATTAATAATATCTGCCTAGAGGGTCTAATAACCTCTCTTTTGGGGCCATTGTGATGATGGAATTCGATGAGATCTATGAAGCCTCCAGCATGGTGTCTGAGCAGTATGTGCCCACCGCGTGTGCAGCCCCTTCCTTTCTGAGCTTTCCTGCTTGAGCTGGGTGCCCAGTGTTCAACCCCTGGGATTCTAGGAAAATATTTCATTACACTGTTATTTCAATGTAAAGCTAGACCATCACAAGGCTTTTGTTAAAAGTGTGAAGCCCTTTGCCAGTGGACATATAATTTCGGTTTTAATATCGAAACTAGCTTAGTACTCACTTTCTTCTCATTTACAAATTTCCTAGCTGCCTTATCCCTGTACCTTAGCAATCCACACCCCAGGCTGTGAACCCATCCAGTATATCATTCGTTTTTTAGTATCTTAGAGCACCCAGCCCCTTCTGAGAAGGGAAAGAGTATGTGATTATAAAGACCGTGGTCTTCATTAATAGGTCACCCCTTTCGTGGGTATATTTTCCTTTTAAAAAGAGAAACCGGCCGGGCGCGGTGGCTCAAGCCTGTAATCCCAGCACTTTGGGAGGCCGAGACGGGCGGATCACGAGGTCAGGAGATCGAGACCATCCTGGCTAACACGGTGAAACCCCGTCTCTACTAAAAATACAAGAAAATTAGCCGGGCGAGGTGGTGGGCGCCTGTAGTCCCAGCTACTTGGGAGGCTGAGGCAGGAGAATGGCGTGAACCCGGGGGGGCGGAGCTTGCAGTGAGCCGAGATCGCGCCACTGCACTCCAGCCTGGGGCACAGAGCAAGACTCCGTCTCAAAAAAAAAAAAAAAAAAAGAGAGAAACCAAGAAAAAGCAATATTTAACTCAAACAATTGAATATACAATGGCAGAATGTCCAATACTGTGTATGTGTATAGCAGTTTCATAGATTGAGGGAAACATGAATATTTTAGACCAGAAGAGGGTATCCCTTAAATCAGTGCTCCCCAACCTTTTTGGCACCGAGGACCAGTTTCATTGAAGACAGTCTTTCCATGGATGGAGGGGGATGGTTTCAAGATAAAACTGTTCCACCTCAGATCATCAGGCATTAGATTCTCATACGGAGCATGCAACCAGATGCCCCACATGTGCAGTTCACAATAGGGTTCCTGCTCCATGAGAATATAATGCCACCACTGATTTGACAGAAGGTGGAGCTCAGGTGGTAATGCTTGCTCACTGCCATTCACCTTCTGCTGTGCGACCCACTTCCTAACAGGCCACTGACCAGTACCGGTCCTCGGCCAGGGGGCTGAGGACCCCGGCCTTAAATTATGCCAAGAGGGGCTCACTTCTTTGCTTTGTTCAGAGCGTCTCTATTTAGGGAATGGAACAAGAACCTCACCTATTCTCCTCTGCTTATGTTGTGGACATGGAGTGTGAAGGTCAAACTAAAAAACAATGAAAGCATCATGTTGTGAAGTTGGGGCTCTAGGATCAGACAGATCCAGATTCAAATCCTTAGCCACATACTAGCTGCGTGCCCTTAGGCATATTCCAAACTGGGTGCCAGTTTTTTCCTCTGAAAATAGAGGCAGCTCCTTGGCAGAGTGGTTGCAGGGTCATGTGAATCAGGACAGGTAAAGCATCAACCTCCACACTTGCGTTCTCTAAATGACTGCTATTATGCTATTATGTTTCAAGTGCGCTCAGCACAGATACCTTTCTTTCTCCTCTCCAGATTGGTTTCTTGGATTTATTTCTTAAAACCTGGGAATTTCTAGGAATTGGCAGCAGTTAGAAACACAGGGAATAAAGATTTAAAAGCTCCCCTGAGAAGTTGAGGAAAGCAATTTTGGAGCAGAGATTTTCTTCTTCCTCTTCTCAAAACTTTATTTACCATTTAAAAGACTCCACAAGTTAAAAGAGAGAGAGAGAGAGATAAAAAAAATTAATTAGATTCAAATCCCTACTCTCCTTTTCCAAGATCTAAATTAAAAGTCATCACAAAATACCTGTGTGCTTCACGAGCTGCCAAAATTTGAAATTCACAACCCCCTTGACTTTATGTTTCAGGAAATTTGATTTCGAGATCTAATTTTAGAATAACAAATAGCCCTGCACAAAGAGTCCCAAATGTTCCTGGTTCCCAAGGAGTTGTAATTTCAACACTTCTCTATGAAAACCTAAATATACAATTTTTTATTCCTACATTTTGATAAGTCACAACATACAAATTCTGTGAGAATTAACATTAAAATCTCATGCAGATCCATCATTTAATTCTCTAATAAGGCAAAGTTTACCATAAGTACTAAGGTCTCGACAATTTTTTACAAATTTCAAAACGCATCTATCAAACATGTATGCACAGAAACATGTTATTTTAAACTAGTCAGAAACAAAACTGTTCTCCTTATTTAAACTCTCTACAGAGCCCACACTATATTCTTAAGACCAGTAACCACCTAAATGATCATTTCATTGACAACTCAATGCTTGGTACTGTTCTCTGCCCAAAAGACAGCATCCAGCCCAACTCTGGGCACAACGTAGCTCTTAAAGCATGCTTTTAGATTGCTTCATCTTTTCCTTGCTTTCAGTTCAAGAATGAACTCTTACTACATGGTTTTGGCATCATATCTTATGTTTTGGAGTTAAAAAAAAAATCCAGGCTGAACAGAATGTGACAATCTATGCCTCAAAGTCAGTCAAAAATCCATATATTTTTGCTGACAGAACTCCTGACATTCTGATACTGAGAAACTTTCAGGTTTATTGATAGAATTTTTATTCCATTTTACTCAGGCTTCTGCTAGAACTTAACATTTGCTGTGCCATGGACTTAAGTTCTCTACTTAAGTTCTCTACTTAACATTTTCTGTGCCATGGACTTCAGTTTTCTGGTGTTGTTCACTTACTTCACAAGTCGTCCTCTTGCCTCTGCAACAAGATTTAAACTTTTGGGGGAGGAATTCAACATGTCTTAAAGCAGGGGCATCCAATCTTGTGGCTTCCCTGGACCACAGTGGGACGAGAAGAATTGTCTTGGGCTACATGTGAAATACACTTACACGAATGATAGCTGATGAGCTAAAAAAACATAATCACACAAAAACTCAGGATGTTTTAAGAAAGTTTATGAATTTGTGTTGGGCTGCATTCAAAGTCATCCTGGGCTATATGTGGCCTGCTGCGGGTTGCACAAGCTTGTCTTAAAGTGTCCTAGAACCTCCCCCACACACTCAGTTGAACACTGAGTTTGATGATTAACAGGCTGCCAGTAAATACTAGATGAATTAAACACCTGTTATTTGGAGATGTCAGATATCTTCTCTGGCGGATTAAGTCAGAGACTCAGTGGAAGCAAATATATTTTTTAAAACTTTATTATCATGGAAGAGTTAGAGAGGAGAAGTATAATGAATCCCCATGTCCCTATCATCAGCTTCAACAATTATCAACTCATGAACAAACCTGCTTTGTATAAATAGCTTTTGAAAAATTAATAGTTTTTTTGAGCAGTTTTAGGTTCACAGAAAAAGTAAGTGGAAAGTCCAGAGTCCTCAAATACTCCCTTCCTCTTCCCCCAGCTTCCACTGTTATTAACATTCTGCAATAGTGTGGCACGTTTGTCACAAATGATGATTCGATATTGTTACATTATTATTAACTAAATCCACAGTTCACACTAGGGTTCCCTCTTTGTGTTGCACATTCTGTGGCTTTTAACAAATATATAATGACATGTATCCAGCATTACCGTATCCTACAGAACCGTTTTATCAAATAGTGTTCACTAACAAAATAGCAATAACTAACTCCTGATTACCTAAGGGTGAGTTATATTCACCCCCTAAAATATATTTCTCTTCAAATTCAATTCACATTTTGTGCTTTTAATGATGATTTCATGTACGTTGTGCCATTCAACTCACATAGTCATCTCCTTCAGTAAGCGTTTTTACTCCCATTTTCTAAGATATTAAAGCTCAGAAAGGTTAAATAACTTTTCCAAAGGTCAAGTAGCTAGTCAGGGACAGAGCAAGGATACCAACCTAGATTAAATGGGATTAATTCATGCTGCAGAATTTGTGACTTGCTAAATGACAGAAATGCTAAAATTAGTCCTTCCTACCATTTATGGAGCAATTAAGCATGTGGTTGAAAGTAGAGCCAGATGGCATAAGCCTTCCCAGAAGCAGGATTTCTTATACTATGGGAGAGAAGCGATAATCCTGAAATGGCGCTGGTGGGGGGTAGGGGGGATACTTGGTACCCAACCCACCTCCTCAGGGGTACATGCTGTGTGTATGTGCATGAGAATGAACAACTGCAAGAGAAGTGCTGGGTGTATTGTAGGGAGAGCCAGGGTTCAATCAGGCCATGGAGCTGGAGGTAGGGAATGCATTTGCCATGGTGTAGAGTTTCCATATGCTTCAGAGGAAAAATTGATGAGGGAACAAGGAGCAGCAGCGGGAGGTTGTATAGGAGAGAGGAAGCACAGAGCAGCTTGGGGGATGAGCACAGACGTTAGAGAGGCTTATATCTAGCCAGTCATTAGGATAAAAATAAAGTGAGGCATGATGGGTTTAACTGACTATGAGGTTTTCCAAAGGATCCCCACTCAAGCTCTTAGTAAATGTTGGAGTCAGCAGTTCCCACTCTGTGTCCTTAAAGTCTGGAATCAACAGCTTGCCCTCTAGTTTCTCAGAACCATGCTGCCTTGGAGGGAGTCTGAAGCCCTGCAGTGTGGTCTACGGCTGGAAGGGTGGCCCTACCGGGCCCTGGTTTCTGGTGCTGATAATGGTACGGCTTGACACACAGGGAGGCAATTCCCTAAAGTTTGGGCTGTGGGTTGGTTTTGATGGGGTGATTACTGGAGAATCTAAGGCTCATGACAGTGAAAATATATTTTGACAAATATTCTGCCCGTTCTGAGTGGGGATGGGACCAGTTCTATGAAAAGTGTGGCAGGGAAGTGTGCTCTTGAGTGCCCACATTACCCCCACTCTTCTCTTTTGGTGGTTTCTTCCCTACTCTCCATTGTGGCCACTCATGCTGCCATGGCTCGCCACTCTAATCTCTCCCCAGAGCACACACATTTTCAAGCAAACTTTTTGTTTCCTCATACTCTATAAGAATGCACCTGTTTTATGTCTAACTCTATGTGAATGCACCTTCCTGACCTTCTAATCATAGAATGGCTGTGTTGTAAATCTACTCCAATTACTCATCTGAATCATATCAAAGTCATCCCACCAAAACCAACCCACAGCCCAAACTTTAGGAAACTGCCTCCCTGTGTGTCAACTCGTGCCATTCTTGGCACCCAGAAACCACACCTGGCAGGACTACTCTTTGAGCCATGGTCTAGCTGGCTGGACAGAAAACTCATTGCCTTAAAATGTTGCCCATCATTGGATAATACTGAGCGATGGACAGCTTTATTGAGTTAAATTCCCTGCATGGCCCTCAGACTCCTATAGAACACTCATAATTCCTTTTCTTCAGGCCATTCCTCCAAATATCAGCCCCTAGGTTTGTCTTACTAAGGCTGCCAAGTCCTATGTCCCTCAGACACTGAATACCAATGTAGAAGGGTGAGATCACAGTTCCCAAATAAAAAATCTGCCTTTTCTTGTTTTAAAAAGAAAACATATTAAGCACTTACTCCATGCCAGACTGTGCTAATTGGAAGATTAATTTAATTTGATTAATCTTCCCAACACCACCAAGAGGGAAGGATTGTTTTCTTTTTTCCAATGACTAAACAAGGGCTAAGTGGAAAACATGATTTGCCTTAAGGTCATGCTGCATTTCTAGGGGTAGAGACAGAACTGAAGCCCAGGTCCACCAATTTCAAGGCCTGTTCTCTTGCTACCATACAACTGAGAGCGACCCTTTCCAGACAACAGCCCATCCACTGGAGCAATCAGATGCTGCAAGTCCCGACAGAATTATAAGTCTGAAGGCTGAGGAACAATTTGAAGCCTAGTTTTTTTGTTTTTTTTTTTTTTGCATTTCCAAAAAGCGTAATATATAAGTGTATTATTATTTTTATTACTCTCAAAGCCAAGGTTAGTGTGATGAGATGGTATCTTAGTGTTGGTAAGAAACACTAGCTGCCATGACAGAGAACCCTAGAATCTCAGCAGCTTAACACAAAGTGTCTTTTGCAAAGTGTAATGCATGTGCCTTTCTTTGGCAAGTGGCCTTCTATGTGGCCTGTTACCGGTTGAAAAATTTCATATGTTGAAGTCCTAAGCTCCAGTTCCTCAGGCCATGACCTTATTTGGAAATAGGGCTGTTATAGATGTAATTAGTTAAGATGAGGCCATACAGGAGTAGATTGAGCCCTAGTCCAATAGAATTGGTTTTTCTATGAAACTGGACACAGGCACACCTACAGGGAATACATCATGTGAACATGAAGACAGCCATCTACAAGTCAGGAGAGAGGCTTAGAACAGATCCTTCCCTCTCAGCCCTCAGAAGGAACCCACTTTACCAACATCTTGACCTCAGATTTCTAGTTTCTAGAACTGAGGCAATAGATTTTCGTTGTTGAAGACACCCAGTTTGTGGTGCTGTTATGGCAGCCGTAGCAAACAACACACAGTCCTGCAGGGCATCTTTCCATCTGTAGCTCTGCCATCTTCTAGAGCCTCAGAGTTCTTTCCTGGAGCCTCTGTGTTTGGCTAGGAGATGAAGGAGGAGAGCACATATAGGGTTTATGGGGCAGGCATGAAGGGACATGCATGTTTTCTGCCTGCAGTTCATTGGCAAGAAGTCAGTCACATGTCCTCCTTAACTGCAGGAAGGACTGGGAAATGTAGGCTAGCTGTGTGTCCATGAACAGGAGAAAACAGATGTCAGTAAACACAGGACATTCCTTGCCACGGAAATTTAAAATAGAAAGATACTGGAGGAAAGAGGCCACTGCTAGGAGGCTATGACAGGAGTCATTCATCCAACATCCATTCACTCCCTCATCCATTCTCTAAGTATTTATTGAGTGCCTACTCTTTGCCAGCACTGAAATTGGTATGGTGACATAGGAGTACAGCAGGAAACAAAAAGGGACAGATCCCTGCCTTTAAAGAACTTGCACTGTGGAAACCTATGATAGAAAATTGCAAGTTGCCTTTGGAGGCTCTTTAAATGCAGTCCTAGTGTAGGTGGTCAGAGAACGTTCTCAGATGAGAAGACACTGAAAGAGAAATAAGAGGGAGCTAATGGTCTGCACTCCCTCCTCTGCAATTCCAAAATCCAATAAGCTCTGAAAACCACGTTTTGGGGGAAAGTTTTTGGTAATAAAACCTGACCTAGTCTTGACACATATGGTTGAAAAGCCTGATCCCAGTGGACACAAGGGTACTTATACACTTTATCTATTGTACTAGGTATCAGTACTTGAATACTTACACTAATTGCTAAAAAGATGTTCATATGTTTGTTTCCAAAATAGGTCAAGACATAGTATTGCTAACACGCCAGACAGAGTCAGCAGATAATTAAAATGAAGGGTGAATTTTGGTGAGAACAAAGGATACCACAAATCTTTTTCAGTATACATCCTAGTCACCCAAATTGATGGATATCTTCAATATTCACTCTTTCAGTGGTTCTGTAATTGAATAATTTCCAAATCTCTGAAATTAAAGAGGAATTACCAATGGTTTGGTCAATATCTAGAGCTGTAGAAATAGGCGTTGGGCAATGCTGGGAGCAGCAGTGAGGGTAGTGCCTTTAGTACTGACCACTGAGCTGGATCTGTGAGCCAGGTTGACACAGAGGGAGTGGACTTAGGATCTAGGGTTTCTTCTAGCAGAGGATTTGGAGACAACGGTAACTACTCACGTCATTGTGACATAAGACTCAATAGCTATGGCAAAAGGGACATAATGGTAGTGTTGGTGCTTCCAGAGATGCTCTACCTGCTTACCTTTCCATAGATAACACCTGGACTCTACCATGAAAACAAGCATTAGTTCTAGTCACTCAATTACAACACTCATAAACACAGAGGAGCAATGAGGTATGAGCCGCCTTGAACCTTTTTCTTCAAATTAAGACATCTGGAAGTGACTGGTGTGAAACAGCCATTGTCCATCCGAGCTCTCTGTGATCATGGAAATGTGCTGTGATCTGTGTCCCCAGTACAGTAGCCAGGAACCCTGTGTGCTATGGAGTGCCATCCACTGAAATGAGGATGGTGTGATGGAGGAACTGAATATCTAATTTGATTTAATGTTAAGTAATTTAAATTTAAATTTAGATGGCCATATGTGGCTAGTGGCTGCCATATTGGAAAGCTCGAGTATAAAGAGTTACTTTTTGTCATGCAAAAATTACACTATGACTGAAAGACAGGGCTAGGAATCCTATTTTCTAGCTTTTATTTCCTTGTAAATCAAATATATATGCCAACTGTGGCTAGTACCAGTTGTGGCATGTTTTTGAAGGTACGTTAACATTTTCATTTCTGTAAGCTTCATCGCTTCTGGAAGAGTGTTCTAACCTGGAGTCTACTAGTGAGTTGGAGAAAGTCATTAAAGTTTTTGCTTTCAATTACTTAGCTCTACAAGGTTAGTCTTCTTTCTCCTCTTAGCCAGGCAGGAAGAGAGAAACAAAATTATAAAGAATACCAGTACAGTTGCAGGTAGTAACCCTTGTGTTTGACATTTCTTTGGCTCAAATGTAGTCATTCCACTTCTCTTGGTGGGATGAGTTTACTTCAGACTATAGCTTTTCTCCTGGTGACCAACAAGGATGTTCTCCTTAAGGGCAAGAATACATTAAAGTTCTCCTTGTGTGGCAGAGTGCCTGGTATTTAGCAGGCATTTGATACATGTATGATGGATCAAATAGCTTATCACTATCAAACAGTGTTTAAGTTTACTTAGTAAATGCTAAGTACTATAGCTCTTCAAATACTTTGCAAACTTTTCCCAATGCAACCTAATTTAAGCCAGAGAGTAAGTCCAAATTTATGGCAACACAGATTAAACATTTCCACTAAATTACATAAAGTGAAGCTTCAAGACAGAGATGTAATGTGCATGTTACACAGGTATAAAAGGATGATATGGGATCTCTCAGTCTATAGATGCTTAAGGAATGACAGCATCAGTGACAATCTGACCCAAATGTTTTACACTTTAACTTAGAAAAAACGAATAAAAAAGGAATTTCAGAGTCTTTTCTAGTCATGAGTTCATAGGTGTGAACTCAAATAGCTTTAACCTGATAAATCCCTTAAATCCTTTCCCACAAAAAAAGACCACATTTGAAAGACTTTCTCAAAAAACTCTTCAATAATTAGATCAATGTGGAATTTTCGATTGGAGATTTGCTGCCCTGAAAATTTGTAGTACTTTTTCCATGAGCCATAAGCAGTTCTGATTTTTCAATCAAAATCCACATGTGTGGAATATGTACCTAAATAAAAAACTAGAAACAGCCTTACAGAAATGTTTGTGCCAGTAGGGTGACTACAGTTAACAGTAATGTACTGGATATTTCAAAATAGCTAGAAGAAAGAATTTTGAATGTTCTTACTACAAAGAAACAATAAATGTATGAGATTATGGATGTGCTAATTACCCTGATTTGATAATCACACAACGTGTATATGTACTGAAATATTGTTTCTTATAATATGTACATTTATTGTGTGTCAATTAAAAATAAAATAACATAAAAAAAGAAATATTTGTGCCAAATGGTAGATATAATAGTCATGGCAGAAAAGCGGAGAATTCTAGTTTCATCTTCTTTATTATGTGAATCCTTGAGTGTAGATTTTTTTCCTCAGTTAACATAGATTTAATGGTAATAATTTGCAGAGATGCATTTAGAAGAACTATTGGATGTTTCTGCTAACATACTTTGGAAGTTGATTTCCCCAACTAGGATCAAAACTCTAGCTTTGTAAATCCTCCTTTTGTTATTCACTACTAAATTCACATTGTTTAGAAAGGAGAAGGAAGCCGTGAGAGTTTTCTGGTATCCCTGGAAATTCTCTCATTCGATGCTCAAATTTGCAGTTTTCTATCCCTGGTTTGTTGTAGAGTAATTTGATGGGACACAGAGTGTCAACACTTTTTTTGTAAGCCCTCTGGATAAGTCTTATATCATCTGTTCATACTTCCAGAAAACATTCATAAAAATGTCCCTATAATAGACCAGGTATGATATCCTATAATAGACAAGGATGGTCTATACAACTTTGATCTTGTGCAAAGTAAGAGAATTTCAAAAATAGGTAAATGGCATCATGTAATGGATAATTTTTTTTTTCTTTTTTGAGATAGAGTCTCGCTCTGTCACCCATGCTGGAGTGCAGCCTGGGTGCACTCACCATCTCTGCTCACTGCAACCTCTGCCTCCTGGGTTCAAGCAATTCTTCCACTTCAGCCCCCCGAGTAGCTGGGACTATAGGCAAGTGCCACCACGCCTGGCCAATTTTTGTATTTTTAGTAGAGATGGCATTTCACCGTATTGGGCTGGCTGGTCTCGAACTCCTGACCTTGTGATCCTCCCACCTCGGCCTCCCAAAGTGCCGGGATTACAGGCGTGAGCCACCGTGCCTGGTCAGATAATTTTTTGAATAGTTAATTATTATTAACTAAAGAGTCATAAATGCTGGAGATAATGTCAAGGTTTATATCTCAATAAAAGAAGAAAGTTAGGTTTTGTGAAATTCCCTAAGCCACCTTGGCCATTTACAATTAACCACTGTTAGTAGCCTCAGATAATGAAAAGACGGTGGGAATTTTATGTCTCTGCTTTTCCACAACTTTCCTATTAGCACATTTCAGACCAGATTTTGACATACAAAACATAGTCCTAAAACCAGTTCTTGTAAACTTGGTGAAATCATGGCTCTCTCTTTCTGGGTGTTCTGACAAGCACTTTGCATGAAAGTAGCTCTCCTGGGCAAATACAACATGTATTCTATTGTCAGGATCAGGTAGGCGGATTAGCCAACAAAATCCTCCATAAAGTGGGGGGCATGACCAATTAGAGTCTTAGACCTAGGTAATCTATAAAAGGTGTTTGGCTACAGGGCTACTCGGATCCCCATTTCTTATTCATACAAGGAAGCGAGTTTTCTATACAAATCTGTCCATATAACCATGTATCATAAACACAGCTTATTTCACCATAGTAAAGCACTTTCTAGTATCCTTATGTTGCATCATCACCCTCGGAGGGCATATTTGGATAGTGGTATTTAAAATATTTACTACTAGAGTGTAGAAAATACTACACTTCCTTATTGAGATCCTTCCAATTTTAACTAATCATCTTCAAAGTATGGATTTCTGATTGGAGCACTTCAGATCTTATTCTACTGCGTCTAGGGAGTATAACTGTGTACTAAATGTGGATATAGAGGTATTTCAAGTAAATTACAGGCCATATAAGAGAATGGGTGGGGGTATGAAGACTGGGGCCGAGCAATCAACCACTTTCAAAGATCTGGCTTCAAGATTTAAGAAAATGAACTCTATTATCTACCTCAGTGTCCTTTTAGGACCATCCTCGCCTCTGTTCTCTCACCCCAGTTAATTCATGTAAAGCACTAGTCATGAAAGTAAAAGCAAAGTCTCTAAAATCAGGCTGCCTTGGTTTGAAGCCTGAGGCTGCCACTTACCTGTCAAAGTCTATGTTCTCTATGCCTTCACTTCCTCACCTAAAAACATGAGGGCAATAATATGTCTAAGCTATTAGGTTGTTCTGAGGATATGAGGTAACTCAAATAGAAACCTTGGCAGCTTGCCTCACACCTAGCAAGTATCCAATGAATGTTTACAGAAAACCGAATGCATGCAAACAACAAGGGGATTGTGTTAGACAGAAGTATATAAGATAAAGCCACAATTCCCAGTCTCAAGTTGCTTATAGCCCAGTGGGAGAGACAGGCAAAGATGCAACAAAAACATAGTTGATTAGTTCCGGCCAGGTGTGGTGGCTCACTCCTGTAATCCCAGCACTTTGGGAGGCTGAGCCAGGCAGATCAACCGAGGTCAGGAGTTCGAGACCAGCCTGACCAACATGGCAAAACCCTGTCTCTACTGAAAAAGTACAAAAAATTAGCCAGGCATGGTGGTGAACACCTGTAGTCCTGCTACTTGGGAGGCTGAGGCAGGAGAATTGCTTGAATCCAGGAGGCAGAGGTTGCAGTGAGCCAAGATCACACCACTGTACTCCAGTAGGATGGACAGAGTTAGAATCCATCTCAAAAAACAAAACAAAACATAATCAATCAGTTCTATGTAAAATGTATGTAAATTGCAATACCTGCCAACCATTATTAAACATATATATATATATAAAGATACAATGAAAGCCACTAGAAATTTCCAACATGTAAGAGGAGGATTAAGATACGCTATCATCAACAGTGATACATGTTGCCAATGCCAGCATAGAAAATACTTTAAAACAATTGATATATTGGAAAATGATGTTTTATTTTAAATGCTCTACATTAACAATTTGTCTTTTTGGATTCTGAAAACATTTTCCAGGGGCCTTTTCCAGTTAGAAATGAGACTGCTATAAACAGTCCAACAGTTAATGACATACAGTTGGCTTTTCTGAGCTAAACAGTTACTGAGCCCAAATTTATTTATTTATTTATTTTTTTTTTTTTTTGAGAAGGAGTCTGGCTGTGTCGCCCGGGCTGGAGTGCAGTGGCCGGATCTCAGCTCACTGCAAGCTCCGCCTTCCGGGTTTACACCATTCTCCTGCCTCAGCCTCCTGAGTAGCTGGGATTACAGGCGCCCGCCACCTCACCCGGCTAGTTTTTTGTATTTTTTAGTAGAGACGAGGTTTCACCGTGTTAGCCAGGATGGTCTTGATCTCCTGACCTCGTGATCCGCCCGTCTCGGCCTCCCAAAGTGCTGGGATTACAGGCTTGAGCCACCGCGCCCGGCCACTGAGCCCAAATTTATAAATGCAAAACACTTCACCAGCCATAAAACAAGGCTGAATCATATTAAGAAAACATGGATTTCAAAAAGAGCAGAAACTTTCTTTCACTCTCTCTCTCTTTTTTTTTTTTAATCTCTTTGCTTATTCCTTATTTTAACAGGTCATCTACCTTTTAACAGCACAGCCCAGTGTTGCTGCTTTCCTTGTCAACTACAGATATAATCTGAGATTTCAATGTGTGAATATGAACTAATTCACAAGAAAAGACAAACTGGCCAATTTAATAAATCTTAGACAAGAGCTAGAGTTTGTGTTTGAATAGAGGTGGCAGATTGAGAACTATTAACCTGTTAATCTGCAGATGCATTAAATGTCTGTGGATAGTCAAGGCCACAGTAGTTTTGACAACTTAAAAAAATACTCTGTCATGGCAAGATAAGTTACCCATAACCTTCACATTTGCATAACAGAATAAATTGCTTCAACTCTTCAGGGTGCAAGTATATTTCCTATACATCAAAAAGTCAACCAAGAACTCACCATTTTATTTTCCTATTATTCAAATATGATTCAGGTTTTTTTGTTTTGTTTTGTTTTACATAATACATGATGGGTTTAAAACCTAGGGAAAGAAGATTGATTTTGGAGGTTTAAGAAATGTGTACTTTTTGGTCTTGCAAGATTCTTCATATTATAATTATTACAATTTATATACTCTCTTTTAATCAGATCTTTAAGAATATTACCAGAATACTAATGCTAATGAGTTCACTAGAAAAGCTTTTTTTCCCCCCAAGAGACAGGATCTCATTCTGTTGCCCAGGTTGGAGTGCAGTGGTGCAATCATAGCTCATAGCTCACTGCAGCCTCAACCTCCTGGGCTCAAGCAATCCTGCCTCAGTCTATCAAGTACCTGGTACCACAGGCACATGCCACCATGCCCAGCTACTTGTTTTTTTAACGTTTATTTGTTTGTAGAGATAAGGTCTCACTTTGTTGCCCAGGCTAGTCTGGAACACCTAGCCTCAAGTATGGAAAGCTTTTTTAAATAAATTTTTGGGAGATGGGGTGGGATTTTGGTGTGGAGTGGAAGGAAAGTGAAGAGATGCCAAGATAAAAAGAATGTATTAGTCCGTTTTCACAGTGCTATAAAGAACTGCCCAAGACTAGGTAATTTATAAAGAAAAGACTTATAAATTTATAAAGAAAAACTCTGCATAACTAGGGGGAGGCCCCGGGAAACTTACAAACACGGCAGAAGGGGAAGCAGACACCTTCTTCACAAAGCGACAGGAGAGAGAAGAGAAAGCCAAGTGGGAAGAGCCCCTTACAGATCCATTAGATCTCTTGAGAACTCACTCACTATCACTAGAACAGCATAGGGGAAACCACCCCCATTGATCCAATCACCTCCTCACCTCAACACGTGGGGATTACAGGTCCCTCTCTAGACACGTGGGGATTACAACTCGAGATGAGAGTTGAGTGGGGACACAGAGCCAAACCATATGAGAGCTTAAGAGCACTTGTGGCTGAAACCAGTCTCTTTTTCATTTGAAATTATTGTAGAATCTGGAAGTGTTGCTGTGTTCATAAAGGTAAGAAAAAATTTAATTCTAGCTCAAAACATTTAATAGTAGCTGTGGTCTAAATGTGTCCCCTCAAAATCCATGTATTAAAACTGAATCATCAATGTAATAGTATTAAGAGTTGGGGCCCTTAGGGGATAATTAAGTCATGGCGGTGGAGCTCTAATGAATAGGATTAGTGACTTTATAAAAGAGGTGGAAGGGAGCTATTTGCCCCCTTCTGCCATATGAGGATGCAGCAAGAAGGTGCCGTCTTTGAAGTAGAGCAGCCCTCGCCAGACACCAAATCTGTTGGTACCTTGATCTTGGCCTTCCAAGTTCCAGAACTGTGAGAAACAAACTGCTGTTGTTTTTAATACTCCACCTAAGGTATTTTGTTATAGAAGCATGAAAGGAATAAGACAACACCAGAAAGCATAATTGATTTTCACCTTAAAACACTTAATTGGGTGCATTAATATGGTTCATTAGAATCCAGATTTTATACCTGATCTGTTCATCAGGATATTACTCTGACTATATTTGTTCTCACCAGATATTCCATTTTCATAGAGATTAACAAATGGTGAATAAAATTATAACTCTATTCTTTTGCAGAGTTAGATCTTACTTGTTTTTCCTATTTATCCATGAAGGTAGCTTGAGAGAGGAATGAAGTGAATATTGCTAAAAAGATCAAATATAGAAATGAGTTTCTCATTTTCAGTCTCACTTAGTTTTAATATTCAATAGCATCTTAACCATTTGGGAAATAAATTCTCCTTTTTTTTCTTTTTTGAGACAGGGTCTTGCTCTGTCACTCAGGCTGGAGTGCAGTGGTGCGATCACAGCTCATAGCTCATAGCTCACTGCAGTCTCTCAACTTCGGCCAGGAAAGAAATTCATTCATTCATTTGAAAAGAAACACACGGACCACGATCCCTTTCTGATCATGGTCCTTTAAATCTTTCAAGGGCACTTACTGACAAGTAATATGCACACCCTGCTACAGTTATGCCTGTAGTTAATCAAATTTTTCAACTGCAGAGATATACACATTTCTTTTCTATTCTAAATTAAATTCAAAAATCAACTTGAATACCCACATGCCAGATTATCAAGTTCAGTCTCTTACTCTTGAGACTACCCTTTGTCTTTCAATATCAAAGAACCCTAAAGGCAAACACAGATTAAGCCACTCAATCTGTGGGGTTTTCTTAATAGAGGACTTTGCCTGACTTCCACACCTAAGCAGAGATCAGACATTTGTTGCCATAGCTTCTCACCAACATGTGGTATCACTGAAGAAAACTTGTTCCATAAGATCTAAAGTGCACTGAGGAATATTTCTGGCCCAGGTCCTTGGGGGTGTATGGAAATGAGGAACCATGTCTTTCAGGAAGCTGGTTCTGCCATTTGGGATTTTTTGAACAAGGCTTTTTTTTTTTTTTTTTTTTTTTGCTCAAATCCAAGCTTAGGCAAGGAGCTCCAGGTTCACTGGAGTTTACTTTCAAACTATCCTCCAATGCACCAGTTGTCTCAAGAGTGCCATGTCACAAGTGGCCTAGTAGCCTACCATTTGAGGACTCCCAACCAGCATCCCTCTTTTCTTCCTGGGGATGTAAATACCAAGAGTGAGGCTAGGAAGCTACTGACTTTGAGGTCCTAATTTGCAGCAGGTTTTGATTGAATATTTGGGTCCCAGACACTCACAGAAGTAAAGGCCTCCTGACCTTTCCCTGTCTTTCCTTAATATTAGGCCTTGATTACTCCCAGAGGGTCTACATGTTCACCCTTTTTTGGGGGACAAAGCCATGTTCCTTTCAGTAGTGATTTACCCTCCCAAGACTGACCCAGGAGCAAAAACAAAACAAAACAAAACAAAAACAAATACTTACACACAAATAAAAGCATAGTCAAAATTTTAGGCAGGACATCCCCTACATTTAGGTTCAATGATGAGTTATCATTCCTTCCTAGCCATAGCGTGTATGTCCATCTTCCCTTTCATAAACAGATTAATCTGCTCAAGCCAGTGTAACAAAACACCACAGACTGTGTGGCTTAAACAACAGAAATTTATTTTCTCATGGTTCTGGAGCCTAAAAGTCCAAGATCAAGGTGCCAGCATGGTTTGTTTCTGGTGAGGGCTCTCTTCATGGCTTATAGATGGCTGCCTTCTTGCTGTGTCCTTACGTGGTGGAGAGAGAGAGCAAACTCATTAGTGTTTCTTCTTCTAGGGGCACTAATATCATGGGATTAGGGCTGTACTCTCAGGACCTCATCTAAACCGAATTATCTTCCAAAGACTCCATCGGCAAACACCATCACACTGGGGGTTAGGGCTTCAACAGATTAATTTTGGGAGGACACAAACAGTCTTTAACGGTAGATAAGCCTCATCGTTTTTGTTTTTTGTTTTTTCTCCCCTGGCTAACATTTAGAAGATGCTCCTTATTTAAGATTTCTTTTATTTCTAAGATGCATTACTTCAACCAGAGTAAAACTGACCAATAGCAAAATTTGTTTTGTTTTAGGTCATTAATACTTTGAAATCTTAAATAGAAAACAATCTATTTTTTATCTAATTTAACTCAAATATAGCTTTTATCTTTTCCATCTTACTGCTAATTGTCATATATGGCTTTTTAGAGAAAGATCAGAAAATATCCCAACATGGAAAAAAATATAAATATACATACATAACTGTAATGTTTATCTTACTGCAGTTAGAAACAGAATATACAAAAAAAAAGTTTAAAATGCTGAGATTTTCCAGTCATTTCTGTAGTCAAATAAATCAGAACACTTTTATATTCAAGAATTCTGAGGGGCTGGGTATGGTGGCTTATGCCTGTAATCATAGCACTTTGTAAAACAAATATAATGGCTTACTCCTGGTATAGGAGAGACAGTGATGATAGGTGGAAGTTTACCACATAACATCTTAGCTGTGTTAAAAACCATGATTTTAAATCTTTTGAAACCTTGTGTTCCCTGTTCCGCGTGCTGTCCACAGAAGCAACAAGGCAGAGGAAGCTGAGGAGGCAAATCTATGAGGCCACAACTTTAAGAGTACAACAAATCTACAAGATGTACATTTTACAGATAAAAAAATTGAGACTTAACACCCGACATCACACAGTAACACAACTGGAATTTGAACTTCAATCTGCTTGATTGCAAAACCCTAGCTCTTTTCTTCACCCCATACATACCAGTATACCATATCGCTCCACTGCATCTCGGAGGTTTTTTTTTTTTTTTTTTTTTGCCAGCATAAAGCCTTTTCATTTATACTGCAGATCATGATTATATCATTCTGTAGCAAATGGGTTTTCATGCTTTAAAAGACAGTATACCAACATGAATTTAATCTTGAAAATCTGAGCCATTATCATAAATCAAATGCTGCTTGACATTCTAAAAGAAATAGAACTGGCCAGAGAAATTGTAGACTCATTATAATTCCCCATAGATATTCATACTTTTGTGACTGTCGTTGAATACAGAAATGATAGGTTTGAGTTTGGTTGTAATTTCTTTAATTTTAGGAAACATTTCTATTCTACTTGATATCAAGTTATGCATGTCACGACCGTAATTTAGATATTATCACTGGCCTTAGAGTAAAATTTCAAATGCAGCCTTAACACGTTGCTATGTTTTACAGGAAAGGATAAATGCTGAGTCATGTTTCTCATCCCGGAACCCTGCATGCTTCTGCTTGAGGCTGTTGACTTCTGAGCCTGTCATCTTGCCTTAAGATCCACAGCTCTCTCATCTCCCTACCACTGCGATTCTCCACTCAGCATTCTCTGATGAACTAGTATTACCTTCAGTTCTTCCCTCCACCAGAAAACCATATTACAGGTCATTTGAATGTAATCCTTGGCAATGACATTTTACCTTGCCTTTGGGTAGAAGTCACAGCAAATGTCTGAGCATCTGTACTTCCTGATGGTTGGTGGTTGGGGACACAGCTCTGAATTTCCATTGAATTATTCTTCACTGCAAGATTGTCACTCTACAACAGAGCATCATAACAAGAAAAAACAAAGGCAAATAATGAGAGAAAAAGGAATTCTATTCTCCCTATAACTAGAGAGACAACATGGTACAGCAGAAAGAACACTGGACTCCAGCTATCAATCGTTCCCTGTCTCACTCCACAGAGAATTGGAAGCAACACCCGAGTTTTGTTATTAACCAGCTCTGTGTCATTGAGCTAGTGACTTAATCTTTGTGGCTCAATTTTTTCCTCAACATGAAGCAAAAGTAATACCTCCTCTGCCTTCTTTAATTTGTTATAAGATTAAAATGAGATAGTGTGTGTGAAAGTGCATTGTAAAATACACAGCTCTGTACAAGACTCCCAGCTACCAATTCCAAACTTCATTAGTGTTGACTGTCTCCCTTACTCATTTGGCACCTCATCAGATACTGTGACAATTAGGGTGACTTCTCATCCCAGTTTGCCAGGAACTTTCCTGATTTTAGCAATAAAAGTCTTGTGTCCCAGAAGCCCCTCTGTCTGGGACAAACAACGGTATGTGACTGCCCTAGAAATAATTAAGTTACTTGATAAGAAAAAGCTGACTGGTGCTAACAACTCCTTTCACCATCCACTCCGCAGGAAAGAAACAAGCAACGTGTTTCCATGAACCTGAGCTAAGCCCACACAATCCCTCTTGAAGCAAAGAGAGTTTTGCCCAGCAGGGTTCGGTTTGGCGGCCATTGACAGGAAAGGAGCAGAGAAGTCATGATAGCTGGTATCTAGTGAAATATCAATAAGGAAACTGAGCACTGGTGGGTATTCAGGATACATCCTTAAGGCCAGACCTGACTCACTTTCCTGCACTCATTAGTAGATCCTGATGTTCTATTTTGGTGAGAAAGTGGGCATCTACCTCTGCTCCACCAACCCCTCCTTTCCCTTTCCACTCACATTCAGGGATCTGTCTAGTATTTCATGCACTTTAATAATCATGTGAAATTTTCAGTCCTGCTAAGATGATGTAAGATGGTCACTTTTTTTTTTTTTTTTTTTTTTTTTAAAACCAGAGCCAATAAAGCAATAATCTCTCCCTAAACTGCAGGCTCCCAACCAGCCTTGGGCTAGTCAACCCAATTCCTTAATTCCAACTCACACACTGTTTTCCACCCACCTCTGGAGAATGAAAAGAGGTGGTGCAGCCAGGCTCCCCCAGCTGCTGCAGTGCCCTCCTGCACTGGAGTAGGTACAGCCTAATCAATGGCCTGTTGTTTTCCTTTGGCTTTGAAACTCACTGGCTGTGGGTGTATCTGTTGCATGATCACGAACACTTAAAAAAAAAAAAAAGAAAGAAAAAGAAAGATCCAGTCCATTACTTTGGCTCTGGCACACTGGAAAGAGAAAACATAAATGATACCAAAGTGGTAACAGTAAAATAAATACCTCTCTCTGAATTTCGTGGAAGTAATGAAGCTTCAGGGCATCAGAGGAGACTTCAGTAGCTTCAAAGCTATTGATGACTGTCCAATAACCCAAGAACTGGCCAAACAAGCTGGACTGCTTTCCTGTGAGTCATCGGAATCACTGCAGGCCTGTGATGGGTCCCTCTCACCTGTGGGAAACAGGCTTTTAAAATGGAGGTTGCCACTAGTCATGTCATCAGCTTCTTGGTCTTCACCAGGGCTGGGTAACAAGAATCATAGGACCTGTCTTTGCTTATGCTTTTTAATTTCTTTATCTCTTTGCAAATGTAATGATGTGACTTACGATACATGTTTGGATGTGCTGATAATCTTGACAATGAAATAGGTTTTAGGACTTGAGGGGATTGGGAGGAGGCATAGAAACAGTTTGGTGTCTCTGGAAGGAATTAAATTGTGGATGTTTTCAATGATTCCTAGTTCCTTCACTCAAGGAGGGATCAATAGTGTGCTGACAAATGTTTAACAACAGGCACTCTGGGGGAAAACAAAACAAAACCAAAACTGATTTGTGTGTTGGCCAATTTCCATGGTATAAATACTCCTACCATGACCAATTTAGCTGGCTCCAGTGCACCACTCAGAAGGATCCTAGTTTTTCTTTGCCAAAGATCATCTTACCTGATGGATTTTATGAAATATATTTATTGAGAATTAAATTTATTAGAATGATTTAAGTTAGAATACTGCATCCGAAATTTCATTTACCTTTCTTACTACCCTTTAGTAATTTGTTATCTTGCTCATACTCTCAGTATCCTGTCATACCCACTTTTCATTTGAAATCTGTTTCTGTTGTTGTTGCCTTCCTTCCTTTTTCTTTCCTCTTTTCCCCTTCCTTCCTTCTCTTCCTTTTCTCTTTTCCCCTTCCTTCATTTCTCTTTCTTTTTCCTTCCTTCCTTCCTCTCTTTTCTCTTTCTTTCTTCCTTTCTTTTTTTCTCTCTCCTTCCTTCCTTTTCTTCCTTCTCTTCCTTCTTTCTTTCTTTCTCTTTCTTTCTTTCTTTCTTTCTTCTTTCTTTCTCTCTTTCTTTCTTTCTCTTTCTTCCTTCCTTCCTTTCTTTCTTTCTCTTTTTTCTCCTTCCTTCCTTCCTTCCTTCTTTCATTTTTTTAAGAGATGGGTTTTCATTATTCTGTTACCCAGGATGGAGTGCAGTGGTGCAATCACGGCTCACTATAATCTCAAATTCTTGGGCTCAAGTGATTCTCCCATCTCAGCCTCTTAAGTAACTAGTACTAGCGGCTTGAGTGACCATGCTCAGTTATTTTTTTTTATTTTTATTTTTGTAGAGACAGAGTGTCACCATGTTGCCCAGGCTGGTCTTGAACTACAGCGATCCTCCCATCTCAGCCTCTCAAAATGCTGGGATTACAGGCATAAGCCACTGCACCTGCAGCCTGTTTATTTTTCTTATCTAGCTCTTATTTCCTTTCTTTATGCTGAGAGTGAATTTGTAGCCAGATGTTTCTCTGTTTTCATCTTTAATTTTTGCTTTTTTCTTAAATTATTTAAAAATTATCACGTCACTCCCATTTCCCTTCTCCCCACAGTACTTAAAACCTCAATGACTCCCTATGGCTTTTGGGATAAAGTTTGTGATATGGCCTTGACCCCAGTCTCTGTCTCTAGCTTAAGGACCTTAGAGATGGGCTCTTGCTCTGTTGCCTAGGCTGGATTCCCTCATGAAACTTGTGCTCTGACCACCCCCAAATTCTTGCACGTCCATGAATACATTGTGCTACTTCATGTCTTCAAGCCTTCTCACATGTGGCTTGCTCTAAATTTTCTCGTCATTAACACTTTAGGTTTACACTGGGCTTCTAATCTCAGTGGCTATAGCATCTTTTGTTATTCATATCTCAGCAGTGACAGTAACTATTGATTTGCTGAGCTGTCTCCCTCCACTTAGGCTATGACCCTTTTGACTCAGAGACGATTATCCTACTTATATCCCTGGCACCTAAGAAAATGTCTGGTATATACTAGGTGTGCAATAAACACTTGTTAAGTAGAGATAATAAATTCATAAATGGTAATTGAGGTGATTTCATAGCTTCATTTTAATTCTAATGTGCTAAAGTACTTTAATCATTCATTGACAACAGTATCGACCAATACATTTGCAAAGCAGATTGGTTCAATAAAATATGATGTAGTCATAGAGCAGAATTAAAATATTGATGTGGAGTTCCAAAAAGTGAAAAATAAAGATATAAGACCAAAAAAGTGAGCAGCATTATCTCTTTTACATAAATAATAAAAAAGAACACACATTTATATATGTGTGTATAAAGAAGTTTTTGAAAGTAGGAAGCTCCTTTAGCAAATTTAAGCTTAAGAACTAAAGAAAGCAGGAAGCATATGTTAAGTAGACTTTTACTTTCTGTTTTATATATTTCTGTCTGATTTTTACTTTATCATGTATATTTATTATTTTTACATAAGAAAACATTTACATGAGAAAAAGTATTAGCAGAGCTTACACAGTGATAGTATTACACACCATGATTTCTTCTTTAAACATCTTTATAATTATCAAACATGAGTGATTAAAAAAAAACTGAAGCTAAAGGTAGCAATATTCTCTTCGCTGGCAGGTTTTTCAGCATTGCATATGAACCCACCTCCGATAAGTGGGTTATCTTTCTAATTTATGACTTCAGTGAAATCTGTTTCCTGGCAATGGTTGCCAGGGCACGCCTTCTCTCTTGTTCTCCATCATGCTTACTTTTAAGCCTGAGGGCAAGAAAGAAATAGACAGAAAGCAAGAAGTAGCATGAGCATCTTTTGTTTCTTTTTTTTTGGCATGTTGGAAGAAGGAGCTCTAAACACACTCCACTAAGCATAGCACATGCATTGGATTCAAGCAGTGGACCTCATAGAGGAATGTCTCCTTTTAAGCTTTGCAGGGCAAGTTTGGGGCACTACCAGTGAAAAATTGTCACTGATTCTTGCCTTGGTGCTGGTCTGAACAACAAGGAGTTCCTCTAACTGCCTTAAAAGGAATCTACTCCTCCCTCCCACTATGGGTATCACATACTATTCTCAACATATTACCACAAACTGAAAAAAAGAAACAGGTTGTGAAGTAATGCAGAAAGTTATTTTAAATTAAAATTATCAATGTATCCATATTAAAAATTCAAATAGAAGAGACAAACAATAAGTTGCCGCTGATAGACTCTGAAGGAGGTCTGCCTCTCCCAAAGGCAGGTGGCAAACAATACTGTAACCTGCAGACACAAACACTGGGACTTCGTACTAATTGTGCTGTGACACAAAGTGGGTGTGGTTTGGCGTTGAGGGGCTTACTGGCCAGTTTTCTCATGTTTCTCAGATAAAACTCTCATGTCATCAAGAAACACTGTGGAGGGAGACATGCAGAGTTTAGAGACAGGAACCACTACAGAAATGTAAGGATTAGGAGATAGAAGAATACCCTACTCTGGGGCTGAGGCTTCAGGGAGGGCACAGCACATCACCCCTCCTTTTCTTTCCCCTACCCAGCCATGGCTGCACCTTTCCCAGGCTGGATATGGTGGAGATGTGGGAGGTGTGGGCAAACACAGTAGAAGAAAAGGAGAGGAACGTAGAAAACAACAGGGGATTGAGCTACTCTAACACTGGAGATGCGGGGTGGCTTCAGATCTGCAAGACATGTTTTGAGTTTTCTGGGACCTTTATGATCAGAAGGCAGATACTAATGAGAAAATCTTTGAGCCCAGAAGATTTTAAGGTCTAAATTCTCTCCAATTTGGGTTTCTGGTTTCTTTTTTCTGGGTACCTTGATTCTCATACTCCAGAAGCACCCAGGTAGGGGCTTGAAGAGAGAAAGCAAGAAGCTGGCTTCCTAAGTCTGGTCCTTGGCTTTAAAGGAAGGTGGTTAAATGGAACTTCTTGTTGTCTAGAACATCCCAGGACCAGGTTTCTTGGTATGTAGGCTTGGCAGACATAATGTTGAGAGGATAAGGAGTTTCTAGATTGAAACTTCAAGACTCCAAAAGTTGCCTTGAAGTTATCCGAGATTCCCTGTTGAGTATTATTACTCAGCTTATTACTATTCTAAATTCAGCCAGAACTTCGTTATAAATCTGCTACCCAACTTATGTCGAAAGCCATCTCTAAAATGTCCTTTACAACTAATCTTAGTTTTATAAAGTTGGCATTTAAACAGGCTGGGTGCAGTGGCTCACACCTGTAATCCCAGCACTTTGGGAAGCTGAAGTGGGTGGATTGCCTGAGCTCAGGAGTTCGAGACCAGCCAGGGCAACATGACCAAAATCCATCTCTACAAAAAATACAAAAATTAGTTGGGTGTGGTGGTGCACCCCTGCAGTCCCAGCTACTCAGGAAGCTGGGGCATAAGAATCACTTGAGCCCGGGAGGCAGAGGTTGTAGTGAGCTGAGATTGCACTGCTGGACTCCAACCTGGGTGACAGAGTGAAACCCTATCTCACACACAAAAAAGGTATTTAATCATGGTTGTGTGACCTTGGTATACATTATGTGACTTCTCTGGGTCCCTATTTCTTCATCTGTGAAAGGAAGACAAACATGGAAGAGGAATAATTCTTTGTGTCAGTTAGGATGCTTTTGGCAGCAAGGAACAGAAAACCAAACTCTATCCGGCTCAAATAATTAGGACAAGTGTTAGATTACATAAAAGAAAGTCCAGAGGTAAGACAGGATTCAGAATTGGCTGACCCAGTTGTCCAGTGATTTTATCAATAACCTGGGAACTTCTTCCTCTCTATCCTCCCATCAATACCATCTCAGGCAGGTCCCTCAGGATCTAGGACAGCTACCAGGAGGGCTTGAGGTTACCAGCATCTTCACTCCCATCAGCTGGGAGAGGGAAACTGTATATCTGTCTCTTATGTGTGTAAAAGTTTTTCCAGAAACTTCCAGCAAATCTTTTCTTCCATCCTATTGACCAGAATGGGTCACATGGAACTTCTGGCTAATTCTTGGAAAGAAGAGATAATGCTAGCTTTAGACCAATTACATCCATTCCTGGAACTCAGCTTCTCCTGAGGTTCATGGGGTGGAGTAGGCACCTAAATGAATTTGTGATTCTGCTGGGAAGAAACAAAGTGGCAATGGAGGAGGCTGGCTTACCATCACAATACCGATACACTTTCTTCCAGAGCAAATAATCCCATTTGTCTCTCAGTTACTGTATCTGGGTGACATTCCTATGAACTGTGTGTTGAAAATGTTTTTGCGTCTAGATGCATTTAAGCTTTTGTTGTCCTCACAAGTGTAAAAGAGCAGTATTCTTTTTTGTTGACTGTTTGTTTTCGTTTTTGTATCCACTGTACAGTGCCAAATGCAAATATTATTTGGGGATATCAATCCTTAGAGACTCATTCAAAAGACTTTAAAAAAGAAAAAACCTCTGAATTTAGGAAACCAAAGCAGCTATCAAGATGGTAATATTTGGCTTTTGAGACTCTTAACAACTGTTTGCATGGAGTTGCCAAAAAATACTGACTGAGGGGTGCTGATGATGACATCATTTACACTTCTTCAGGTCTTTATTTCTTTCTCTGTCTACATGTGAGGATAATAATATTTGTCCTACTATGAGATAATGTATATGAAAGAGTGTTTTAAAGCATACAACAATTGAAGAAGTGTAAGATGATAGTACAACCTGTGCCTTGCTGTCCAAACAAAGGGTTTATGAGAACAAAGGTGCTCCCTCTAAAGGCTTCACCGTATTGATTTAATGAAGAAGGGAGCCTCTGTAAAACAGATGAAGTGTGGCAGGGCAGTTTATTAATGTGTTAATTTGGGCTTGTTCTCTTTGTATTCCCCTTCCTCAACTTTAAGTAGGGTTTTTTGGCTTCTGTGCCTCGGGTATTTTTGCTGGGAAGAAAGCAGATGCCATCTCAATTTAGTGCTCTTCCTGTTGTTTGTGTAAACATAAGCCCACTGAAAGACAATGGGAGATGTCTTGGTGAGGGCTGAGAGAAAGTGCATGTTTTTGCGGATCAGGAGATGGGGAGACAGACGAAAGAAAGGAGAGATCTGTGGATCCCGTGAGCACCCCAAATTGGAACCACTCCTTACTGTGTCTCAAGGAAGCAACGGACCTCCAAACTGCACGGTGTACTTCAAAAGAGCAAGATCCAAGCAAAAAGGTAGAGTCAGCAAAACCCTGGCAGGCTTGGGGAAGGGCTAGAGTGACCAACTGTCCCATGTTATCTGGGGCAATTCATGGAATACAGGACTTTCAGTGTTAAAACTAGGAAAGTTCTAGGCAAATCGGGATGACTTTGTTACCGTAGGGAGAACTAAGGGGCAACCATGATGGAGTGGAGATTAGAAGACCTTGTCCTGATCTGTGGGCACCCGGTATGTCTTCTTCGGTTTCGTAGACGGGAGAGAGTGTTCCAGCCATGACTTAGTGCTTTGGGGATCTCAGATTCAACTTTAAGCTGTTTTAAAAGAAACATCCAAAGTAATGTTTTTGCATAGCATAGCTTGGGCTATGATTCATGCCTAACACACAGGTTAAAGAAGTCCACAATTCCTCAACAAAACTTTGGGGCCAACACATTTCGGGATTCAGAACTTTTTGGGTTTTAAAGGTATAACAGTAAGTATTCTTTACATTATTACATGTGAATTCCAATGCAGTACTCTGTAATCGGGCACACTGATATTTCTACAGAAACATTTATTAATGTTTACATTGAACAAAGTAAAGATTGTAAATATCCTTATGTCAACAAGGCTAGGTTGTGTTAGGTTGTGCTGCCAGAAACTTAGCTTAAATTTTGCCACCAGGTCAATTATTACAGGTTTCAGAAATTTTGAGACCTTGGAATTGTGGATAATGGATTGTTGCTGTAGTATTAGGACAACTCCTCAATTTATTATCATACTAGGTCAAGGGTAAAACCTGTTCCATGTTTTCCAATAATTTCTGAAGATTCTAGAGAATCAATGAACATATAATGCCACTTAACACACTCATAGAATCGATTAGCCCCTAATATTGGAATTGATAATACATTCAAATTCCAATATAAGGTGATATATGCAACATTCAAATGTTCTACTTGCACATTACAGATTTTTTTCCAGACAACCAAAGTGCAGTTATCACAATTTAAAATAGTTTTCTGTAAAGGTCACTTGAAATGCTAAATTTGCTTGACCTGATAATGAAGAGGTAAAACATTTTTTCTTGAGCAATATTGCCAAACTACAGGTTTTTCTGCAGGGTGACAACCAGAGGGCTTTTGGTCAGAAAGTTTTAATGTCTATGTGGCAGCAAAGTTAAGGACGCTGGTTTGCAAACTGCCATGCAGGGCTCTGAGAGACATGCAAACAATAGTAATTAATATGATGCTGATGATGCTTTTGTTTGTCGGCCTAGAAGGTAAGATTATTCTAAGAACTCTTAATTATGTGCAAGCACAGGCATTCTTTGTCCTGACTCAAAATCATCAAACTATCAGGTCTCCAAGGTCTGAAAAGCTGTACCCAATGAGTTTACAATTTCTAAAACTTTGGTAGTTTCATTATTATTCTTTCCTAGAGAGATAGCTCAAATCTAACCTATTCAGAGCTTTGAAGATAAAATTTGACCTCTTGAATCAAATTCAGTTGTATTTCCGTAAAAAGCCAAAGAAGTAAAGGCTTCTTTGTCACAATTCTTAGACTTCCACAGGGAAAGCCATGGGGAGAAGAGAAGGTATCTTAAGATAGTTCCTCTCTAATGAAACCCTCGTCAACTGGACCTAGATGGGACTCTGTGTCCACGTTTGTACCTATGTTATTTTGCTGCATTTATGTCTCTAATCACATATGATGGCTTGTAAAATGTGATGCTTTGGATGGGTTTTTTCTTCTTCATTTCATGTGGTTTTCAAAAGGCCTGGAAATCCATCTTCTTGTCAAAACCACTTATACTGTCTTTCGAGATCTTCTTGGTGTCAGGATTCAGTGCAGCCATTCACTCCCGTTCCTTCAGTCTTGATATTCACGACAAACTCATTACATGGCTGAAATCTAAAATATTTATGTATAGATGACACTGCGCCTCTAATTACTGCAAATGAGGCTCCTTGTCTCTTTCATGGTGTCTCCTCAGAGAGGGAGTCCGTGAGGAGCTGTGATTTTTTTTTTTTTTTTTTTTTGCTAGCTCCTTTAAAACCTTGATGAAAGCTCTCTTCAGGCTGCCTACCCAATGGCAAATGCATTTAATGCTCGCTGTTGCCTCTGCCCCGCTGCATTTGCCAGATGAAGGCTGCTCGGCCTAGTCTCTTGGCTCACAGTGTGCTCGTGTGAGCTGGGGGCCATGGTTAAGGCTCTGGGCGCCTGCAATTGGAGGACTGTCAGCCAGGTAATGATAAACAGCAAAGGCTGCTTTTATTAAGACCTCTCCACACTGACAAATTTGGCTTTCTTTCTTGCTCCTAAGCTCAATGAACTAAGAGGACTCAGGAAAGTTTTAATTCAGTAGTATTCTCCTTGCCAAATTTCCCCCAGGATTCTAGTTAACACTAACCCCGAACAAAACACCATAAGGGAAGCACATCTCTCATTGTTAGGCTCACCATTAAATGTAATGACTGATATATTTAATCCGTGGGCATGTAAGTCTGTGTTTCATTCATTATCAATCTATAATTAATCACCTTATATAAAATAAGAAGTCAGAGCGAAATAAAAAGTCATAGAAATGAGCTCATAATTAAGAGTACATTATACAGACTTTATTATTTCATGGTATAAGCCCCAAACCATCCAGACTACAGTGAAATTTTTCTGTTTTTAAAAGTCTGCTTGCTGTTCATAAGAATCTTCCTATAAACAAAAGATACTTAGATTTAAGTAGCTTTTTGTGTGTATGGGGGGGGAGCCGGGGGGTCAAAGAATGACCCTATGTGATGTAAGAGTCCATGCCAAAAGCTCCCTATAAATAATGACTGTTTATTCTTTGAATTTGATCAGTCCACTCAGCATGTAGAATAAAGCCAGAAAAAATAACGTGTACAGACCATGGTAAGCTTGGAGACAGTGAAGACTTAGAACGATGACTGGTAACATCTCTACCCTTGTTAGCATCCCATGCAATTGCTCTCTACCCAATTGATTTCTATGCATGAATCTCAAAAGAGATGCAGCTCCCTTTATAAGATAGCGTCTAATGTCTTCCTTTCTTTCCCAGTGGCAGCCAACAACTTCCTCTACAACTTTGGAAACAATAAGACTAGCCAGCCTAGAGTCTAAACTAATAGGAAAATAACACTGAAGTCTTTTCAATAGCCACCAAGTTTCAAAGAACAAGAACAAAACTCACCTGTAAAAAATGGCTAGCACCATGGACCACACCTAATTTTGGATTATTAGATTTCAGTTCAAAAGTCCTCTTTGCATCTCCCACTTGTGATAAATTAACAAATGGTATTGCTTGAATTAGCTATGCTTTGAGTTTTTCCTGCAAACACAGAACATTTGGTGTTCTTTTTCTTACTTCCATGTAGAAAATTTGGAAGCCTCCACCTGTTACCTTGAAAATAAAATCGGGTCATCCTTTTTTTTTTCCACAAAAATTTAAAAGGAACCACAGTTGTTATTTTAAGGCAAAATATTTATGTTGCAATAGTTACATCAATATCAAATATATTTAACATCAACTCTTAGAGAAATAAAGCACCTGCAAGGAACTTCCCCCAAACATGCTTCAGAAGAGCAATCTTGATTCAGAAATACAATCTTTAGTAATCATATGAACTGCCACTAAGGGACTCCTCAGGCAGAGCCTTCCCTAATGAGCATCGCCAGGGAGCTCTGAGCGCTGCTGTCTCCTTACCCCCAAGCCACTGGGAAATACATCCGCCCCTTGCTCCCACTGCATAAAGTGGGAAATAATGCATTTCAAGAAGCTATGTCTTCTTATTCAGATTTACATGACACGGAGGTGAAAAGAAGAAACCTTGTTTGTGATAGTTACAGATGTATCCCAAGCACCTGAACAGTGCCTGCAGCATATACGATGTTCAATGAGTAAATGATGGCACAGAGATTAGGTAGACTGCTGCCTGCCAAATGGAGAACTTTCAGGGTCATAGTAGACCAGCAAGTCAAGGAGGAGTTTCCTGAACCCTGATCTACCATTTCGAACTTCCTGAATTGTTTTTGACCTTTCCTTCTCTCCACTGAAGAAAAAAATGATAATTTTCTTGGGTGTAGGTCTATTGCTTATTCATAGGACATGTGTTTAATTGCCATACTATACTTAGTTGATTACTTATTTCCTCCAGAGCCAACCTATCCATTAGGCATAGTGGTAAACATACACACAACACACACACACACACACAAAATAGTTTTGAGACTGCAGAAAATGTTTTCATATAAAGTATTAAAATAATCAACTTTATACTAACACAGTTGTAAAATAACAGTTTTAATATTTTTTAATGGAGTAAGGGGCTCATGAAGGCAAAAGTGCCTAGGACTCGTGAAAATCATACTGCAGACTGTCTTCATTAGTCAGTGAACAGACAATATTGAAAACGAATCTGGTTTAAATGCAGAAAGAGGAAGCAAAGAGAAAAGAGCTGATAAAAAGAAGTCATGTTTTTAGATGTGGGCTGGCAGTGGGAGAGAAGAATGCCTTGGAGAAGGCTGGAGAAGCAGGAGGCTGAAACCAGGGAGGTGGGTAGGGGTATCTGGGGGAGCTTCTGGAACAGGTGGGGTGTTGAGTCCATATTTGGCAGGGGAAGATGTATTTTCTGGCAGGCTGATGAATAATGGAATTTGAGAGCTAGAAGTGCTCTTAAGAGCTGTTGTATTCCAACTCCTTATTTTATAGGTGAGAAGACTGAGTCTTATTAAATTATTGGGAAGATAGATTCTGATTCTAATGCCGTTTCCACTGTTCTGCCAACTCTTCCATTTGTCTGAATTGTATTTACAAGACGGGGTGAAATGAACAACAAACTTCATTTACGTGTTTATTACATGTGTGTAATGCACATATCTGTGAGCAATTCCACACATACCATAATGTTAGACAATCATTTTCATGAATCTTAATAGATCTTAATAGAATACTTTCCAGTCACAGAATGGGACATTTTTATTTCTTATCCCTCTCAACTGTACTGCAACTCTGACTTGGAATCATTAGCATGTGCCTGGCCCCTCCCAAGTAAGAAGCCTGGACCTAGTAGCACAGCTAAATTGGTCAGATGACTAAAACGACAGGCAGCCAAGTCTGGCTAAAGTGAAACCAGAACCCACCAGAATTAGTGGGACTGATTCTACTCTGATTCCAGAAAAGTCCTAGTTCTAGAGGGTCTGTATGAGACTTTCTCTCATTCCCAGATGAGAGCTGGCAAACTGCATCTAAACTTCTGACCCATTCTTGAGTCATTCAACAAATATACCAGAGAGCTATTCTGCACAAAACGCAGGTAATGATAAATGGATGCAAGGGTGAATTATGATTGGAACCTGTCCTCAAGGAGTTTATAGTCTAACTGAAGGTCTAATGAAGGGAAGAGTGAAGAGCCCACAGGATGGTGGAAGCCACATAATCAGCGTTCAGGATCACATGGATCCATTCTGCCTCTAGGACATCCCTTTACGAGTAAATGCTTGGGAGGTTGTAGAATGAAATACATTCTCCACACGTGAGCCAGAGTTCAGGAAATTAAAGAGGAAGGGAATCAAGGAAGGGAAAGGTCAGGGGAGTAGTGGGAGAGGATATTGCTATCTGAGTTTTCAAAAGACATTTCAATTCAGATGAACTCATGGAAGGAACTACGCTTTATTCCTTAAAGCTTCATTGCGCGATTTCCTAAATGAAGGAGCAGTCTGATTGGTATATTTAGCATCCTCAGAATAAATCTGCATGGGGGTTACACAACCTATCATAGGAATGAGGGGCTTCCATTTTCCATGTATATATTGCTATCACCATGTCTCTATGAGGTAGGGATTTGACCTTTATTGTCTCTAGTTTGAAAACATGAAGTCACTGTTTAATAAACTAGCTCCTACTCCAGATTCTTGAAAGGCAGTCCTGTTTCTGTTAATTATTAAGGATACAAAGCTGTACAAATCCTCTTCCTCATCAAATTCACTCTTGTAATATAAACAGATTAATTTTCTAAATTATCAATTTCAGTATGTTGTTTCCACAGTCTCATGACCAATAGAAAAAGACTAACCTCCTTCCCTGATATTAGACAGTCAGCCCACCCTCACAATCATGTTCCACTGCTCCATACACAGGTATACTATGCAATCTACACAGACCCTCACAGCCTGCCATGCAAAGACTCATGTCTACACCTGCTCATACTACTCAGGAACACCCACTGTTTCTCTACGCCTACACATTCATTTATTTATTGGACAAATATTTATGGTGTACCTACTCAGTTTCAAAAACTTTAATAGGTTCTGGGGATTCAAAGGTGAACAAGACAAACATAGTCCCTCCTTCAGGAGCTTTAAACTCTAGTTTTGATAAGTGCTACACAGAACTACAAGGCATTCTGATGACATGCAAAGGTAGCATGTTACCTAATCCGGTGGGTCATGGAAGCCTTCTCTGAGGGAATTACTTTAAATCTGAGATATAAAAAATTAAGAGGATTTAGCCAAGCATTAGAGCATTCTATGAAGAAAGAACCACTGGTGTAAAGCCCTAAGGCACGTCCAGATCCTACCCACCCTGCAAGACTCAGCTAAATTTTCTTCTTATTTATTTATTTATTTATTTATTTTTTCGAGACGGAGTCTCACTCTGTCACCCAGGCTGGAGTGCAGTGACGCCATCAGGGCTCACTGCAAGCTCTGCCTCCCGGGTTCACACCATTCTCCTGCCTCAGCCTCCCAAGTAGCTGGGACTACAGGTGCCCACCACCACGCCTGGTTAATTTTTTGTATTTTTAGTAGAGATGGGGTTTCACCATGTTAGCCAGGATGGTCTCGATCTCCTGACCTTGTGATCTGCCCACCTCAGCCTCCCAAAGTGCTGGGATTACAGGCTTGAGCCACCATGCCTGGCCAGCTCAGCTCAATTTTCAACTTCTCATCAAGTTTTCCTGACCTCTGGAGTCTGTGTTGAAGAACTGCTTACTCTTCTGAACTCACTGACACTCTGACTCTGTACCATTTTCCTAAGCTCTTAGTCACCATTGTTCTTATCACCATACCATGTTTTATCTTTATCTTGCCTGGATTGTACCAGGACAGAACCATGCTCTGTGTCTTGCAATCTTCATGAACATCTAGCTCCTAGTAAAAGTGTCTTACAATCTTCATGACCATCTAGCTCCTAATAAAAGCTCAATAAATATAAATTAAATGCATGTTTGCATGACTGAATGTATGAATGAACAAGTGGTCTTGGTCAATTCAAGTTCCATGCATGGCCATTCAGTAAGTCTCAATAGAGGCATCATAGCAGTATAGAAGATATTGTATTCTTGACATTTTTAAAAGATTATTGGCCATTCATCTCATTAAATAGATCATAACCCCCAAATCACCCCCGTTCCGCCCCCCTAAAAAAACATGAGGATGGATGAATGGTCAGAAGAAGCTGTCTCTATTCATGGTGCTGTGAGAAGATGCTTTTCTACCTAATAGGTGTTAGGTTATATAAATTGGTCTCAAGAAAATCTCTAAATGGAATGTGCTGGATTCTGTTGGATATGATATGTTCTTAGTGAAAGAGAAACCACCTTACCTAGTCTCCAGGCAGAAGAATCCTTCAATAGAAGCCTGCTGAAGGATGCATGGATAGGCCTGTGGACTCTCATGATAGCTAACCTCTTCCATGAACCAAAACAGAAAACTGACACCAGCTGCCAGTTTGCAGTAAATTCTCATCCTACTCCTGGGCCTGCCAACATTTCCACTCCTGTGGTTTCCTGCCTCCTCCACCTTTGTTCCTCAACCTCCTTGGAACCAACCTGCCAACTTCAGGCCAGGTGGTATCATCCTTCACTTAAGAAAAATTTAAAATGGAACACACTCAATTTCTGTTGCCTACATCAAAAACCACCTCAATGAGTTTTTAGTTGATATTTATATTTGAAAGCTGGCTGTGGTTGGGAGAAAATGTAACCACAGAGAGGCAGCTGACTCAGAGAGGGCACAGGAGAAGCTAAACTATTAACACCTTAGTTCCTGTTCTCTGAATTTTCCCACCCTCTGGATTTTAGATGAAGTGCCAGAATGGGAAGCATTTTGCCTAACATAAGTAGTGATAGGATCTTTGCTGTGAGTGCCAAACCAGAAGATATCCAAGCAGGACTGGAATGAAGAGAGGCCCAAGGATAACAGGAGCTCAGTTCAGTTCAATGTGTACTTATGGGCACCTGCTAAGTTGCATACTCTGCACTGGGCACTAGAAATACAAAAATAAATAAAGTATTGTCCCTGATTTAAAGGAGCTTGTGATCCAGTGGGGGATTCGGACATGTGACATATCAACATGTGATTACTGTGCTATGTGGTAAGTGCAGTGAGAAACAGGAAATAAGAGAAAGGAAAACATCAACCATCTCAGGAAGGATAGAAAAGTCTGGAGGGTTGAAAATGATTCTGAAATGATCGTACTAATGTTACGACGATAGGTCACATCGCCACATAGCAACATAAAAATTTTACATAAAAAGAGGTCACTGTGTTTTGGGGAAATAATTACTTAATTTCTCGCCCAGTGGATCAAATGAGGAATTCCATGGCCCAGATTAAGCCAGAGCAATATGAAATTTAATTATTTTAATCGCTCAAAATTGGTAATGCACACAGCTCTCTGCTTAGACCCTGAAATTTGACTAAAGCCTTTATGACTTGTTTACGGAAAGGTTTATCAGCCTCAGCACTGATGACATTGTTGGACTAGATAATTTTTATTGTATCAATGTCCTGTGTATTGTGGATGTTTAGCCTTTACCCATTAATGCCAGTGGCATCCACCATCTCCCTAATTGGGATAAACTAAAATGTCTCCAATTGCTAACTGTCTCTTGAGGGGTAAAATCAACACTAGTTAAGAACAACAAGTTAGGAAGTTTGTAGAAATGAACACAATCATGTCTATTTAGTTCAAGATAATCAGTTCCTATCTAAGGCTCTGTGTAATAACCCAAACCCAGGAACTTGTCATCATCATTGTAGTTAAGCCTTTTCTTAGACAATTTCTACTTGAGACCCAATGATAGCTGTTTCAGAAATGTCTAATTTCCTCCATTATACATTCTACTTCTCTCAGTCAACCTGGAAAAAGAACTCTCAATTTTCAGCTGACCATCCGGAATAGATATTTCCTGGTCTTGCCAATGAGCTACAAGCAGAATTGGTGTGTGCAGTTTCTAGGAATGTCCTTAAATGGATGGAATGTGTTCTTCTTCTTCAATTTCTTCCTTTTTACACTTGATGTAGATGTAATTGCTGAAGCTCCAGCAGCCATACTTGATTATGAGGTGACATTGGGAACTGAGGCCACGAATTTCAGCTCAACAGATAGAAAAGGCTGACACTGGGCAGGGCCTTGCCAGCCTTGAATTCCTGAATTGCTACCTCCAGACTATCAAATGAGATATTGTTTTTTGTATTGTTATTGTCTCTGTTACTTTCAGCTGCACCTGATATTAATCAATACAATTGCCTAAAGTGGACATTTACTGTATTTCCAAAAGTCTCTGGACCACAATCTTCATCACATTAGGAAGCTTGGTCAGCTTTTCTACTAGAACCTTTACAGAAAACTCCATCCTCTTCTATTCTCTTTTCTTCTCTTACAGTACACAGCACGGGATATTAGTTATTTCAACAATAACCCTCCTACCACCTCTCACTCTCCTACTCTAGCTAGTCAGTTACACTAGATAGACTGTTGCCACCACTTACTAAAAGTTTACGTCTCCTTGAACCCATCAGACATAAAAATGAAATGAGAATACCTATTATTGCTAGAGTTGCAAGAAAAAGTATACTCTCCACTATTTCTGGTAGAAATGTGACATGTTGCTGTTTTTTTAAGAGCAATTTAATAATAGCAAGAGAATTGAAAAATATACCATTCCACCCAACTATCAGCTTCTAAGAAGTAAAATCAATACTAATGAAAGATACATGTCTCGGGTTATTTATCGCATTTTTCCACAGAAAAGGAATAATATTTCTCATAAGATAAATAGAGGAGTATATTTGAGATCTATCAACATATAGTTGGTATTTAAAACTATGGGGTTGGATGAAATCATCTAGGAAATGAGTTGTGAAAGAAAAGAGATTTGCGGACTGAGCCTGGAGTATTCCAACATTTAAGAGTTAGGAAGATAAAAAAGATTCAGCCAAAGAAAATGAGAAATAGTGACCAGTGAGATAGGTGGAAAACCAGGAGAGAGGTTTCCTTGCAGCCAAAAGAATAGAGAGTTTCAAGAAGGATAAAGTGATCAACTATGCCAACTGCTACCAAGAGGTTGAGTAAGATGAGGATGAAGAAAGAATCATTTGACATGGCAACATGGAAATCACTGAAGACACTAGCAAAAGCAGTATCAGTGGATTGGTGGGGACAACAGCTTGACAGAGTGGGTTCAAGAAAGAATGGAAAGTGAGGAAGTGAAGAAGGTGGGTATAGATAACTCTGCATTTTTACTAAAAGGAAATGGATCCGTGGGTTACCAGAAAGTATTTTGTTTAGATGCAAAGCAATGTAGCATGTTTTTAGAGCAATGGTATAGCAGAAGGATAAATAGGTGATTCAAGAGAAGGAATAATCGCAGAGTGAAGTCAATGAGTAGATAACCTCATAGAGGGGTGAGCCTCAGATAAGAGCCAGGACAGCACACCTGCTATGACACAAGGGAAGGCACAATATATGGGCACCAATGGAGGTGTGATGGCACATTTGATGGTGGATGGGGAAAAGATTCTCCTCTGATCACTCTGGCCAACATCTAGCTGATCCACAGATACGCAAGCAAGCCCAGATGAAACCAGAAGAACTGCACAGCCTAAATCATCAACCTACAGATGAGGTGATTAAATTAAATACATGTTTATTGTGTTAAGCCACTAAATTTTTGGTGATGTATTACATGACATTATGATAGAAATAGATAACTGAGGCAAGGAATGTTCCATGTCTATGGGTACATATGGAGCTGCCTCATTTTTTAATAAATGACTACATATAGCATTGAGCTGTATGTGCCATATTTTATTTTACCATTTCCTTATTACTGTTTATTTTAGTTGCTACTATAAACAATGCTGCAAGAAATATCTTCCTACATATGTCTTTGCACATGTACATGGATCTGAACAATAAATTCCTAGAAGTGAAATTTTGGGGTTGAAATTTATATGCAATGGTAATTCTAATAGAGATTCGCAAATGGACATCTATAAAGCATGTAAAAATGTATGTTTGCCAATAACTTATGAATGCATTTCCACACATCTTCATGTTATCAATTTTTTGGCCAATATGGTAGATGTAAAAAATGTAATTACTATAGATAGCACTTTCATTCCTCTTATTATGTGGTCCTAGAATAAATCCCACCATCCTTACTGTTTCCGTTGACTCTGAAGAGCACCTATTTCACTCTTATCAGCCCTGTTCAAGAGGCATAGGGACCTCCTCCTTGCTTCACACCGTTTCCCCAGTGGTTTTATATTATCAATACTCTTCTTTTGTCAGTAGGTTTTCCACTAAGTTTCAGTAAGTTATGACTCACTTAATGTAAGGAAAATAGGAAAAACATTCCACATCTTTGCAGAGGAATGAGTTGTGTTTAAGATTGTTTATTATAAATGGAAATGTTGAAGGAAGGTTGAAAGAAGCTAAAAAGGAAGAAGAAATTTAAAAGAGAGAGATAAAGATGGGACTAACAGAGTTTTCTGAAGTCCCTTTGTATTAGTTAGGGTTCTCTAGAGGGACAGAACTAGTGGAATATATATATATACACACACACATACATATATATATATGGATTTATTATGGGTATATATGACTTGACTCTGCAATTATTCCTTCTCTTGAATCACCTATTCACCCTTCTGCTATATCATTGCTTTAAAAACATGCTACATTTCTTTGCATCTAAACAAAATACTTTCTGGTAACCCACTGATCCATTTCCCTTTTAGCAAAAATGCGGAGTTATCTATACCCACCTTCTTAATAAACCCATATATATGAGTTTATTACAATCTTCTTGTAACTGATACGATTTCCTGTATTGCTCAAGAAAACATAATGTCTCTATGCTGAGTTGAAACCCTTAAATAAAGCACTAAATTGAAAAGATACATTTCAATGCAGCTGTTCATTGTCTTTTCAATTCTATCACTTTCCCACTTAGTGTATTTATTTCTTTCACACATAATAAGCCTTAGTAAGAGGAAAGGAGACTGGCAGGAGAGACAACTGAGTCATTCAGGGTTTCTAGTTGTCTCATCAGATAATCACAGAACGTCGATGCCATTCAGGGAACAATCTGTTGGGGAAAGAACAGTCTGTTGGGGAAAACCCATATATGTATATGGGTTTATTGAGTATTAACTCACACGCTCAAAAGGTCCCACAATAGGCCATCTGCAGGCTGAGGAGCAAGGAGGGCCAGTCCTAGTCCCCAAACTGAACTTGGAGTCCAATGTTCAAGGGCAGGAAGCATCCAGGATAGGAAAAAGATGTAGGCTGGGAGGCTAGGCCAGTCTCTGTTTTCACATTTTTCTGCCTGCTTATATTCTAGCCATGCTGGCAGCTGATTAGATTGTGCCCACCCAGATTAAGGGTAGGTCTGCCTTTCCCAGCCCACTGGCTCAAATGTTAATCTCTTTTGGCAACACCCTCACAGACACACCCAGGATCAATATTTTGTATCCTTCAATCAAGTTGACACTCAGTATTAACCATTACACCCTTTGACTTCTACCATATTTCCTAACTTTGCTCTCACAAGAGATTTGTATGTTAACTAGAATCTGCTTTAAGCTACTTCAGCATGGACAGTGTGATAAACTTGTGCACACTAGTTTTCACTTTAAGGCTGGTCAGCTGCCCCCAGGGGGTCTGCATTCTCCACAGGTCTAAAGAGCAGTCATCCAAATGGAAAGTCATACCAGTAAAATAAACAGGTAAATAAATAAAATAGAACTTTAAGATAATGAGGGAAGTACTAAACAAATATAAAAGGGGCTGTGGGTGCACATGATAAAAGGATACAATTTTTAGAGGTAGAGTTTGGGGCCTTGCATAGCTTCCCTATCCCCATAATGCTATTAATGTATCCAATATACACTAAGGATATTTATGTAATTATTCAATGTGCTATACAATTTTTAATCATAAAACAAGGTCAGGAAAGTTCATTTATGAATAAGTATAAGTAATTTGACCTTAACCCAATGTGAAAATTGTCAGGTTGGATGCATTTTTAATTTTGCCAAGGATTCTTAGCTGTATTACTTTGCACTCAAAGGGCAATTAGCTTAGCTAGTGGTTTCTGATAGTCAAGCATTTTTCTTTTGAGCATCTAACCAAATTGCATTTGCAATAATAAACCTCCCTGAAGTCAATAGGTCTTTGGAAAAAAAGAGTGTGGATGACTGAAGAGATTTGAGATGGAGTCCCATGAAGGACAAAGTAGAGACCCTAATGCAGCCTTTTATCTTCTCCATTAAATGGGCAGGCAAATCAGAGGCTCAAGTGAGCCAGCCTTCTTGTGACTGATATGATTTCCTGGATGGCTCAAGAAAACATAATGTCTCTATGCTGAGCTGAAACCCTTAAATAAAGCACTAAATTGAAAAGATGTATTTCAATGCAGCTGTTCGTTGTCTTTTCAATTCTATCACTTTCCCACTTAATGTATTTATTTCTTTCACACATAATAAGCCTTCGTAAGACGAAAGGAGACTGGCAGGAGAGACAACTGAGCCATTTAGGGTTTCTAGTGGTCTCATCAGATAATCACAGAACGTCGGTGTGTTGAGGGAACAGTATGTTGGGGAAAGAGCAATAATGACGTGGCTGCAGGCTCAGTGGCTGGGCCTGTGTTGAGAGTCTGCTGAGATCTTTCTGACCAATTCTCTCAAACAATTGTTTTCTTCTTCCCCAGATCAACCAATTACTTGGCTGAATCAAGAAACAAGTGGTTGTTTTGACTTTACTCTCTCGCCCAATGCTAAATTGAAGTTTGCATTTTACCCATAGCTGCGATCAATTCACAATTAAATTGAGACTCAGTTTGAGATACAAAGCAGCTGCAAATTATGTTCGAAAGTCAGTAAATCATTGTCAACTCACTTTGTGGCCTTGGAAATATACCAGAGATGTGTAAAAATAGCACCAGCTACATACTTTTCTTTGAAAAATCCAAGCAGCCAGTGATCTGTGGATGTTTTCTCCTTTTCTTATTTATTTTCTTTCACCATATTTTTATTGTGATATTTTATCCTAAAAGTAGTTGGCTCTGATCCATTTGTTTTCATTCACAGTGGCCAGATATGTTTCCAAGAGTGCTTATATGCCCATAGCATTTGGAGGGCTCCATACCTGGGTGGCTCATCACCTTACCTTTTCTATTCTTGCCACTACATCTTTCAAAGGACTAACGCGTTGAATGACTGGCCCATGGTAAAATAGGGGCAAAAATTCACCTGGGGAACCTAAGCTTGTCTCACCTTCTCATGTTGCATGTCCCCCCAAAACTGTACATTGCCTGTCACAAAAGTGTAACAAGTGTGTAACGTTACCCAGATATCCAGGAGAAAGTTGGCAAAGAGATGTCATTTATTATGTCAATTCAGACGGGTTGATTGATGACAGTGGCTTGGCTAGCTATGTCCAGGCTTAGTGGAAAGAGACAGTAGTTAACACGCAATGTCTGACAGGTGCACTCCTCAGGCACTTGTCCTCCCTCCCAGTTCCAAAGTATGCTCAGGCTCTATGCACTGATTGAACAAGTGTTCCAGGAGGTGTAACAAGCAGAACATCTTTTTAATAGGTTCATTGGCACTCAGTACTCATGCAAGCCTTTTCTTTTCTGTACCCTTAGGGGTTAGAGAAAACTTCTTCACATGATAACTATATCCTCTGCATGGGCAGGCCTATAAAAGAGCTCCTGACCAAAGCCCTGCAACAAGAGACCTCTAAATGGCGTGGCCAAGTCAGAGTGGCAGAGAGATCCAGTACAGATTTTGAGTCCAGCACCTACCTTCTCTTCCCATTAATGGTTCTTGTGCTGCCCTGAATGCTGGGAAACCATGGGGCTAGGGAGTTTCCCTTACAAGAAAAGCTGAAACATGACCCAGCCTCTTAGAGGTGGCCATCCACTGGCTCCGTTATTGGTACTTGCCTCCAGCAATCTATTGATCCTGGAAAATCCAACTACCTACCACCCTGAGCCTATCTCCAGTGAGCTTTATGGATATCATTCCTTTTAGATAGTATGCTCCTTCCAGATAAGGAGCTCTGTGAGTTTAGACTGTATGTTTTTTCAGGCGTTTCTTTATAATGATAGTGTTTTGCTTATGCTACATAGGGCTTGAGACTTGAGTGGTCTCATTTCTGTGAGTTCTCTCCCTTTTATTTTGTTCCCTTAGGAAACGTTTACTCCAGGTGCAGTGACTTGTACTTGTAAACCCAGCAACTCAGGAGGCTGAGGTGGGAGGAACACTTGAGGCCAGGAGTTTGAGACACCTGGGAAACATAGTGAGAACTCATCTTTAAAATGATTTTTTTTTTTAATTCATAAATTTTAAAGATCTTAGCCAGGCATGGTTGTGCGTATCTGTAGTCCCAGCAACTTGGGAGATTGAGGTTGGGGGGCATCACTTGACCTCAGGAGCTGGAAGTTGCAGTGAGCTATGATCACGCCACTGCACTCCAGCCTGGGCAAAAGAGCAAGACCCCATCTTGAAAAACAAAATCAAAAAAAGTTTTGACATTTTGGTTTTTAGTTTTAGTGTACAGTTTTCAGGCTCCATCTTCCTCTTTCTTTCCTCAAGATCCACCCTCTTATTCTCACTTTTACTCTCATTCTCTCTCCCTCTCCTTCTTTCTCTTTCTCCCTGTGCCACCTCTCTTATATAAAACAGTGTCGTGACGCTCCCTGTTTGTAGCATAACCACAAACTTTCACGTATCCATACACACACACTCTCGCAGCAGGCTGCACATTCTTTTGCGCTGTGGATCTGAAAAGTTGGGTGGTTTTCCTACTCACCAGTGGAGCAAGGTGTGGTGGCAAGAGTGCTCCTGGGAGGCCAGGATTCTCCCACATACTAGTTGTATGACTAGGGGCAAGTCAACCTCTCTCTGCTTCTTCATCTTTTAGAAAAAGGGTAGCTCTCCCTGCCCTATCTACTTTGCAGAGTTTTTACAAAGATAAAATAAAGAAATCATCATGAAATCTCTTTGTAAAGTATAAATTGCTATGTAAATGTTATTTTATTACTGCTGTCTTTTTACAAATCAGGTCACTCCACTGTAAGGTGGTAATTATACTGCAGGAGGATCCAATTGTCCCCTGCAGGCACTCAACCGAAGAATGACAGCTTTTAGGCAATGCCTATCCCATGTCATTAATTCTCACTTATCTGAGATCCTCTTCATCATTCCATAGAATGCTGCCTGATTTCCTGACATTAACAATGAACACAGCCAGAATCAAGAGGAGGAAGCTACTGGGACTACGGCAGTCAAGGAAACACCATCAACACCCAGTCTTCCTCCCACATTACTCAGAGACTTTTATCTTTGCCATCCCTAAACACATTCTTGCAGGTCTCCAGGTCCCTTCCAGCCCATCTTAGATAAAACTTTATAGGAAAAATGTGCTTCTAATATAGAGGTTTCCATTTGGACACCTGGTATTTGAATCACAACTCAAACTTTTTTAATGCCACCCTCTGTTTCCCTACTGGATCTTAAAGACAATTGGCACTGAAGCATAATAAAATAATCAATTATGTCTTATCTATGCTATGCTATTTGAGAGCATTTCTCTCAAAATCTCTTCTATACTTTGATTTTAAAAGTAAGATTTATACCACAAAGCCAATGAATGAATATTAATGTGATATTTTAGATGATATCTAATGAAAAATCTCAAATATCATACAATGTAATTAATTTATATGTTCAATATACCAGTTTCTCACCAACTATGAGAATTTGATTCCTAAAAATTCCCTTGGTGGAAGAATTCAGATTTTGAAATAAAATACCTTACAGAAAAAGAAAATTAGTAGAGTTAATACTCACAGTAAACCTTAAAAGGTCCTTAAAAATGTATTTCTATTATATGATCCAGCAACCTCACTTCTGAGTATGTATCCAAAAGAATTGAAATCAGCATCTTGAAGGGATATTAGCACTACTGTGTTCACTGCAACACTATTCACAATTGCTAAGTTGTGAAAACAAATGTCCATCAACAGATAAATGGATAAAGAAAATGTGGCATATACATACAGGGGAAAACTGCTTGGCCTTAAAAAAGAAGGAAATTCTGTAATAGGCAACACCATGGATTGACCTTGGGGACATTATGTTGGGTGAAATAAAGCCAGACACAGAAAGGAAAGTACTGCATGATCCGACTTAGATGATATATCTAAAATAGTCAAACTTAGAAAACAAAGACTGGAATGGTGGTTACCAGGAGCTGGAAGTAGGAGGAGATGGGAGTTATTAATCAACAGGCGTAGAGTTTCAGTTCAGTAAGATGAATAAGCTTCTGAGGTTTATTGTACATTGTACGTATAGTCAACAATAATGCACCATATACTTAAAATTTGTTAAGAGGATAGATCTCATATTAAGGGATATTGCAATTAAATAAGAATTTTAAAATATACATTGCTATCGATTTGAAGACAACAATAAAGGCAGCATATTCCTTAAAGATAGAATCAATGAGATTAAGTTTTTACCATTTGAAAGTCATCTTCTGGTTGTCTTTTACCTCGAATCAAGCTTCATGAGACGAAAAAGGCTGCAATGAACTGAATTGTCCCCAACCTCTCATTCATGTGTTGAAGACCTAACCCCCAATGAGATGGTATTTGGAGACGTGGTCTTTTGCAGAAAATTTGGTTTAGATGAATTCATGAAGATGAGGGTCCTCTTGGTGGGATTTGTGCCTTTATAAGAAGATACACCAGAGAGCTTGCTTGTTTGCTGTCTCTTTCTGTGCATGCTCATGCAAAGAAGAAATCATGTGAGCACACAGGGAGATGGCGGCCATCTGTAAGCCAGGAAGAGAACCCTTACCAGAACTGTACATAGTTGGCAATCTGATCATGGACTTCTAGCTTGCAGAAGTGTGAGAAAATAAATCTGTTTTTTAAACCACCAAGTCTATGGTATTTTGTTATGGCAGCTCAAGCAGACTCAGATAAAGGCAAATACCAAAACGGGGCCCTAAAGTCCCAAGGGAAAACAGGAAAGTGTGTCCCAAATAGATTGGTCAATGGCATGGGGAACAAAGGTGTGGGGAACAAGGGCAAATTATCAAACCTGAGTCTGAGAGCCTAAGAAGGAACTGGGGAAATAGAGAAGTAACAGCAACAGGTTGGATCAGAATAGTCAGAGATAAGACATTAATTCCTGTAGCAGATTTTTGCACATTCCAGGTACACTAGTGTGTGGACAGCCAAGTCCATTTAAAGACACCAGACAGAGTGAGGAGCAATGCATTATTATTATCTTAATTATTTCTAATAAGCAGGACTCACAATTTGGGTACATGGGAAATACTATTTTTACAGTTGCCAAAAAAAAAAAAAAAAAAAATCTATATTGGACTTTTGCATATGGACTTGAGACTGGGAATAATTCCTATGACATTTTGCAAAGATCTATTTTCATGGGTGGAATTTTCATCATGCTTCATTTTAGATGTCCTCCAATCTGATAAACAACAAAAGGGTTCCAAGGATCCATTTATTCAGAAGAAACTGAAATTTAGAATTAATTTTAAACCTTCCATAAAGCTGTTCTACATCTGAAGAAAAAGGTATTTTCTTCACTAGTCTTTGTGGTTTTCATTTCAATCATTATATGAATAACCAAAATCTCTTCTGATGCAAATATCAGTATTTGGAGAGATCCATCTTTTTATATTGTATTCCTGAATATCTTTAACCAGAATTCTAGAAGGTAGATAGCCATGTTCTTGAATTGTCTGATCTCTCTAAATACCTACTTTGCCTTTGAGGTGTAAGACAAAATACATACACTAGCTCTCTGTATCAGCGGATTCTGCACTCGTTTACTCAACCAAGCATCAAAAATATTTGAAAAATAAAAAATAATGATACAACAATAAAAAACAATACAAATTTTAAAAATACAGTATAGCAAGTATTTACATAACATTTATGTTGTATTATAGGTATTATAAGTAATCTAGAGGTGATTTAAAGTATACAAGAGGATGTGCATAGGTTATGTGCAAATACTACACCATTTTATATAAGAAACTGGAGCATCGCAGATTTTGGTATCCATGGGAGAGGGGGTTGTCCTGGAATCAATTCCCCATGGATACCAAGGGATTACTGTACAGCAAGTATATGTTTCCTATGGCTGCTGCACAAATTACCACAAATGTAGTGGCTTAAAACAATCAACTTTTATTATCTTTTAGCCCTAGGGATCAGAAGTCCAACATGGGTGTCACCGAGAGATTTCAAAGCGTCAGCAGGGGTGTGTTCCTTTCTGGAGGTCTAGGTGCAAATCTGTTTCCTTGACTTTTCAAGCTTCTAGAGGTTGCCTGCATTCCTTGGCCCATGGCTCCCTTCATCTTCAAAGCCAGCCACGACAGATTACATCCTTCTCACACATTTTGACACAAACTCGTTTGCCTCCATCTTTCACATGCAAGGATCCTTGTGAGTACACCAGACTCATCCAGATAATCCAGGATGATCTCCCTATTTTAACAACAGCTGATTAGCAACCTTAACTTTATCTACAATCTTAATTCCCCTTTGTCATGTAACATAAAATATTCCCAGATTCCAGAGATTAGGATGTAAGCACCTTTGTGTGTGTGTATGTGTGTGGCAGGGTGCATTATCCTGCCCATTACAGCGTATTTGTTACAGGTTAGAGAGAGGAGGTTGTCATTAAGATCTGGGTCCACATGCATAATTCAATAAAGTTACTCATAGAAATGATGTATGAAGTACCTCCAATAAATATACTAATAGAGGAACTGTAAATATTTTTGTTTATATTATCAAAATTACATTGATTTTATAATGTGAAAAAAAGACTAGAATTGATTAAAATGAGCAAAGTGGAGTCAGTACTTCCACTATCCCAATGTAATAGTGATATGTATGTTGCCCTTGGATGTTCTGCAAAGGTATGAAACCAGCTGAAAAGAGGTACAACTTAAGCTGTTCCTGTGCGTTGAACCAAAGAAATTTAAAGTCCAGTAGCGCATGCCTCTTAAGGAGGGAGGGATAGGCTATAAGGCAGTGAGTTTCTGACGATAAACCAAACTATCCTTCCAACAATCTATTCCTCTTGCTATATTCTTTAATAAAAACTACTGCTTTATAGGCAAAATCAAGTCTTTTATGTATTCTGCACTCCCGACTACCCTATAACAAAACTAATACTTCCCTACAGTCACTTGTAATTCTTTTTCAGAAATCTCTTTCTATTCTCATTTCTTCTGCTATTATTTTATACAGCATTTCTTTAATAAATGGCCTCAATACTTCCAATGCTTTAGCAAGTTTTTTTGTTGTTGTTGTTTTGCTTTCTTGTTTGTGTGTGTGTGTGTGTGTGTGTGTGTATGTGTGTTTGGTTTTTTTTGTTTGTTTTTGAGACAGAGTTTTGCTCTTATTGCCCAGGCTGGAGTGCAATGGTGTGATCCCAGCTCACTGTAATTTCTGCCTCCCGGGTTCAAGCAATTCTCCTGCCTCAGCCTCCTAAGTAGCTGGGATTACAGTCATGCGCCACCATGTCTGGCTAATTTTTGTATTATTAGTAGAGACAGGGTTTCAGCATGTTAGCCAGACTGATCTCGAACTCCTGACCTCAGGTGATCCACCTGCCTCAGCTTCCCAAAGTGCTGGGACTACAGGCGTGATCCACTGCACTTGGCCACTTTAGCAAGTTTTGATGCAACTATGTTTGTATATGCCACTTACAACCAAGGTTCCTGGTACCCCAATCTGTTCTAGTCTCAATTTACTACTGAAGTTCATTACATCATGCTAATTATTAACATATTTATTTTGTTTTTCAACATATCTGACGTTGGAGAAATTGTTGTCAAAAGAATCTTTGCAGATCTATCAGAACAACTGCCTGCCAATTCAGAATAAAGGTAGTCACTGAATGGATTCTGTCTAAGATTTTCATGACTAAAGTCTTAATTATTTCAGACTACGCTTGAATGAGCAAAATGTTTAGTTTTAGAGATGTACCTTCTTCAGGCAAAGCACTGGACTCCAACCATATTAGTCAGATTGGGCTTCCAGAACAAAATACCATAGACTGGGTGGCTTAAACAACAGAAGTTTACATTTTCATGGTTCTGGAGACTGGAAGTCCAATTCTGGCAAGGGTTCTCTCTTAGGCTTGCAATAAGCTGCCTTCATACTGTGTCTTCACATGGCAGAGAGAGAGAGAGCAAGCAGGCATTCTGGTGTGTTTTCTTATAAGGGCACTAATCCCATCATAAGGGCCCCATCCTCATGACCTCATCTAACCTTAATTATCTCCCAAAGGTCCCATCTCCAAATATCATCACATTGGAGCTTAGAGCTTCAACAGATAAATTTTGGAGCACACAAGTCAGTGCTTAGCACCATCTAAAGGGCAGGTTTGGCAAATTCCCAAAATTACAACAGAGATTCCTACAGGCTTTCCATAACAAACCAAAAACAGTATATGGCACATAATAGTTGTTCAATAAATACTTGAATAAGTTGAAAAAAAATGAACAAATGTCTATAACTAGACTTGTTTGTCCAGCCCTATGGTGCCACATATTAAAGATTCAGTAGGCATTTATTAAACAAATGAATCATTATTGAACTGATACCCACAAACTCTGTCATTAGAGATCAACCCCTGAACTTCCTTTTATTAGCTGGATGGATGATCTCACTACTGGATGCCAAGCTTCCTTGTTGATCCTGCTCTGCCTGTCATAGATATTGATTTCCACTGTAGAGCCTTTGATAGTTACCTTTCCTGCAAGAAAAGGCTGAGGGAAAAGGAAATTTGAACGAGGCAGGCCTGGGATCTAATCCCAAAGTGGACATCCATATTTGGGTGAAACAGCAAATCTCCTTGATAATATTAACATCCCTGGCAATTCAAATATCTTCAAAGGGAAATGATGTGGAACAAAATTAAATGATTTTAAACAAAATTATATTTTACCAAATTATAGTTGCACCTCAGTAAATGACCATTCTTTTCCAAGAGTGGGCTATTTCCATTTTCTAGAAATCCTGTTTCTTCTGTGGGAATTATCTCTAAAACTGTGCTCAGTTTGGATGCCGTGGGTAGTCCAGGTCCTCTGCCTTCTTGATGAGGTCCCTGAGGTTTGTTTTGCCAGATCCTTCTTCTCATGGCCTCAGTATATGCAGGGAGCAGGCATGTGTCCCAAGATCAGCCAATCAGGCATCCACTTAGGACTCTGTCTGCTGAAAACAGTGCTGGGAAGATAGAAGGAACTGCTGAAGTTCATTTTTTTCAGCAGTAATACCTTAACAAACAGGTAATTTTTGTCCTGGTTTCTGTCTTATTTCCCAGTCTGATTCTCTGGTTTTTCATTCAACTATGTGAAATCCACAATACCCTTCTGATACATTCCCTTTCTGATTCAGTTAGCCAGAGTTAGATTCTCAGGCATACAACTGCAAAACACTAATGAAACATGTTCTTCATCCTGTTTCTTCAGGCAACACCACCTACAATCAGAGAGTCCTATCCTCCTTGCTACTGACTGCTAATATGCATGGTTCAGCACCAGGAGAGTCATTTGCCTTTTCTAGTCATTTGGATTGGTATATTCCATTATAGTCACCACATCTTAAAATATATTTACCAATTATCTAGATATTTAGATGTTTATCAATATGTAATATCTGGATATTTACCAATATATCTAGGAGAGCAATTAGCAATTGTGAAATCATATCACATGAGGGGGATTGAAGGAGGTAGGAGCCACTGGCCCAGAGGAGAGAAAACTGAAAATATAGATGTATAAACTCTTTAATTATTCAATTGACTCTGTATAACTCCACATGACAGACTTAGGTGCAATACATAGAAGATAAAATAAGGCAGTATTCAGGTAAAATTATAGAGAAACAAAATATTACTAATTAGAATTACTTTCCCTTCCCCAGTAAAATGGTCTGACTGTAACTGAAATATAAATGATCATAATAGAAAATATTCAAGCAGAAATCGGACGTCTACCTTACAGATATAGGAAGTGGAAAACTGGGCACCATGGTTATTTAAAACTTACATTCTCAAGATAGCTTCTATCATTACTCTCTGCCTCTCTCAAATAAGACAAAAAGTATGGCATTTAGCAAAAACAAACAAACAAAAAAACACCACCAGAAATAATCAAAGAAAGAAGGGAGGCTATATTTTAGGAATCAGCAAAGGTCCTAAACTTCGCTTCCTACCCCTGCCACTAATTTGAAGAAAACTCAAGAGAAGGCCTCGTATAATTATCCTGAAGGAAACGACGTGGAAGGAGTAGCACACCTCTGTGCCCCACCACGTACACACAACACCTCCTCAGAGCAGGAAAACTTCCAGGAGCTTAACACTGTAATTTTTTTTTTCTTTTCTTTTGGCAAGAAAGAAACTCAAAAGCAAAGTAGGAACATGGTAAGTGCATGTAGTTATAAACAGAATAGAAGAATAGAATAGAAGCAGAATAGAAGACCACAGGTAAGTGAGGGGAAAACTTCCAAGGAATAAGAGACCCAGGAGAAAGAGTTTCACTTACCAACTGACAGTCATCCTGTCTGAAGCCACTTAACTTGAAAATATGTGTGTTTGCCAAACTCATGGTTCCGCATTTCTTTTTTTCTTTACTTGCTGAGATAAGTATGGCAATGGCAGCTGGAGGGAGGACAGCGATGCCAGATAATGAACGCCTAAGACAAATCATTTCTGTCAGAAGTAGAGCTTCCAAGGCCCCATCTTGAATTGGGGAAATGATCCGAAGTCTAAAGATGGTACCCACTAACATAGGATAAAGCCCCACAGTGGTAGAAAGGGCTCTAGCCAGTGAATCTAAACAAAATTACTGCTGAATTATCCATTCTCTGGGCCATAGGATACAGAAAACAAAATGTACTCTACCAGCAAGCTAAACTTATGAGACAGAAACACAAGGTCTTAATAAAGCTGACTGCAAGAAAAATGGAAAGGAGAAAGGGAGAGCATGGCAACTGTGCAAAAGATGTTATCATTTTTAAAAAGCCAAAAAAAGGATATATATGGTAGATAAACCATCCGTTCTGGGAGAAAACATAACTGAACAGATCAGAAGAAAATTTCCCATTATGAGTGCTCTAATCTTAAGAGGAATAGGAAAACAATGAAAAAGACAGCCAAAAACAGATGATAAAACAATATAAGATGAAAAATATAATTGGAGACTACATAAACAAATTAAAGCTCAAAAACACTATTATAAAAAAAAGATGAGTATGTAATAGTAGTTATAAGACTGAATAATTATAAAGAGCCCACTGAGCCAGACACTGTTAAAATATTTTGAGTACATTACACATACAATCCTCACAAGAACACTGTAAGGTAAGGGTTATTGTTTTCTCATTTTACAGATGAGAAATTTGAAGTACAAATGGTTAAGTAGCTTTGCAAAGAACACAGAGCTCTGAAGGGGTAAAGCCAGGATGTGAACCTGGCAGATTGATTTCAGAGCCCATACTCTTCAGCCATTATAATATACCGCCTCTCAGCAGGACTTGAATGAAGAGCCAAAATAACAAACTTAGAGAGAGGGTTGCCTCTTTCAAAGAATTGGAAATCAACAGAAACCATTTTGTCAGCAATTCAAGAGGCCAAGTGGACTTTGTACGACTGCCTATTATGATATACAAACCTTGAAAGGTTCTCTTACTCAGAGATGTAGATAATTATGTAAGAGAAGAAGACTTAAAAATAGAAACTTCCTCACAGAGAAGCTATATAATTTGCTTCAAGTCACACAACTGGAAAGCTTTGGAGCTAAAATTCAAATCTGGTTGTCTGGTTCCAATTACTCCATGCTTAACACAGCACTGGAAACATAAGGGCATTGAAAAAAAAAAATAATATATATATATATATATATGGCTAAGAACATTGGTAACATAGGTCAAAGAAAAAACTTACTTAAAATAAGCAAACTAAATGCAAAGGAAAAGGAAATCTATAAAGTAAATAAAAAGACAACAGAATGGAAAGACAATGACATTTCAACACAAGTATAATTGGAGTCTTTGAAGGTGACAACTCAATTCATGGAACAGAGAAAAACTAACCTGAAAATAAAATAGAATAAACATTTTCTAAAATGGAAGGGAAAATGTGCAAACTAAAAGTACATAGGTTTAGGGAAATGTTGATACAGAACATTGACACAAAGTATATCCTGGTAAAGTTGCTGAATATCAAATATAAACTCAAGAATAAAGTTTTCATCAATTAAGGCAGAAATAGTAAGTCACTGATAAGGAAAAAAGTATCTGAGACTGACCTCAAATCTTACTGCAGCAATTATCAATGTCAAAATAATGCAGCAAAGTCTGAAAGTTTTGAATGAAGGCGTGACCCAAAATGTCACACTTAAAAAAAAACTCTTTAATATATAATTCATGTACACATTTTTAAAAATTCAAAGGTACAGAAAGACATATACTAAAAATAAGGACTTTCTTCTCATAGCTCTGTCTCCATCAAAGAGGTAAACAATGGTTATTGGTTACATATTTTATTTTTTAGAACTATTTTATACATATGCAAGCATATATATTTTCTTAGCTTGGGTTCTCCTGAAATTAGAGCTGATACAAAGCTTTTTTGTAGGTAGTCTGACAACATGATCCCAAGGAGAAGGAGTAGCAATCAGTGGGAGTTAAAAGAGTTAAGAGAAAAAGGCAATAAGGAAATGGAGCATTGAATTGGCCACTACCCTGAGTAACAAGAGCTGGATTCTGATGGGGCTTCTGGAAAGCTTCATAAGCTGTGACTCTCAACTGTCCACCTGAGTGTGAAATGAGAAGCACTTATCTAGTGGTTCCTGTCCTTTATTGATGGAGGGTATCCAACCAGTTAATTCTTCGCACTTCTACACTGCAAGTGCATGAATGTTGAATGGGTTTGTGTGAGAGTCTCTCTCTCTCTCTGCAGCTTCAGAGAAGCCTTGGGACAGTGTCATAGACTGAAGGTTTGTGTCCCTCCATAATTCCTATGTTGAAGCCCTAACCTCTCAACGTGATATTATTTGAAAGTGGAGCCTTTGTTGGTAATTAGGTTTTAATGAGGTCATGAGGCTGGAGGCCCCATGATGGAGTTAGTGTCCTTATAAGAAAAGCAAGAGACTGAAGTTCAGTGTCTCTGCCATGTGAGGACACAGACAGAAGACAGCCTTTGGAAAACCGAGAAGAAAGCCCTTACCAGGAGCTGAATGGACTGGCACTATGATCTTGGATTTTCTAAGCCACCTAGTCTATGGCACTTGTTATGGTAGCCTGGGCTGACTAAGACAGGTAGGAGCAAATAGTACACAGTGCAGGCCTGAGAAGAGACACTGTCACGGTGCACCAGTGTGAAGCTTGCTGAACCCTGCAAAGAACTGGTCATTACAGCAGTGGCTGCAGTTAGGGGTAAGTGCTGATTGCATTGAAATAGAAAATAAAACATATCCAATGCATTTATGCATATAAATTTACTACCTCACATTTTCCCTATAAACCATAGCATCCTATTCACAATATTCTGTACATTGTTCTAACTGATTAGTAATTTATCTTGCAGACTATAGCCACATCAGCATAAATCTTACTCATTTAATGACCACATAGCATTTCATTATATAAATGCACCATAATATATTGAACCACTTCCCAGTTGATGAATATTGAAATTGCTGTGAGGCTACAAACAATGCTTTGGGATATATACTCTCATAATCACACAGTCATTGTATCTTTGTGCCTACATGTAACTTTTTTCTGTAGAAATATTTTCTACAAGTTGGATTGCTAGGTCAAAGACTATGGGCTTAAAACATTTTTATTAATATTGGTAAGTTACTTTCCAAAGAAGGTTTTTCTTTTTTCTTTTTCCTTTCTTTTTTTTTTTTTTTTTTTTTTGAGATGGAGTCTCGCTGTGTCACCCAGGCTGGAGTGCAGTGGCACGATCTCAGCTCACTGCAACCTCTGCCTCCCAGGTTCAAGCAATTCTTCTGCCTCAGCCTCTTGAGTAGCTAGGACTCCAGGCAGCACACCCCACCATACCTGGTTAATTTTTGTAGTTTTAGTACAGATGGGGTTTCACTGTGTTGGCCAGGCTTGTCTCAAACTCCTGACCTTGTGATTCGCCCTCCTCGGCCTCCTAAAGTGCTGGGATTACAGGCGTGAGCCACCGCGCCCAGCCTCAAAGAAGGTTTTTCAATTTACACTCTGCCAGAAATGCAGAGATACCTGTGTTCTCAAATCTTCAGCATAGTACATTTTCGCATTTAAAACTTTGTTGCCAATCTAGTAGGTAAAAAAGGACTTTGTTTTAATTTGCATTTTTAAAATTACAGATGAGGTTGAGTATTTTCATTTGCTTAAAAAGCTTTCAATTATCTTTTCTGTAAATTGCTTGTTCATATTTGTTGCCCATTTTTTTATACTGCATTTTAGGTTTTTTTGCATTAAGAAAATTAGCCTTTGTCACATTTGTTAGAAAACATTTTCCCTGTGTGCCAGTTTTCTTTGATAGGATTTTGTTTTCCCTTTGATTAAAAGTGGAAAGTTCAAAGGACTAAAAAATCTCAAATACGACCCACCAGCCTCACACGTGCCAGAGTTTAAAATAATTCAAGTAAATCCACAGCCCCTAGAGCAGTTAATGTAACAAAATAACATAGTCAGAACTAGTTCTTAGTAGAACCTGATACGTGCCACTGGGGTCTATCACATCCCAGAGACTCAGCAGCACCTGTCAGCAACACTGTGGCAGCTACTGCTGTCTCTTGCAATGTGACTGCTGAAGCCCATGACACCTGGCTCCAAAGGACAGTTTTCTTCTTGTCTTCACATGTGTCTCTGCTAAGGGATCTCTCAGCCAATTTCCGAGCAGGAGTGCCTATGAGGCTTTCTGAAGCCTGTGCCCTGAGGGCTTTCATAAGGGCTAATAACTGTCTTGATCTCCTGAAGGCCCTTTCTTTCCTCGGCTTCTGAATATTCTGGGCTTACAGTGATGATCATTCTGCCGCAGCTTTTCCTGCAGTGGACTGTGTTCTTCCCTGCTGGGGTTCTCTCCTTTCAGGATGGCCTAGCTAAGGTTTTTAACTGCTTAACCTCCTTCTTAAGGGGCTTCCTTTCTCAATCTTGTATAATGCTAGCACTCTTGGGCCTTCTTTGCTCTTACTGTCTGAACATTGCTTCTTCTAATTCTTGTCTAGATTTCTCTATTCTCTAGCAACCCCTCTCTATTCAGATAAATACCAAAATATCTTTCCTTTTGCAAGCCTATATTTAAAAGCAGTTGGATATGAGTATATATTTTTTCCATATATGTAGCTAGTCTATCCTGTAAGGTCTCGCTTTCTCTCAGAGGGAAACTCTCTCTCTTCTTGCAGTCTTTATCAGTCTGTCTTCCTTAATTTTTCTTTCATTTGCTCATAATCCCTGTTTTAATGGTAGTGGGCATGCATATTTTTAAATACCAACGGTAGTGGAAAGCATATTTTTAAATACCAATCTAGTTCCTCCTTGATTTCCCCAGGAAACATGATTCTCCAAGTATTCCAGGCACAAGTCTTCTAAAATCACCTGCTTTAGCCTGCAAATTTGAAATAAGTTCACTGAATTGTTTCTCCATTTCACACCAAGAAGATGACATATTTGCTATACAACAAAAGTTCAGTTTACTTTTAATTTTTTTTTATTGTTAATGAAATCTACCACTTCTGCATAGTAAAGAGATAGTCTGGGTCACTGACATTTGGAGCCAGATCAGAATTTACGTGATTAGCACATGCAGCGCCAACTGGAGGCCACACGGCGGAGCTTAATCTGAAACCAAAGCCTATGACAAGCTGCATGAGTCCAAAATGGCCTCTTTCACCTTGAATGCTGTTCAAAACAAGGTAACAAGAAATCAAACTGGGGTCTGCTAATCTAATGTCTGCTAAGCAAAGTCTAACACCTCACTAACGTGCATCTCTCAGATCAGCAGCAGCAGCATCACCTGAAACTTGCTAGAAATGCAAAATCTTGGGTTCTCCCCCAGAATTACAGAATCCAAATCTGCATTTTAACAAGACCCCCTGAGAGATTTGTTTGCACATTTAAGTTTGAGAGCTCTTATATAACTTAGCTCTCGGCAGTCCTTGCTGAGAATAAAAAGTTACAGAGAGAAATTCATTGCACCCACAATACTTACAAAATCTGCACACTGAATCTTAATCTGCTTTAACTGAAACTAAAAGATTCTTTTCTGATCATTTAATCCTTGTCCTAGCTGTTTGCTTTGGTGAAAGCAAAGGCGCAGCATTTGGTGTCAATGAGCTATAGAGCTGCCCTCTCTTTCTCTCCACACTAAGGCCCATGCCAGGTGAAGACCAGGTACAGGACAATAATGGTTATAAACTACTTCTCAAATACCTAGGTGTCTTGACATAGTCCCAAACTACCCAAGCTGGCCTTTAAGAAGTCTCCATTTCTATGTTTTATTTTATCCCCTAAATTCTAGTCCGTAGTCATCTATTAAAGTCAATACTAAGGGTTTGAAGGTCCTAACAAATAAAACCACTCTTTCCTCCTTCCAAGTGAGAAAATATGGAGAACTAACAGAGAGGCATTAAATCAATAAAGATCAAAAGTCAGACCTGTTGTTGTTAAGCTGATTAGAATACAAGGCTTAGAATCGCAACCCAACACTCCAGAGATAAAAAACCATCCAACCCACTGTCAGGTCCCGCAGGGCCAGGCCACTCTCCTGGAACCAAAGTGAGCATGTGAATTCTGAGGAGCAGCTCCTTTGGAAGAGATAAAGCCAAGCCACTCATGTTCAGCTAAGCTCCCAGTTTCACAGCCAGAGAAGTCACTCCCCCTCGCTTGGGGAGAGGCAGCAAGGGTGACAAAGCAGTCAGAAATATCATACTCATACATTCTCTTCCATCAATAGAAATCTGAGGAATGGGAAATAGGAAGGCTCCTAACAAAGTCTTTGCAACATTGAAAGCAAATAAATCTGAAAACAAATAATTTTTTCAGAAAAAAATCATCAAAGCTGAACCCTGAAGAGAGAAAACACAGACTGATAACTATGGAATAAATTGAGAAACTTACCAAAATCCTAAATTGTCTAAAAGTACCATGTTTCATAAGGGAAATCCTCAAAACTTTTGAGGAAAAATTAATTTCAATACTATTTAAACTTTCCAAGAGTGCATGGGGAAAAAAGGGCTGTGAAAAGAAAGGCTTGTTCTGCAAAGTCAGCATAACACTTATACAAAAATCTGACCTAAATAGAGTCTAAAAAGAAAAGACCAAGCTCACTTATGAATATTGACATTAAAATCTTAAGTGTGATTTTAGCAACTATAATTGGATAGTATATTAAAGAGTATTACACCATAACCAAGTCAAGAGATTCTAGAATGCAAAAATGGTTCAAAGTTAACAAATATGTTTATATAATTTACCATATTTATGAGTCAAGTAAGAAAATAATAAAAAGTTCAAGGCCCTACATGCTATAAAATCAGTATATATATAAAATATATATTATTAAATAAATATAAATGATAAATTATGTAAATATGTATCTCTTATTTTTTGACAAGATAAAAAATCTACCCCTGGCTGAGTGTGGTGGCTCACACCTATAATCCCAGCACTTTGCGGGGGCCAAGGCACGAGGATCACTTGAGGTCAGGAGTTTGAGACCAGCCTGAACAACATAGTGAGACCCTGTCTTCACCAAAAATGGAAAAAATTAGCCAGGCCTGATGACCCATGCCTGTAGTTCTAGCTACTCAGGAAGCTGAGGTGGGAGAATCCCTTGAGCCTGGGAGCTCCAGATTGTAATGAGCTGTGATTACACCACTGCACTCCAGCCTGGATGACAGAGCAAGGCCTTGTCTCTTAAAAATAAATAAATTAATTGTATACAAAAGATACATATATATTTGACTTTTTTGTTTTTTGAGATGGAGTCTCACTCTGTCGCCCAGGCTGGAGTACAGTGGCGCAATCTCAGCTCACTGCAACCTCTACCTCCCGGGTTCGGGCAATTCTCTGCCTCAGCCTCCTGAGTAGAAACTATTCACTGGGATTACAGGCACCCACCACCATGCCTGGCTAATTTTTGTATTTTTAGTAGAGACAGGGTTTCACCATCATGGCCACGCTGGTCTTGAACTCCTGACCTCATGATCCACCCGCCGCGGCCTCCCAAAGTGCTAGGATTACAGGCGTGAGCCACCACACCCGGCCATACCTGACTTTTATGATACAAAATCTTAGTAAAGTAGACATAAAGAACCTAATGATGAGATGGTAGAAAAATTCTTAGTAAAGTAGACATAAAGAGCCTAAGGATGAGATGGTAGAAAAATTCTCATTACCATTGGGAATGTGATAAGGATATCCAGTAATTCCAGTATTATTCAGCTTTTCAGACAATACTATCCAGTATAGAAATGGGAAAGAAGTAGAAAAATTATTTTTCCCATACCTAGAGAACTCAAAAGAATAAATGATTGGCTCACACCTGCAATTCCAGCACTTTGGGAGGCCAAGGTGGGAGGATCGTTTAAGGCCAGGAATTTGAGACCAGCCTGAGTAACACAGGGGGTCCCAATCTTTAAAAACAAACAAATTAAAAAAAATAAAAATAAATGAAAAGAAGTATATTATTGGCAAAAAGAGAACTTAGTAAGTTTATCAAAAGTTTTTCTATATTTGCTGGCAACATGGCTGAATAGGAACAGCTCGGGTCTCCAGCTCCCAGCGAGATCGATACAGAAGGCAGGTGATTTCTGCATTTCCAACTGAGGTACCTGGTTCATCTCACTGGGACTGTTTGGACAGTGGGTGCAGCCCATGGAGAGCAAGCCAAAGCAGGATGGGGCATCACCTCACTTGGGAAGCACAAGGGGTCAGGGGATTCCCCCCACCCCCAGCCAAGGGAAGCCCCGAGGGACTATGCCATGAGGAACACTGCACTCTGGCCCAGATACTGCACTTTTCCCATGGTCTTCGCAACCCGCAGAACAGGATATTCCCTCTGGTGCCTATGCCACCAGGGCCCTGGGTTTCAAGCACAAAACTGGGCAGCCATATGGGCAGACACTGAGCTAGCTGCAGGAGGTTTTTTTCATACCCCAGTGCCACCTGGAATGCCAGCAAGACAGAACTGTTCACTCCCCTGGAAAGGGGGCTGAAGCTGTGGAGCCAAGTAGTCTGGCTCACTGGGTCCCACCCCCATGGAGACCAGAAGCTAAGATCCACTGGCTTGAAATTCTGGCTGCCAGCACAGCAGTCTGAGGTCAACCTAGGATGCTAGAGCTTGCTGAGGGGAGGGGAGTCTGCCATTGCTGAGGCTTGAGTAGGTGGTTTTACCCTCACAGTGTAAACAAAGCCACCCGGAAGTTCAAACTGGGTGGAGCCCACCACAGCTCAGCAAGGCCGCTGTGGCCAGACTACCTCTCTAGATTCCTCCTCTGTGGGCAGGGCATCTCTGAAAAAAAGGCAGCAGCCCCAGTCAGGGACTTATAGATAAAACCCCCATCTCCCTGGGACAGAGTACCTGGGGGAAGGGATGGCTGTTGGTGCAGCTTCAGCAGACTTAAACTTCCCTGCCTGATGGCTAAGAAGAGAGCAGATCTCCCAGCACAGCATTCAAGCTCTGCTAAGGGTGAGACTGCCTCCTCAAGTGGGTCCCTGGTCCCTGTGTATCATAACTGGGGGACACCTCGCAGTAGGGGCCAACAGACACCTCATACAGGAGAGCTCTCGCTAGCATCTGGTAGGCACCCCTCTGGGACCAAGCTTCCAGGGAAAGGAACTGGCAGCAATCTTTGCTGTTCTGCAGTCTCTGCTGGTGATACCCAGGCAAACAGGGTCTGGAGTGGACCTCCAGCAAACTCCAGCAGACCTGCAGCAGAGGGGCCTGACTGTTAGAAGAAAAACTAACAAACAGGAAGGAATAGCATCAACATCAACAAAAGGGACATCCATTCAGAGACCCCATCCAAAGGTCACCAGCATCAAAGACCAAAGGTAAATAAATCCATGAAGATGGGGAGAAACCAGTGCAAAATGGCTGAAAATTCCAAAAACCAGAATGCCTCTTCTCCTCCAAAGGATCACAACTCCTTGCGAGCAAGGGAACAAAACTGGATAGAAAATGAGTTTGATGAACTGACAGAAGTAGGCTTCAGAAGGTGGGTAATAACAAACTCCTCTGAGCTAAAGGAGCATGTTCTAACCCAATGCAAGGAAGCTAAGAACCTTGAAAAAAGGTTAGAGGAATTGCTGACTAGAATGACCAGTTCAGAGAAGAACATAAATGACCTGATGGAGCTGAAAAACACAGCACAAGAACTTCGTGAAGCATCCACAAGTATCAATAGCCGAATTGATTAAGCAGAAGAAAGGATAACAGAGATTGAAGATCAACTTAATGAAATAAAGTGAGAAGACAAGATTAGAGAAAAAAAAATTAAAAGAAACAAACAAAGCCTCCAAGAAATATAGGACTATGTGAAAAGATCAAATCTACATTTGATTGGTGTACCTGAAAGTGATGGGAAGAATGGAACCGAGTTGGAAAACACTCTTCAGGATATTATCCAGGAGAACTTCCCCAACCTAGCAAGGCAGGCCAACATTCAAATTCAGGAAATACAGAGAACACCACAAAGATATTCCTCGAGAAGAACAACCCCAAGACACATAATCATCAGATTCACCTAGGTTGTAATGAAGGAAAAAAGGTTAAGGGCAACCAGAAAGAAAGGACAGGTTACCCACAAAAGGAAGCCCATCAGACCAACAGCAGATCTCTCGGCAGAAACCCTACAAGCCAGAAGAGAGTGGGGGCCAATATTCAACATTCATAAAGAAAAGAATTTTCAACCCAGAATTTCATATTCAGCTAAACTAAGCTACATAAGCAAAGGAAAAATAAAATCCTTTAGAGACAAGCAAATGCTGAGAGATTTTGTCACCACCTGCCCTGCCTTACAAGAGCTCCTGAAGGAAGCACTAAACATGGAAGGGAACAACTGGTACCAGCCGCTGCAAAAACATACCAAATTGTAAAGACCGTCGACACTATGAAGAAACTACATCAACTAATGGGCAAAACAACCAGCTAGCATCATAATGACAGGATCAAATTCACACATAACAATATTAACCTTAAATGTAAACAGGCTAAATGCCCCAGTTAAAAGACACAGACTGGCAAATTGGATAAAGAATCAAGACCCATCAGTGTACTGTATTCAGGAGACCCATCTCACTTGCAAAGACACACATAGGCTCAAAATAAAGGGATGGAGGAATATTTACCAAGCAAATGGGAAACAAAACAAAACAAAAAAAAGCAGGGATTGCAATCCTAGCCTCTGATAAAACAGACTTTATACCAACAAAGATCAAAAGAGACAAAGAAGGGCATTACTTAATGGTAAAGGGATCAATGCAACAAGAAGAGCTAACTATCCTGAATACATATGCACCCAATACAGGAGCACCCAGATTCATAAAACAAGTTCTTAGAGACCTACAAAGAAACTTAGATTCCCACACAATAGTAGTGGGAGACTTTAACACTCCAGTGTCAATATTAGACAGATCAATGAGACAGAACATTAACAAGGATATCCAGGACTTGAACTCAGCTCTGGATCAAGTGGACCTAACAGACATCTACAGAGCTCCCCACCCCAAATCAATAGAATATACATTCTTCTCAGCACCACATCGCACTTACTCTAAAATTGACCACATAATTGGAAGTAAAACACTCCTGAGCAAATGCAAAAGAACGCAAATCATAACAAGCAGCCTCTCAGATCATAGTGCAATCAAGTTAGACCTCAGGATTAAGAAACTCACTCAAAATCACACAACTACATGGAAACTGAACAATCTGCTCCTGAATGACTTACTGGGTAAATAACAAAATGAAGACAGAAATAAAGATGTTCTTTGAAACCAATGAGAACAAAGACACAATGTACCAGAATCTCTGAGACACATTTAAAGCAGTGTTTAGAGAGAAATTTATAACACTAAATGCCCACAAGAGAAATCAGGAAAGATCTAAAATCGACACCCTAACATCACAATGAAAAGAACTAGAGAAGCAAAAGCAAACAAATTCAAAAGCTAGCAGAAGACAAGAAATAATTAAGATCAGAGCAGAACTGAAGGAGACAGAGATATGAAAAACCCTTCAAAAAATCAGTGAATCCAGGAGCTTGTTTTTTGAAAAGATCAACAAAATAGATAGACCACTAGCCAGACTAATAAAGAACAAAAGAGAGAAGAATCAAATAGAGTAAAAAATGATAAAGGGGACATCAGTATTGATCCCACAGAAATACAAACTACCATCAGAGAAACACCTCTATGCAAATAAACTAGAATATCTAGAAGAAATGGATAAATTAATGGACATATACACCCTCCCAAGTCTAAACCAGGGAGAAGTCAAATCTCTGAATGGACCAATAACAAGTTCTGAAATTGAGGCAGTAATTAATAGCTTACCAACAGAAAAAAGTCCAGGACCAGACAGATTCATAGCCAAATTCTACCAGAGGTACAAAGAGGAACTGGTACCATTCCTTCTGAAACTATTTCAAACAATAGAAAAAAGGGGAATCCTTCCTAACTTATTTTATGAGGCCAGCATCATCCTGATACCAAAACCTGGCAGAGACACGACAACAACAAAAAAGAAAATTTCAGGCCAGTATCCCTGATGGACATCGATGTGAAAATCCTCAATAAAATACTGGCAAACTGAATCCAGCAGCACATCAAAAAGCTTATCCACCATGATCAAGTCAGCTTCATCCCTGGGATGCAAGGCTGGTTCAACATATGCGAATCAATAAATGTAATCCATCACATAAACAGAACCACTGACAAAAACCACATGATTATCTCAATAGATGCAGAAAAGGCCTTTGACAAAACTCAACAGCCCTTCATGCTAAAAACTCTCAATAAACTAGGTATTGATGAAATGTATCTCAAAATAATAAGAGCTATTTATGACAAACCCACAGCTAATATCATTCTGAATGGGCAAAAACTGGAAGCATTTCCTTTGAAAACCAGCACAAGACAAGGATACCCTCTCTCACCACTCCTATTCAACATAGTATTGGAAGTTGTGGCCAGGGCAATCAGGCAAGAGAAAGAAATAAAGGTATTCAAATAGGAAAAGAGGAAGTCAAATTTTCTTCGTTTGTAGATGACATGATTGTACACTTAGAAAACCCTATTGTCTCAGCCCCAAATCTCCTCAAGCTGATTAGCAACTTCAGCAAAGTCTCAGGATACAAAATCAATGTGAAAAATCACAAGCATTCCTATACACTAATAACAGACAAACAGAGAGCCAAATCATGAGAGAACTCCCATTCACAATTGCCACAAAAAGAATAAAATACCTAGGAATACAACTTACAAGGGGTGTGAAGGACCTCTTCAAGGAGAACTACAAAACCACTGCTCAAGGAAATAAGAGAGGACACAAATAAATGGAAAAACATTCCATGTTCATGGATAGGAATAATCGATATCATGAAAATGGCCATACTGCCCAAAGTAATTTACAGATTCAATGCTCTCCCCATCAAGCTACCATTGACTTTCTTCACTGAATTGGAAAAAACTACTTTAAATTTCATATGGAACCAAAAAAGAGCCCACATAGCCAAGACAATCCTAAACAAAAAGAACAAAGCTGGAGGCATCATGCTACCTGACTTCAAACTATACTACAAGGCTACAGTAACCAAAACAGCACGGTACTGTTACCAAAACAAATATATAGACCAATGGGACAGAACAGAGGCCTCGGAAATAACACCACACATCTACAACCATCTGATCTTTGACAAACCTGACAAAAACAAGCAACGGGGAAAGGATTCTCTATTGAATGAACAGTGCTGGGAAAACTGACTAGCCATATGCAGAAAACTGAAACTGGACCCCTTCCTTACACCTTATACAAAAATTAACTCAAGATGGATTAAAGACTTAAATGTAAGAACTATAACTATAAAAATCCTAGAAGAAAACCTAGGCAATACCATTCAGGACATAGGCATGGTCAAAGACTTCACGACTAAAACACCAAAAGCAATGGCAACAAAAGCCAAAATTGGCAAATGGGATCTAATTAAACTAAAGAGCTTCTGCACAGCAAAAGAAACTATCATCAGAGTGAACAGGCAACCTACAGAATGGGAGAAAATTTTTGCAATCTATCCATCTGACAAAAGGCTAATATCCAGAATCTACAAAGAACTTAAATTTACAAAAAAAAAAAAAAAAAAAAAAAAAAAAAACCTCATCAAAAAGTGGGCAAAGGATATGAACAGACACTTTTCAAAAGAAGATATTTATGCAGCCAACAACCATATGAAAAAAAGCTCATCATCACTGGTCATTAGAGAAATGCAAATCAAAACCGCAATGAGATACCATCTCACGCCAGTTAGAATGGCTATCATTAAAAAGTCAGGAAACAACAGATGCTGGAGAGGATGTGGAGAAATAGGAATGCTATTACACTGTTGGTGGGAGTGTAAATTAGTTCAACCATTGTGGAAGACAGTGTGGTGATTCCTCAAGTATCTAGAACCAGAAATACCATTTGACCCAGCAATCCCATTACTGAGTATATACCCAAAGGATTATAAATCATTCTACTATAAAGACACATGCACACGTATGTTTATTGTAGCACTGTTCACCATAGCAAAGACTTGGAACCAACCCAAATGTCCATCAATGATAGACTGGATAAAGAAAATGTGGCACATATACACCATGGAATACTATGCAGCCATAAAAACGATGAGTTCATGTCCTTTGCAGGGACATGGATGAAGTTGGAAACCATCATTCTCAGCAAACTAAAACAAGAACAGAAAACCAAACACTGTATGTTCTCACTCATAGGTGGAAGGTGAACAATGAGAACACATGGACAGAGGGAGGGGAACACCACACACCGGGGCCTACTAGGGGGTGGGGGGCTAGGCGAGAGATAGCATTAGGAGAAATACCTAATGTAGATGACAGGTTGATGGGTGCAGCAAACCACCATGGCACATGTATACCTGTGTAACAAACCTGTACGTTCTGCACATGTACCCCAGAACTCAAAGTATAATAATAGAAAAGAAAACCATTTAAAAATTTTTTTAAAAGTTTTTCTGTGTCAAATAATAGTGAGTTATAAAAATGTAATGGAAGACAATAGCTCATTTATAATAATATCTGAAAACATTATAAAATATCTCAGAACAAACTTAACATATATATTTTTAGAACTTTAAAATTTGACCAAAGGGCATAAAAGTAGCCAAATAAAAAGTAGCAGTTATCTTGTAGAAAGATTCAATATTGTAATGATAAGAAAATTTTTAATAAACTTTGTATGATAGTGAATAAACTATCAAAAGGCTAGTTTACAACTGAAATTAACATCTGAGAAAAATCATGAAATTTCTGAAAAACCCTAAAAGAAAAAGATGAACTCTACTAGCTATTTAAGAGTATTAATGATAGTATAAATTATCAATACTGCAGTACTGGGACAGTGATTTAGTTCATTATGGATACATGGAGAGCTATTTCAAAAAAATCATATATGAAAATAAATTCTAGACATATCTAAAATTTAAATGTAAAAAAATAGCCAGAACAATTTTAGAAGAGAATATTGTATTAATGTACTTACGACCTTTGAGTAGGGAAAGCCTTTTTTCTATGGTACAAAACCTAAAAGTCATAAAGGAAAAGACAGATCAATTTGACTAAATACATTTTAAAAGGTTTATATAAAGCAAAAATACCAAACACATGACCCCCCCAACTGAATTCATTTTCAGTTTTCTTCTATCCTTTAATAACTTCACTTTCAATCTGTCATATAATCATGTTAAGCATTTTTCCTGAAATCACAGTAAAGGTTCTGTTTTAGCAGTTCGTTATCCAATATCAGTCCAGATTCAGGAATCAGGTGACAGTCAACTTAAACTGAAATGTGTGCATTATTGAATTCTGTGAAATAACAAAGATAATGGGTTTGGTTTTGTTTTTGTTTTTGTTTTTTGAGAGGGGGGTCTCCCTCTGTCACCCAGGCTGGAATGCAGCGGCATGATCTCAGCTCACTGCAACCTCCGTCTCCCAGGCTCAGGTAATTCTCCCACCTCAGTCCCCCAAGTACCTGGAACCACAGGCAAGCACCACCACACCTGGATAATTTTTGTATTTTTTGTAGAGACGAGGTTTTACCATGCTGCCCCGCTACAGAACTCCAGAGGTCAAGCAATCCACCTTCCTCAGACTACCAAAGTGCTGGGATTACAGGCATTAGTCACAATGTGTTTTTGTTCTGTTTTTGTTTGTTCTTTGAGACAGGGTCTCGCTCTGATGCCCAGGATGGAGTGCAGTGGTGCAAACACAGCTCACCGCATCCTCTATCTGCCAAGCTCAAGTGATCCTCCCACCTCAGCCACCTGAGTAGCTGACACTACAGGCACAGACCACCATGCCTGGCTAATTTATTTTATTTTATTTTACTTTTTTCTGTTTTATTTTTTTGCGTTTTTTTGTTTTGTTTTGTTTGAGACAGAGTCTGGCTCTGTCGCCCAGGCTGGAGTGCAGTGGCACCATCTCGGCTCACTGCAAGCTCCACCTCCCGGGTACATGCCATCCTCCTGCCTCAGCCTCCCGAGTAGCTGGGACTACAGGCACCTGCCACCACACTCGGCTAATTTTTTGTATTATTAGTAGAGATGGGGTTTCACCATATTGGGCTGGCTGGTCTCAAACTCCTGACCTTGTAATCCTCCCACCTCGGCCTCCTAAAGTGCTGGGATTACAGACGTGCGCCACTGCGCCCTGCCCATGCCTGGCTAATTTTTAAAATTTTTTGTAGAGATGGGGTCTCACCATGTTGCCCAGGCTGGTCTCAAACTCCTGAAGTCAAGCAATCCTCCCACCTTGGCCTCCCAAAGTGCTGGGATTACAGGCGTGAGCCACCAAGCCCAGCAGATGTTTTAAAATACAAATTATATGTCACAGTAAATACTTTATGTTTATCATCTCATGGAATCCCAACAAATCTGTGAAATAACTACTAGTGTACTTATTTTACAGTTTAAGAAATTGAGGGTTGGAGAGGTTAAGTTACAGACGTAGTTGTTAAATGGCAGAGTAAAGACTTGAACTTGGGTTTGTTTGTGAATAAAATATGTTTTCTCAATGACCTCATTGCACTGCCATTAATAAAATGGAAGGCTTAATAAGCATAAGACAAGATACCTCTTTTTTCCCCCCCTTTCTAAATGAAAAGCAAACTTCACTACCTACAGAAACGCACATTTATCCATTCAAAAACTTTTACCAAATACCTACTACTTGCCAGGTAGATGATCTGGAAGCCGGTTATTCATCAGTCAATAAATCTAAGTGTCAAAGTGTCTGCCTTCAATGGAGGAAACAAGCAGCACAAAACCAATGAATAAGCATATGACATGTCAGATGGCAATACATGCTATGAAAAATATAAAAAGGCCTTTATAGAGAATAGAGAGTGTTGGAGAGGTTATGTTCCTAAACAGCAGGGGTTGGAAAAGCCTTTTGCCTGTAAAGGGCCAGGGTTCTCTGTTAGAAACTGCAATCAAGGAAGGCTTCTGTGTTAAGGGGACATTTAAGTAGATACCTGAGGCAGGTTAGGGAGCCAAGTTGATATTTAGGAAGAAAGTAGCAAGCAGGGAGCCAGAGTCAGAGAGGTGGAAAATGGGGTCAGAGAAACAGGAGAGCCCAGTACATGTGGGGAAATCATCCATCTACCACGCGTGAACAAAATACATTTTGGTGCCATTGTCTACGAGACAGCACTGAGCTGACCTTTGAACAGAAGGGCATTATATGCTCTTGTGTTCTCAGTACAGAGCTGCACAATAGGACTGCAGACTGGAATCACACAGGCCTGCTGTACTCAAAGACAAAGATACACTTGGTCCTTGGGAAATGGGAAGCCGGAAGAAGTTTATGATTAACTTACACATCTGCTTGATAAGCTCTCCCATTATTGCTTTTATCAAGCAGAGAAGACTAAACATTTGAAATGATCAATTAGCTTAATTATAACTTGGAGCTTTGTTCCCTATCGTGAAATGCATTCTCACTGCCCTGGCTAGATGATGTGCATGAGATTCACATGTGGTGTTGCTGCCATGATTTTGGTTTAGAACTGCTCTGATTCCCCTCCTTGTGAATTTCTGCTAAAATTCAACATGCTTAATTCTCAATACCTTGCATGCATTGGAGGAAGCAGCATTGTGGAGTCTATGCATAAAATTTACTTGTAATTCTGTTTAGCTGTTGTTAGATGTCTGTGAAAGTTTGGGATTAGAACCCAAGTCTAGTCAAAATCAATGTCGAAACATGCTTTTTGCCAAGAAAGAGTGAGGGATTAGGAAGGTAACCTTTAAAAGGGAAATTTGTTTTGAACTGGAGTTGAGTTATTATGCTAAAAATTATATTCTTAAACAGCAGTGTCTGGAGAGCTTTTTCTTTTCCTTGAAACAGTTACATAGTGAATATATTTAAGCTTCATTGGCCATACAAGTCTCTCTCCTAACTGCACAACTCGGCATACAAGGAGTTATCGACAATATGCAAATGAACAAGCACGGCTTATGAATAAGCATGGCTTGTAAATAAGACTTTATTTACAAATGAAGTCTTATTTGTAAATAAAACTTTATTTACAGAACAGGTAGCAAACCAGATTTGACCCAAACGATGTAGCTTGCCGAACTCCTCCTATAGGAGTAATTTGGTTATTTATTTCTACAAGTGCTTAAGAAAACAGGTAGGGAGGCAGAAAAGCAGCAGAGTTTGTTTCTTTGAACTCCTATTCATAAATATCCAAATTAAATGTAATTGTCAAAAAACCCCCAGCTGACTAAAATAAATACCAAATAGAAATAATAAGAGTGGCTTAGTACAGATTACCTGTATGGTCTTAATATGATGTGAAATATATTGATGCCTGAACATGGCAGGGACCAGCTGCTTTTTGAATAGGACATTTACAGCTGTCTTATTAAGAGGTGTTTCTTACATAAGATTCCATTTGAAAATGGAAAGGAATTGTATAAATCAATTAACATATTAGCTAAGTTGTCTAACACATGGTATAAAGGAATTACAACAGTAAACTATTATACATGTCCAAAAAAAAAAAAAAAAACAAGGTGTTTCTGATCAGTCATATTCCCCTTCCCTCCTTCTTTGTTGTGTGTGCAATCTGATTAACATTTTCAGGAGTTGCTGTGACACTTCTAAATAGTGCAGTTTCCTGCCTGGGGCAGGAGAAACTTGCCAGCTCTCACTGGGCTCCGGCTGACTGTCTCTCCATCCCTGGTGTGCCAGCCTCCCTCGGGCATTGCAAAACCTCTCCACACAGCATCCGCAGCACAAACAGGGTTCTGTGGCTGGCCCAGATTTCCAGGAGCATCCTCCTCGAAAGAGAGACAGGAGATGGAGACAGGGCTGCTTCATATATCTGCCCAAATCAATTATGAATTCCCAGAAAATCAAGGTCATGTGGTCATGTCTTTCCTCTATCTTTTAAGAGACTAACACGAACCTGTCGACATAGAGGTTGCTTTATGAATGCTGATTGAAGAGAGATGCTGAGACACTGCTGGCGTTTGCCTGTTGGTCACTCAGGGGCCATGTGAGGTCCCAGTATCAGCACCCTTCTCTGTCCCCTCTCCCACCTCCTCACGCAACCCCTCACATGCCAGCCGGGGACTAAGCCCAAAGATCAGAGACTTTAATATATCTTGGAGAATCTCAGAATTTTGCTTTTTGGACATATGCAGATGAATTTTATAATTCATTAGCATTAATTCAGAACCAGTGGGTCCCTATTAACTATCATTGATGGTAGAAGAGCCAAAAATTGAAATGGGAGAAATGTGGTTGGTGGAGTCTTTAAATGTCACATGCCCACTGTTCCTCTTCACCAGTGGTCTTAAAAAATATATATATATATGTGTGTGTGTATATATATATATATATACAGTAATAAACTGCTCTTGGAAAAAGGCATTGGTTCCCCTGTGTGTTGGTTGATCCGTTATCAACTCAGCACTGCTGCCACTCTAAGTCTGGCAACCAGGTTTTGTGAATTTTCTTCCCAGCATGGATCCAGGTTAGAATTTGCCACTGAAAGAAACTCACTGGAGATTTGGAATGCAGAAATGGCGCAGAAACCGTTATTATTTTCCAGAGGTGGTTGCAGACAGACGTGGAAGCAGAAGGGAGATTCCCAGTGGTTCCCAAAGAACTCTAAGAACCACCTGCTTCGCCTCAGCAGATTGAGGTAGTTTATGAAGTGTCTCTAAGATTCTTGAGAATTGCAGCCATTTCCACGAGAATTTGAGAGCATCCTGCTCCGGTGTCCTGGCTGAGATCACCACCATCATCAACCCTGGTCTCCAGCAAGCAGCTGCCCTTACCTCTGCATCCCCAGCTCTTCCATGAAAACTCTCAATTCTGTGCTAAATGCTTTATGTCTGGAATACATAGAGTGACTTCTGTGTTTAGGACAACATCCTGTATCGCATGGGTAAAGGATAGATTCGCACACACTAAATAAACATCACCTCAGCATTGACTTTCCTTTTGGAAATCAATAGGTATTAAGGAGACCATCCATTCATGAAATTAAGTACTGTTTTCCACCGAACCCGAGGTGCTATTGATTAAGACACAAAAGTAACTAATAAGAAAGAAAAAATATGCTCCAAATGGGTAGTCTAATAGGAAGCCCTATATAAAGCTGGGATAAGCAGCAGCTATTCTTCAGTGCAAGTTTAAATGAGAAATGAACACAACTTACAAAAAAAGAGACAGCAAGAAAACTTGTTTGTTGCTGATGGGGGAAGGAGCAAATCTGCCTGGAGAATTTGAACTACAAGCTGTTCATGCGGCTTTGTTGTTGGAATTGACACTGCCAGTGTAACTCCAAAACCCCTAACCAGAGAACTTAAGATAGTGTCCTTGATGACTGGCCAAAGCAAAGGCAAACCCTCCCTGGAAGACCTCACCTTCAGTCCAGGTGGGCAGGAATTGTACCAGCATCAGCTGGAAGATGTGCCCCCATCTCAGAGACTTAGAAATAGGGGAAAAAAACAATGGTGTAACTCAAAATGGATGGCATGTGTTGGCAAACAACAGCATACTAGTAATATTCTGGGGAATTCCCACTAAGAAAGAAGTTGAGAGCACCCCCTTCAGATGCGTGAAACAGACCCAGGCAGTTTCCAGCATAGAGTTCCAACCCTTTTGCTTACTCTGCAATATGCACCCCCATTCTCCAGACCTGCTGACACTGTGGCCATCACCCTCTATTTTCCAACATCTTTCAGCTGCTTCCAGTTCTCAGGACTCACTGAGCCACACCACATTTCTGAGTTTTAACAGTGTCATTCTGACCAGGCTACTGTCCTTGCTCCTCAGGACTGGTTAGCCTACCCGGTAACTTTCCACACCCAGGTAAGCTTTGGCTCACCTTGTGGCACTTTCCATACCCAGGCAAGCTTTGGCTCCTGGGGGAAGCTTTCCCTGACAGTCTAGTTCATGTAACCCTTCTCAGTGCTTCCACAGCACCTTGCAACAGCCCAGAAGGTGACGGTATTTACTGTTTGCCAAGTGCTGATTTAAGCATATGACCTGTTTTGTCTCAATCCTTACAACAACCCTGAGAAGGTACAGAGGAGAAACCAGAGGCCAGAATTGTTAAACAGCTCAAGTCAGACAGTCAGCAAGTCGGGAGGATTCAGGATTCAGGATTCTGGGCAAATGCACTCTGCAGCCACGTTCTCATCTCTGGTTTATCCTGAACAGTTCTGATACTTTTCATCAAATGATTGGCTCATCTAAGATAAATAATGATAACAGCTGCTACAATAGACTGAGAACATATTGTGTGTCAGGCATTATTTTATGCTCTTGAATTAACTCATTTAATCCCCACAAAATTCCTATGGGGTAGAGAGTATCATTGTCCCCATGTTACCAATGAGGATCTAAGCCCATCCCTTTACTCTACCCCTCTGACTCGCTGGCTGACTCCTGTAGGTCCCTAGAGACACTCTTCTGGCACTAATTATTGATGGCATTTCTTGCGGCCCAGAAGCTGAGGTTGGTGGTTCTCCTATCAGATCCTTCACAGTGCCATACCTGACATTCTGATATAATTAATGATTGTTTTCACTTATCTCCCTTCCTAGGCTGAGCCATGTCTTATTTATTTTTGTGCTTTAGAACTTAGCACAGTATGTAATGCATAATTAACACTCAGTACTTATCTACGTGAACTGAAGAACGCATGAAGGAATGGATGCCTGCTGTCTGATGCTTTCTCACAACCAGACTTGGAGGCTGTGTCATGATGTGAAGAGAATAGGCTTTGGAGTCACCAGGTTTGAATTTAATGTTGCCATTTCGTGGTTGTGTGACCTCTAGCACACTCCTCAACCTCTGAGGGAGGGAGTCTAGCTTCTTCATCAGTAAAATAGTGGTTATTATCTTCCCTTGCAGCTGACTCTAGCTCTAAGGACTGAGTTTAATAAAACATAAAGTGGACTACTATAGTGATTGGCACACAGTAGGTGCTTTGTAAATGTAATTTCTCTTCTCCCTTTCTTGAGGGTCTTAAGCATTCTATTCAACTAAGCAAAATGCATTGTCTGTGGATGCCAGGCACAGTGTTGAGGCTGCAAGGATGAATGAGACACAGTCCTTGCCCACAAGAAGATGACAATTTAGTGAGAGAGAATTTTTAAAAATAAGCTATTTAATTCACATGAGACAGTGTTATTAGGACACATGGGATGGCCTAAGTCAAACTGCTTGCGTGACTCCCCAAAGGTTACCAAGGGTAGACTCCCAGAGGGTATCTTAGAGGCCCACTTGTCATTAGCCCCCTCCCGATGACCTGGAAAGCTGAGAAGCAGCTGTGCTCTTTTTGCTTTGGCAGCTGAGTTACACCTGGAGCTGCACACACAGGGGACCCCTTGACCATGTGCTGAAGGAATTAAGGTGCTCTGCTGTGATTGGCAGGTGGCCAAGTCTCTAGCAGGGGAGGAGGAAGCAGAAAGAGGAGGTGATCAGTTACACTTATCTGAAATACTCATAAGCATCCAGGGGAAAGGGGAGCATTAATACAATATGGAGGGTATAAATGGGAGTGAGTGAAGGGTTCAGTGGTTAGAGGGAGGTTTAGGTTGAATATTAGCGACGGGTAAATTACGTAGGTGCTTGAATTTTGCCCTGTCTTCTTCCTCTTTCTTAGCATCTACGAGAAAATGGTTGGTACAGAGTAGGAGCGAAACAAAGAATGTCTTTCTGGTAAAACAAACAAGAGATTGTGCTTCCTATGCTGAACTGAAACTGAAACTCCTTCCCTTCACAAGGTAAATGTGAGGTTATTGGACCACATCCAGCACCCTTCTGCTTATTTTGTCCCTGACATGGTCAGGGGTTTCAGGCAGATCCTAAACATACTGGGGGATATGTCCACACAAAAACTCGTACACCACGTTAATAGCAGCATTACCATACACCAATGTATGGAGTCCATCCATACATTGGAATATTCAGCTGTAAGAAATGGTTGAAGTAATAATACCTGCTCTGACATGAAAGAACATGAAAACATGCAGGTGAAAGAAACAGTCACAAAGGACCACATGTCGCATAATTCCCTTTCTATAAAATGTCCAGAACAGGAAACTCCATAAGGCAGAGAGTAGACTAATGGGTGCCTATGGCTGAGGGCAGGGTAGGGGCTAGGGAGTGATAGCTAAAGGCCATTGGGTTTCTTCTGAAGATGATGGAAGTGTTTTAAAATTGACTGTGGGAATGTTTGCACAGTCTATGAATATACAAAAAATGTAATTCACTTTGAGTGAATTACATGGTATGTGAACTATATGTTAATAGCGCTGTTTTTAAAATGCTGAGGAATGCTAGTCAAAGTACAACTGACCCTTGGCTCAACCTCTACCCTATTTACCCCAACCAGAGAATGGTCCTGGGAATGGTGTTCAGAGCTAACACATTCATAACATAACATACACTAAATGATGGGTGTAGGGCCACTTGGAATACTAAAACAAAACTCTCCGAACATTAAAACCAAACAGAACAGAACACACTCTGAAAAACGAGATGAAAGGTAAACAGAGGTGTGCAGCCACTATCCCTCCAGTTGCCCAGTCTAGACACCCAGGATTTCTTAAAGTAATCTCTCTCCCTCTAGATAGATTAGATAGATAGATAGATAGATAGATAGATAGATAGATAGATAATGTTTAAACACCATCTATATGCTATGCTGTGGTTCTGAGATATATACCTTAAGGCTGGCTTTTTCTCTCAAACTGCATATGAATGATATATATTTTTTCATATATGTGACTGCCTTCTCAACCCTTCTACTCAGATTTCTATTAAGTGGGCATCTCAAACTCAAACTGAACACCTACAAAACTCAACTCTTTAAGCTCCCTTGTCCCCACTATCCTGCTCCACCTTCCTATCTCAGGAAATGGCAATCCCATCCTTTCAGTTGCATAGGCCAAAATTGTTTGAGTCATCCTTGGCACCTGTTTTCATCACAACTCATGTCCAATCTGTGAACAATGCTGTTGGATTTCAGATCTTACCACTGCTCATCATTGCCACTGCTGCTGCCACCCTGCCCTCCTGTCTCTTTCCTGTATTATCATAGCAGCCTCCCCGCTGGTCTCCTGCCTTCTGCAGGAAGTGTCTTTGTAAGTCTTGGAGTTTTTTCTCCTACTATATCTCCTTTACTTTTCAAAAACTGCCATGCAAAATTTCTGTTTCTCTGCTATCCCTTTATTTTCTTTCCTGTTTGCAATGCTCCTGTCCCTTTTCAAAAAATAGTTATTAAGAATAGTAAGCACATGTTCATATGTTCTTATTAAGAATAACTATTTTTTGAAAAGGGCAGAAGTACTTCTAATTCCATTAAAGTTCAATGAAAAAAGGCTCAAAGATACCTAAAATGAATATAGAGTTTCACTTATATTAGGATAGAACTCTTGATGCTGTGCTTGTCACCAAGCATTGCGTTGATTCAGGTGACAAATTTCATCTATTGCCTGAAGAATCAAACAGAAGGTTTTGGCAACACCCTCCTAGACTGTGGGAAATAGGGACTGCTCCCCTGACAAAGGGTGTGCTCAGGCAATGTCTGGAGTGGAGGCAGAGAGCAGGATGCAGACATCCCCCGTGACTGCTGTCTGGCATCAGAGATGAGGTTACTCAGAGCCATTCTCTGAGGAGAACCATCCACACCACGCCCTAGGACATTAGGGTCTGCAGAGGCACTGAATGAAAACAGAGAGGATAAATGCAAAAGAAGCATGGGCTCTGCTCACACGTCTCAGTGGCAGAGTTGGGACTCCCTTAGAAACATTCTGATCATTCTGATCCCAGCCACGGTGGGACTTTGAGACTCACCACCTCGTCTGCCCAATACTATCAAAAGTACCCACAGTGAGAAGGCACAAGGCGATGGGCAGCTGATCCCAGCAGATCGGAGATAGCTGGCCATGGTAGCCAAGGCACCAATCACGGGAAGAGGAAGGACAGGGACCATTAATACCTGTTGAAACTCCAAGCATCAAAAATGATACAGAGCTCTCTCCTCTACACAGATTAATGCTTAACTGTAAAACAAGTCTAAAAATGTCCAAGAAGTTCTGATCTGTTTCCCCTATAATATCAAATAATTTGAAAAGAAAAAAATACAGCACCTCCGACTTGATAGTACCTAAACATCCACACATTTGGTCTGCCTTTAGAATGACATAGTACCTCGAGGCAGAGAAGTCTTTCCTCATATAGCAACTCGCCTGGACATTTATTCAGATCCAGCTGTCCCTTATTGACTGCCAGTTATATGCCCAATGCCACATTCAGCAATTTTGCAGGCCTCGTTTTGTAATCCTAACAACAATACAGTTTTATGATGATTGGGAAAACAAATTTTTCTTTTTGAGATGGAGTCTCGCTCCATTGCCCAGGCTGGAGTGCAGTGGCACGATCTCGGCTCACTGCAACCTCTGCCTCCTGGGTTCAAGTGATTCTCCTGCCTCAGCCTCCTGAGTAGTTGGGACAATGGGTACGTGCCACCACACCTGGTTCATGTTTTGTATTTTTAGTAGAGATGGAGTTTCACCGCGTTAGCCAGGATGGTCTTGATCTCCTGACCTCATGATCCACCTGCCTTGGCCTCCCAAAGTGCTGGGATTACAGGCGTGAGCCACTGAAATGATTTTTTTCTATTCACCCAGCTTTTCTTGGTGGTAAAACTATGATTTAAATCCAGGTTATTTGGACACATATTCCATATTTTTCTCATTGTGCTAAACAGTTGCCTTATTTGGGATGGTGTGAGATTGTGGAGTTTTAGCTTATTGGAGTTTATCTATTAGATGTTTAGTTTTTCTGAAAGGCTTCCTGGTCAGTTTGCTTACAAGTTTGGGAGTTTTGACAACCCCCAAGTTCTCCAGTACAGAATTTTATCCAGGTTTCTGGGTATGAGCTTGAGCCAAAAGAAAACATGACACCTTGGAAAGGTGACCAGGGCCCTTTGTGTCTCAGGCATCTGTAAAATAGAGCTTGCATTCTTCTTGGAGATACAGTACCATGCCCTATAAAACATCTTTTTTAGAGGCTGATACCATAAGACAATAAACAGAAGCATCAGTTTCTGGCTCCAGCAAAGATGTACTTTTCTGCCTCATTCTCCCCGTGCCCCCTCTCTCCCTGCCAGGGAGGAGGTTGTGTAGCACAATAATCCATCAAAGTTGTGCTGTCAATAAGAATAGCAAAAGAAAATTTGTTAAACAGATGCTATCCTCTGAGGAATGCATCCGTTCCATGAATATTTATTGAGCATCTTCTATGTCCCAGGAACTGGAAATGCAGTGGTGAACATGGGGATGGACAAGGTCCTGTTCTCACAAAGTTTTCCATCTAGTAGGAGGAGAATGACAACAAACCACAAACAAATAATACTGAATAAGCAGTAACTGCTATAAACAATACAAAATAGTACAAGGAGCTCAAGAGTGATGGGGGTAGGGGCTGGTGCTCAAATTACATGGTCAGAGAAGGATTCTAAGTGTGGAAACGTGAGAATAGAGCCAGCCAACTGAGGATTCAGGGAGGAGCCTCCTGGGCAGAGTGGACCCAGGAGAGAAAGGCCAGTGCCCAAGAGGCAGGAACAGGCATGTTGCATTTGATGAAAGGGGGAGAAGGTCCGCAGGGCTGCAGCCTGAAGAGTGCACAGAGGGTGCCACGAGTCAGAGACTTAGGAGGCGCCTGCTCACACAGGACCTTGTAAACCAAGATAAAGGTCAGATTTTATTCTAGGTGCACCTGAAAGTCACTGGAGAGTTTTAAGCAGGAGTTTTAAGCTAGGAGTTGATTTACTGCTATAAAGAGGTTGCATTCTGGGAAGCAGGAACAGGAATAGAAAAGCTGTTTGGAAGGGACCACAATGGCTCAAGGGGGATGATGGTGGCAATGGAGAAGGTGGTGAGATGTGAGTAGATGAGATTAGATTTTGGAAGTCCTTGACCTGCTCCTGCAGAAGCCTGTAGCAATCCAACCTCACCTATGCAGGATAGGGGCTGAGATAATGATCCCTTGATTCTGACCACATAGGATGTCACGTGGGAAGCCTGCAAAATGCAGCCTGAACCCAGGGTGAAGCAGAGGATCTTCACCAAAATGAGAGGATGAAGCCAAATGCACCAAATGAATCAAAATGAGAGAAGGTCCCACCTGGATTCTGCATGGTTAAAAGGAAATCTGATCCAAAAAGCAAAAACCTATTCAACTCAACCTCTTTATCTTCCTGATGAGTAAGAACTCCTCTATCAGTAAAAGCATTGACTGTTTGCTATTTAAATTGGAAATATTTTTATCCCTTTTGTTGTTTTATCCCTTTGTTGTTGGCTTTTAGTTCTGTTTATGTCTTTTTTTTTTTTTTTTGACTTACTAAAGGATTTTATTTTTCTATAATGAGCTCTAACTAGTCTTGGCCTTTATAGTGTCCACCTTTGGTTTTATACATAAAGAAGCATTTGACACCCAATATTATAAATTACTGATCTATATTTCTTATTTTTTAGCTTGAATTCATTCTATTTTTAAGCATGACATGCAATAACAACCTCATTTTATTTCATTTTTCCAAACTACCAATTTCCCCAGGACCACTTGTGTTATCCTTTCTTTCAATAATTTGAAATGTATCTTTATCACATGCTAAATATTTTGTAACCTTGGGGGTAGTAGCTTGGATTACTATGATCTTGCCAAATATCCCAGAGGCCTTCTCTGTGGTAGTTCTCCTGCAAGAGGATAAAACATACCCTGTTGAACTCAGGTGTGGCCATATAGCTTATGTTAGTCAATGGAATTCAAGCAGGAAGGACATATGTCACTTATGACCAGAAGCGTTAAGAGCCAGTGAGTGGTTTTCCATGCTTTTTTTCCCTCTGTAACAACACCACGGATGTTTCCAATAGATGCTGCTCCATTAGCCTAGGTCCCAGCAGGAAGGCAACGTGGAAGTGAGTTCAACTGACCCATGACGAATCTATAGCTTGGACTAAATATAGACCTTTGTTCTAGCAAACTGCTGAGATTTGAGAGACTTTGTTACCACAGCATAGCCTAGTCTATCCTGACTAGGATGTTGTTTCTCGCCTCTCTCTTATGTCTACTCTTGTTCTAGAAACACAGAGATGATTCTTAAATGCTACACCTTACGCACCTAAGACTAAAATATGCATAACTCCTAATCTGAAAGTCTTTGGAAAACAAATAAAAAAATAAATATACTCAAATCATTCCTTGAAAGGGTTTCCATGTTTGCTATTTTCTTCTTACATTCAGCCTTCCAGAATGCAGGGTGGCAACCTGCAGGGATTGAAAAGGAAGGATGTACTTGGGAGGAAGTGCCATTAAAACTGTCTTGAAAACATTCCATTCAAGGATTTTAGTGTGATCATTTTTCCACTAAGACAAGAGTCCTGGTAACAGAATGGCTTCTCAGGCTGTTACCTGCATCACCATTGCACCTATGCCATTCTGGCTCTGTCACTTCCTTGGTTTGGGCCTGACTCGGAGCTCCATGTCAAATGACAATATTTGGTCACTGAAGTGGTGTGGGAAAGTGAAGAATGGAATTTACCTAGGGAAATGCTGAAAGGTAGTGAAGCAGGAAGCCAGTAAAAAATGTCCCATAATCCCATTTTTTTCGCTTGTCAATGCTGTTTATTCCTCATGCATGCGAACATGTCTGGGCAGCCTGCGGCACCACAGTCCTTCTGTAAGGGAAAGCTCTCAAAGGTGGCATTGGGATTTAAATGCTACTGGGTCAGAAATGATTAAATGCAAAAGCCAGGAGGGATTTTCAGAGGAAGCATCTTCTAAATGCTGTGCCTCCATCTGGAGGTGACTTGTCCACCCCCAAAAGGGCAGAGTGTGAATCCCTGCACCAGCAACTCTGAGAGATGCCATTGAAGCCCTGGAGAAGGTTCAGGGTTGCATCTTCCCAACTTTGAAACCATCTTCATGGCCTTCCACTTAGCCAGTAATAAGAATGGATGGATTCTCGTTAGAATCACATTTGTATAGGACAAGACCTAATTCCGCTCCTCTGCCCAAATTTTGACCTTGAGCAGCAGCCAACATTTGACTCGCTCTTGAGCTGGAAGCCATAGCAAACTGTACTGTTTCCAACAGCATTTCTACTCCAACTCCCCTCCACAACCACCGCCATGGCTCAGCAGAGATTCGCAGACATATAAATCAGAGTTGGCTTATTTTGCAGGGGGATGGAGAACTGGACGTCTCCCAGAGAAGTTACACCCAGAACAATTAGTCATCAGCAACACACATTCCATACAGCATATCACAGAAGCAAGGACCTCCAAAGTCCAATGCAGTTAAGAACAGAAGCAGCTGGAAAAATAGACAAAGTTGGTAAAGAGTCTACCACAAGGCCACACTTTGAAGAGTGAAATGAAGAAACTGAAAATTCTCTGTAGCTGCAATTGGAATTCCTACTGTGAGAAAAGGTCACTCAAAAATGGCATTGGATACAAGAAGAGAGCACCAGTGAACTAGATGAAGGAAAGCAGAAAAAGATACAAACTGGACCAAATCAAAGATATTTGCATCACCTCCTTAATGGGAAGAAATCCACTGCACATGGTAGTGGTTACAGATTACTGTCACACTGAAGATACTGGTTAGTAAACTCGATATGCTTCTAGCTCCATAGCTTAGGTTCAATCATTGTGAACTGACACAAATATTTTATCTTCATAAATTCTCAAAGTGAGGCATCCTTTCAGGCTTTTTGCAGACAAGTATCTCAATTAGGTGGACCCCACTGCCAAGTGAAGGCAGAATTCACGTGCCCAGACTGGACAGCACAGATAAGCAGCAGTCCTTATAGAATTGCATCATAACAAGGCTTAGGCCTGTCTGAGCATGCTACAAGTTACACTTCACACCTATTACCTCCTTTCATCTTCACAATGCCTTTGTAAGGCAAGTAGGGTAGATATTTTACAGATAAGGAAACTGAGGCACAGTAAAGCCAGAGTTACAAAGCTGGCACATGACAATGCTTTATCACGGAAACGGACTCTTGGGCCTTTTCTTCCAGCCCCTGCTGCCCTAATGGAAGACTTTTCCAGAAAGATGCTGTGAATACTTATTGCTCAAGCCCACAAACAAAGACCTGTCTTAAACACTTTGGAGGATAGTTTCCCCAATTCTCTGGCATCTATCCTGAGTCCAGAGGTGGTCCCTCAGCAGTCAAATCTAAATCGTGAGATCTTACCGGACCCTTGCCATGGCTGATGGATCACCTGACCATCGGGTGGTCATCTGTCCCAATTTAACCCATTCAGAACATATCACAAATAAAAGAAAATACTGAGAAATAGAGCGTCATTGGAGCCAGGGGCAACTCTCTCAAGCAATTCTTCTTGAATGCGAATGAGATACTCCAGTATCCAATTAATATTTTTAAATTAAAATTATTTTACTTATTTTTGCTTAAGTAACAAATCACTTTCTGCTACTTGCAACCAAATAACTGTAACTGACACAATCCAATTTTCTCAGTCAATCCCACTCTGGGTCTTGAACTTGCCTTTTCATATAATACTTCTTGCCTTGCTTTTATCCAAATGCAGTTCTCTTTTCATTGATCATTTTCTCTGCTGCTTTATTCCCTCAATTAACAATGGCAAAGTTGGAGCACTTTAATCCTGACCACATTTTCCTTGGACTCACCAGCTACTGACCTTCTCAGATGACCATGCAACAATTAGATGCTGGAGAGAAAAACCACACTTAGGTACTTAAGAGGGATGAATGGACTGGCCTAAAGCCAAAGGGATGGTGAAATTGCTATTAAATTAATAAACTTCTCAAATTGCCTCAGTTCCTCTGAGCACTAAGAAGGTACTAAAAGTCTGTCTCAGGCCCACCAGCACCAACTAATTGACTCATATTGCAGGTCAGGTCAGTTCAGTCTCCTTAAATCACCTCCCTTTTGACTAGAGCTTGCAATTCATATAATAACAGATCAGCAGGCCGGCAGGTAAAATAATACCCAGAAGAAGAGTATTATGAGATCTAAGCTTCAAGTAGAGTTATAACATAAAATAAAAATTCTCACTGTGAACCTTAGTGCTGCCTTTGCTTGAACTGAGAGAGAAAAGGAAAACCCTTTTGGCTGTTCTTCCACTTGATAAGACTGAAAGCAGTGGCTATAAATTAGAAAATAACAAACAGTACTGGGAGGCAGCATTTGCATTGCCCTGGATCCTCCTGGTAGCTTTATTGGCTGCTCAGCAGGATTATGGGAAAAGCAGATCTGTTATGGACACTGGTGAAGGCAAATGATTTGCACAAGTGCCTAAAGCTCATGTGCAGCCTTCTCATCTCCAGGTAATACCAAGCGTGGATAACCAACAGTGTATTTTAAGAGCCTCTAGTGTCTACATCAGAATGGCTAAAGGTACCCTTAATTGCTTTTCTATTAAGATGCATTAAATTAACTTTACCAAAAAAATATTGCTTACTTAGTTCAATGAGGGAAAATTAAATTTAGATTTAGAGTCGAGGTACAGATGCAAAATAAGCACTAAAACCTTCACATTTTTACCATAACATATGGGCAAAGCAAAATGCAAATGTCTTTGTAATTCCAGATTTGAATATAAGTACTATTGTGTCTGACACCGACACACTTTTTTACTTTTTCAGTATGATATTTGGGGGAGAAAGATGCAAGAATCAAGGACATAGAGTGATAGAGTGAATTTGGACTCTCAATCTTGAGTTGCCTCAGACAGGTCAACCATACCATTTAGAATGAGCCAATATCAAAACCAATCAGATAAGGCTGGATCTTATCCTTACCCCTCATATATTATTAGTCAGATATATTAGATGCCCAGAAAGAGCACTAAGCTGGGAGTCCTAAGACTCAGGTCCCTCAGGTTTAGTCAAACACTATTTCCTTTGTGAGCCTAGAAGATAAAGGATTATGGGTCTAGCCGATCTCTAGATTTCTATCCAAGTCTATATAATGGTTATGAAATATGATTTTCTGATTTTCTTTTTATTCTTATTATCTTAAAATTTAGATTTTAATTCCACAAGTTCCATGCAAAATCTGAACATGATATACTCTTATTTATCGAGAATCTAAACACCCCAAAAGTTCAAATAATCAGACTAGTTTTTGTTAAACTATATAACTTTCATAATATGGGCACCATGTTGTTATAGAAATCCTAAATTACCTTCAGAATCATAAAGAAAAGATTAATTTCTGTTCAGTTTGGTTTTATGAAGTATATACTGTATTTTAATTCTATTCCAGAGACATCTCAGGAAATGAGAAACAAGTCTGAGTCGTTCAGGAAAGACTAAACATCCTCCGTTGTTCCACCAGAGTCTCTAAACCTCAGTAATGAGGCTGTGGTTTGCATTGATTCCTTTTTCCTTGTAAGTAAATCTTTTTTCATTTACACTTGCCTCATTTCCATCAGTTATTCTTGGCATCCAGAAAAGGCAAACTGATTTTTTTTTTTTACTAAAATCAGAATCCTGCCAGACCAGCTAACATAAAGAAAAGAGTCACAGACAGCTTTGGATCTTGAAAGGACTGACCCAACTTGAGTGAAAATTCCAAAATCATAGTAGAGGAAACACCTTTTGCTTTCTAATAGAGAGCCGAGTGTGACCAAGAGATGTTTGTCTCTTCCTAGAAAGAAAAGAGTTGTTCTAAAGTTGCTTGGTGTGCCTGTGCTGGAGGGTAAGACACTGTCCCACCTTCAAGGCCATGCAGTCCCCCAGGGGATAGGCAAGTCCACATCTGGCAAGGCCCTGGCTCAGCTCAACAGAGAGAAGAGACCTCACAGCCTGGGCAGGGCTGAGGGGGGGCAGTGCCCAGAGGAGCCTTCTGAGCACCATTTGCTTCAGGGGAAAATTTCAGATAGTGTTTACTTTTTCTTTTCATTCTTTTTCTTTTTAAAAGCATTTTATAATAGTGACTAAGACCATCAGACTCCAGAGCCAGACAGGCTGAGCTTAAATCCCGGCTTAGCCACATACTAGTTGAGTGACCCCGGGCAAGTTATTTAACCTCTCCCTGCCTCACTTCCCCCATTGTAAATGGAGATAATAATAGTATCTGTGTAATAGTGTGTTCTCATGTTGCTAATAAAGACATTCCTGAGACTGGGAAATTTATAAAGGAAAGAGGTTTAATGGACCAGAGTTCCACATGGCTGGGGAGGCCTCACAATCACGGCAGAAGGCAAAGGAAGAGCAAAGTTACGTCTTACATGGTGGCAGGCAAGAAAGCTTTTGCAGGAGAACTCTCCTTTATCAAACCATCAGATCTTGTGAGACTATTCAGTGTCATGAGAACAGCATGGAAAAAACTCACCCCCATGATTCAATTACTCCCCACCAGGTCCCTCCCATGACATATGGGGATTATGGGAGCTACAATTTGAGATTTGGGTGGGGCACAGCCAAACTGTATCAACCTGTTTTCTGGGGTTGTTAAAGTGCTTAGTCCAGTGTCTGGCACATAGTAAAGGCTGGTTACAGATTCTTATTCATCTTCAGTATTTTAGGTTTTAATGTCTTGCCCATTTAAAGGTCAGAGTTTTGATGACTTCAGTGCTCTTGGACGTGGCAAAGAATGTGACACGAATAGGAAGGGTCTCTGAAGAATCAGCTTGCTTCCAAGCAACCTGGCTCCAACTTACCTTACCTACCTCTCTGCTCCCAGCTCTCCCAAGTATACCCGCCCCCAGCCTGCCCCTCTCCTCCTGCCCTTCTTTCCACCTCCAGCCCCGCATTCTTTCAGGATTGTGGCTAACTTCTACCTGCCCAATATAGACTTCCCTGATCTCACCAGGCTGCGCTGCCTGCTCTTTGGGGTGCTTCTGAGAGGCAGTTTACCCCTCAAGACACTTTTCACATATCACTTAGTATTATAGTCAGTACTTTAGTACTTTTTAAAAGATAGCCTTCCTGGATTATAAATTCCTTGAAGGCAAGGCTGTGTCTCAGTCCTTTTGGTAATTCCCACTGTTCTGAGTACAATGACCTTCACATGGTCAGTCCTGAACTTGTTTCCTAAATGAATGTATACATTAAAAGCAAAAAGAAAAAAAATGCAAAAACAGTGAATTGGAGAGTGGGTTTTGGGATTGGACTGACTTTAATTCTGGCTCTGTCAATTTTTGCTGTAGAACCTTGGGAAGTAATTCAGTTTCTCATCTCCTCATCGGTAAAGTGGAGATAACCATATGTATTAGTCAATTTTCACATAGATATAAAGGACTGCCTGAGACTGGGTAATTTACAAAGAAAGAAGATCGAATGGACTCATAGTTCCACATGGCTGGGGAGGCGTCAGGAAGCTTACAATCATGGAGGAAGGTGAAGGGGAAGCAAGGACCTTCTTCACATGGCAGCAGGAGAGAGGGAGTGGGGAACTGCCAAACACTTTTAAACCATCAGATCTCAGGAGAACTCACTACCACAGAAACAGCATGGGGGAAACTGCCCACATGATCCAATCACCCCTCGCCAGGCCCCTCCCTTGACATGTGGGGATTACAATTCTACATGAGATTTGACTGGAGACACACAGCCAAACCATATCATAGGAGTACCTCAGTTTTAGAGTTGCTGTAGGAATAAATGAGATGATGTGTATAAAGGACCTGAAAAAGCATCTGGCATTTAGTAAGAGTTCAATAACTGTAAACCTTAGTTGATGCTGTTGTCTCATTACCTTCCACATTATTATGATTAGTCTGGGGCAGTTTTGTTTATAAGGAAACATCCCTCCACCTGCCAATGACCCCTAAGGAGAAAGATGTATTTAATGCTGAACAGACTTTAAGGGTAAAAATTATAATCCTGAGTTAGTAAAAATTATAAATATACTTAGCATATTCTGCTTAAGAATTCAAGGAGGTAAGTTTGGTATTTTAGAAACCAAACTTGCCCATCAAACAAACATTTTAAAATGTCGGACTTCAGAAAAGTTCCCAACTACGAGTCATTTTGTCCCTAGCCAGATGATAATATGACCTACAGTTCACCTGTCTGAAGGTGTGGTAAAGGTCACCTGATGGTAAACACTATTTTCCCCCAGTAGAGTGAGGAGAAAACGAGGCACAGAGAAACATTTGCCTCCAAGAGAATAGAATTAGTAGCAAAGACTATCCAAAAAAATCAATTCATTCTCAAAGTTGCATCCAAATACCAAATGCAGAAACAAATCTCATTCAGCTGCTTAAGTATAACTTTTAGTAAAAGGACATATCATTAAACTGAACTTTAAAAAATTCAAACCTAAAACCAAGTATGATGATGTGATTCAAATATATAGCATTTTGGTCCACTTGCTTGTTGAAAGAAAGAACTTCACTTATTCGATTAATCAGAACTCAGTCAGAAGCCAGAAACCACCAGTTATTATTTATTATTATTATTATCATTATTATTATTATTTTGAGACAGAGTCTTGCTCTGTCACCCAGGCTGGAGTACAGTGGCGCAACCTAAGCTCACTGCATGCTCCGCCTCCCAGGTTCACACCATTCTCCTGCCTCAGCCTCCCAAGTAGCTGGGACTACAGGTGCCCGCCACCACGTCTGGCTAATTTTTTGTATTTTTAGTAGAGATGGGGTTTTGCCATGTCAGCCAGGATGGTCTCAATCTCCTGACCTCGTGATCTGCCCACCTTGGCCTCCCAAAGTGCTGAGATTACTGGCGTGAGCCACCACGCCCAGCCAAAGCCAGTTATTTTAACAGAGAGAAGATAATAAAAATTGTTAACTAAGGTATTGGAAAAACAAAAGACAGAAAGAGAAGGTAGCAGGAAGCTAGCAGCTGCAGGAAGCAGCTACCAATCCCAGGAGGAACAGAGAGAAGAAATCAGACTTATGAAAACTTAGAACCTCGGCATTGAGGCACCATGGACTGAAACTCAAACCCCTCGGAAGGGGCAGCTGTTTGGCTGGCCCTGGTTCCTCTGAGATTGGAGGATGAGCTCCATGGGCTCAAGAGGTCCCCCAAGACCCTGAAAAAAAGATATCAACTGACTGCTGCTGACATCTCTAAAGGATGTGAGAAGGCTGATTCCATGAGTGCTAGAAAACTGCAACCTGGCTTCAATCGCCGCTACTGAATGGAACTGTTTTGAATGTGGGAGGAAGAAGCTTTGTGAGGGCTGTATGACAAGAATGCGAAACAAAAGGAAAGAAGGAAGACCCTTCGCCCTCGGCCCGCTCTACAATCTGCAGGCATGCAGTGGCAGAGGTAGACTAAGGAAGCAGGTGGCAAAGCACAACAGTGCTTTGCAGAGTCAAGCTTGTTGACATCAAAAAGTAGTGAAGAAAAAGGTGGGCCAGAGGCTCAGAGACAGTAACTTAACTGGCACAAGTGTCTAGAGGAGGAGAACTTTAAAATATCTTGTTTTGCTTTATTTTTATTTATACCTAATTTAGTGATCTGTCTCTCATACTTTACTTGGCTCCTATTTGCATATTTTCTATCATAATTGAGGTAAGAAAATTGTCTTACCAATCCAAATATATGTTTTTACTAGACTTTTAGGTTAGAATTGCAGGTTTTTAAAAAGTGTAACACCAGATTTTCTTTTTCACCCTGAAATCCTACAAAAGTATGATTTGTTAACTCTACTTCTTTTCAGAAATGCTATTTATCTTTAAGAAAAGACTATATGAATCTGTAATTTTAAAAGATGATTGAAAGATAATACTAAGAGCATAACATACCCTATAGTATATCAGTAAATAATTATATTTAGTAACTTTAGTGATGGGAATTGCTCATGGAATCCACATATCACTGGGAAACTCTCCGTGTTTTTGTTATTATCTTTGAATTGTTACAAAGAATAAATTGTCCAACACTGGAAATCCCTAATACAACCTGTCAAAGCTTGTCCATTTTACTCAAAAGTAACACTGAGATTCAAGGGAGACCAAATCTGAGATATTTGCCCAAAGTATAGAACTTCTGTTCATTTAGCTCAATTCCCAAAGTATTCTTAGGATGCTATTGCATGTCTGTTACCAAACATAACTTTGAAGGTTAGGGCTAGAACAAGGTCTCTGATTCAAGGAGCAGACAGTCTAAGGGAAAAGATGCCCCTAACACATATAAAAAGGATTTGAGGCTGGGCGCGGTGGCTCACGCCTGTAATGCCAGCACTTTGGGAGGCCGAGGTGGGCGGATCACGAGGTCAGGAGATCAAGACCATCCTGGCTAACACAATGAAACCCAGTGTTTACTAAAAATTACAAAAAAAATTAGCCAGGCGTGGTGGCGGGCACCTGCAGTCCCACCTACTCGGGAGGCTGAGGCAGGGGAATGGCGGGGGAGGCAGAGGTTGCAGTGAGCCGAGATGGCGCCACTGCACTCCAGCCTGGGCGACAGAGCGAGACTCCATCTCAAAAAAAAAAAAAAAGATTTGAGTCTGAGTTAAGTAGCCGATCATCAGAATCCCCTCTCCTCTTCCTCACTACAGCGGGGAATCGGAAGCCCCATGGCACCACATTCTCAGCCTCCCTCAAAGCAGCCTGTGGCCCTGTAGTAAGCTTCTCCTGGTGGATTGTGACAGGGTCAATGTACCTGGGACATACAACATCCCACATATGCACCTCCATGTTCCTGCCCGTCCCTCAGGATAAAATGGCAGACAATGAATAGAATGACATTGGAAGCCACTGGTCGAGGACAGAAGAGCAGACATCACCTTGAATTTATAAAGGATTGTGCCTTTCCACCTTCCCCTGACCACAACCTAGAACTTATTCCCTGGACTGTAATTTGAGAAACAAACTTCTACTCCACTTCACCTTTGGGTCTATTAGTTACAGGAATTTTGTTAAAATTGAAAACCAGTATATTGTTTAGGAGGATATAAAGTAGTTGGGTTAGAGTTCACAGAAAAGATAAAACCTAATCTGGGTCTTAATTAATAACAACCACAACTAGTTTAGTCTGAATGTGCCAGGAACTACACCAGGAAGTGACACAAATTTTCTCACTGCATTGTCATGACAGCTCTTTGCATTAAGTGCCATTAAACCCTACTTTGCAGATGAAGATCAACCTTTAGAGCGGTTGAGTAATTTCCCCCTAAGTTACACAGTTAATAAGCGGTGGGCTCATAATCTGAACACAGGAATTTCTGCCTTCAAAGCTTGTGCACAGAGAACACTGCAGGCTGCTGGGGGATTGTATGAGGAAAGGAGTGGAAGTATCACGGCAGGTGGGGGTTGGGAGTGGCAGCAGCTGTGGGACCTTTCCAGCGACCGTGTTATAAAAAGAGTTCCCTTCACTGTCCCCTTATTCAACCCAGTCTTGAATTCTGAAATCTGAACTGCACTGCTCTTTTCTCCAGCCATGTGACAGCAATGAGAAAGACTAGAATGAATTATCAATGCATTTAGAGATTACAGGGAAAACAAAAGCCCAGGCTTTACCCACCATCACCCCCACCCTGGAGCAGAAGCCCAGCTTAACTGAGAAAGGACTGGACTAAATAGAGGTCAAAGGGCAATTCAATGGGTGACCCTGCTGTGTAAGAGGAGCCTAGAGGAGAATTGGAAAGGTGAGGGGCAGGGTTCCTGGCCAAGGAACTGATAGAGAAGCCCAAATAAAGGCAAATACATAGTATTCAAGATTCCCAACCATTTGCATAGGTAATCAAGAGCGAACTCTAAGCCATTTGTTTTTGTTTGGATGGCCCTAGAGGAATTCAAGGCAAACAAACAAATGTAAGTCTGGGGATCTCTAAATAAAACCACCTGCAAGAGCTCCCAGGCCTTGGGAAACGATGTAGAGTTTTGAATAGAGGAGGTAGACATCGCTGGGGGTGGCGGGGAGAGGCATGTACATCATTTCCAATGTTATCTTGGAGCTGACATGTTTAAAGTGTTAGAACTAGTCCTTTTTTCAATGGAGAACATTTCTAAGTCATTTATATCACAGACGGTTCAGCGGCTCTGATTGGCATGCGACAGCTAAATAGAACCTTCTGTTCAGCCTGCTGTACTCCAAGACACCCCCACACTCTGTCCTCCTGAAGCCCATCCCAGAGGCCTGCAGTTCTCCATCACCAACAGCAACAGCCAGCACCCCGAAAGGTTAAGGCTACTCAAACCAAGAATGCCAGATGCTTTTACTGCAGAGGCATAACAACAACAGAAACTGTGGATATTATGAGTGCTGTTTGCCAAAGATGCTTGCTGTCTGCCTTCCAGGCACAAGGTGGATTGCACCTCCTGGCCACCAGGTGATTGAGTGTGGCCGTGTAACTAATTCTGGCCAATGAATTAGGAGCAGAGTTGCAGTGCCACTTCCAGCCAGGAGCACTTAATTGCTAGGGCAAGACCATCCAGAGTTATCTTTACTTCTGCCGCAGCAACTGGCAGCGTTTGAAACAATGGCTACTCTTTGAAGGACATGTAGCTTGAGCAAGAAATAAACCATTATTATTTCAAGTCACTGGGATTTTGCAGTTGTTTGTAATGACCTTGCCTTTTGTGACAGATAACAACAATTAACTTTCATCCAGTGCTCTTTTCCAAGCACTTTATATACATCAATTTAATTCTATCAATAACCCTTTGAGATAGCTACTAGATGAAGACATTGAGGAGAAAGGAGTTACGTAAATTGCCTAAGATGGCATAGCTAATACAGAAGGTAAAACTAGATTCAGGTGCAGGAAGCCTGTCTCCAGGGCGAGATTTAACACTCAGCTGTGCTGCCTCTTGAACAGTATCGTGCATTTTAATATGATCACTGTGACAGGCTTTAATAAAATTGCTCATCATCAGAAACATACACATCGGAAACTGCAGTAAAAACATATCATCATATCAAAGTCACCATATGCTACCATCAAGTTTAACTCTTGTTTACAGTTAATTGCAACTTTTTTACAAGGAAGAAAAAAAAATGGCATTTGAAATAATTGCACCCCAGATGTCATCACTTGAGTCACTGAGTTACATGACAATTTTTAAAAGGTAATAGCTCACACATGAAATAAATAATGTTTAATCTTATAAGCTGTATTTTCTGCAAGACTGGGTCTACACTCTTGAAACTGCTCTCCCTGGTTTAGAATTATACCTAAACAAATAAGCAAACAAAAACAGGAACTGGAAACATTATCTATTTAGCATGTTTCATTGTAGATTAAACAGATTTTATTCCCTGTTTCCTGGTAATTATATATAATTAAAAAGCACAGAGGAATGTGCGTAAAAGCACAATGAAGTAATAATCATGTAAACAGTGTCTTATTTTAACTCACCGCTGAGGGGAAGTTGCTTTTATTCAGATTAATTTGTGAAAGGGCTGATGAGAACAAGACAGAGTGAGACAGAAGGGAACGTGTTCTTTCAAATTGCTCTGCTCAGAAAACACAGTTAATGAAATACATCTAATTGCACAAATGCTTCAGAAGGCATTATTACTGAGTACGCTTTAAAGGTTATGCTCTCATGTAACAGCTTTTTCTTTAGGGGAAAAACTCCTATTTTTCAGAACCTGTGCTGGAATCAGATGGACTCAGCTCAGTATTCTATAGCAAGGCCTAGCTTAGCAGTGATAATGCTCTGGGGCTGAGTTCAGACTCTTCGTGTGGGCATCAGCTTTAGTACCATGCTGCGTCTCACATGTATGGATTCCCCAGAACAAAGACAAGTATGGCAATGTTGACTCTGCCAATTAGATCATTTATTCGTAGGGGACATCTACTGCACACACGGTGTTGAGCTAGGTGCTAGGGGCTTGCACGTTGTAAGCACATTAACACTCACTGAAAGCTTACTCCACATGAGGCACAGTGCTAAGCACCTGGACTAGATCAGCGAATCCTGACAACAACTCTAAGAGGTCGGTGCCATTATCATCAGTATTTTTGGATCAGGCAAGAAACTAAGGCTTATGCTAACACATCTAGAATGTATATAGTGATTTAAGTGTTCAGAAAGAAAATAAAGCATGGGAGGAGAGTAGGAAGTGCTGGAATGATTATGGCCACTTCAAACAGGGTAGCTAGGGAAGGCCTCACTGAAAAGCAATGTGAATAAAGACCTAAAAGAATCGAGGAGAAAGCCTCAGAGATCTCTGAAGGAAGGGCATTGCAGGCAGAGACAAGAATGCATACATTCAAAGGCCTTGAGGTGGGAAAATGTGAAAGGCACAGTAAGGAGGCCTTGAAGCTGGAGCGGAGAAGTCAAGTCATAGGGAATCCATGAAAGCAGAAGGAGTGGGGCCGTGTAGATTGTTGAAGGACTATCGCTTTTACTCTAAGTGATAGGGGAGGTCCTCAGAGTATTTTCAGCAGAGGAGGATCATGATCTGAGGACAGCAGAATCACCCTGGCTGCTGTGTTGAGAATACAGTCATCCCTCAGTATCTGTAGGGGACTGGTTCTAGGATCCCCCTCAGATAACAAAATCCACGGATGCTCAACTCTTTATATAAAATACATAGCATTTGCAAGTAACCTATACACATCCTCCTTTATACTTTACATAATCTCTAGATTACTTATAACACCTAATACAATGTAAATGTTGTGTAAATAATAGTTACATTGTATTGTTTAGAGTATGAGGACCATGAAATCAAATCTGCACATGTTCAGTACTGGTGAAACTATCCATTTTCCCCCCAGTATTTTCTATCTGGCGGTTGGTTGAATCTGCCCATGCAGGGAGGATGGGCCGATTATAGACTGAAGAGCAGCAAAGGAAAAGCAAGGAGACTAGTTGGGAAGCCATTGCCATCAACCAGGCAAAAGCGATACAGGTCTGTCCCAGGCTGGCCACAGTGGCCATATAAAGAAAAGGCCAGGTCCTGGGTATATCTAATTTTAAAGGTGGAAACAACAGAATTTGTCACAGATCATATGTGGAGGGTCAGAGCAAGACTGGGGTCAACGACGGCCCCAGGCCTTTGGTCTGGCAACTAGAAGCATGGAGTAGTCTTACTGACATGGAGAGGACAAAGCAGAGCAACCTTGGAAGCCCACGTTGAGGCATTTAAGTTTTAAATACCCATTAGACAACCAAAGGGAAATGTCAGAGATGAATAGTCCTGAGATAAAGAGGCAGAGCAGAGCTAGAAATAACATTTGAGTGTCGTTTGCATAGAGATGGCATTTAAATCCAAGGTAATGAAAGAGACCACCAGGGAGCTGAGTGTAGAGAAGAGAAGATGCCCAAAGGCTGAGTCCTAGGTCACGTCAACATTTCAAGATTGGAAGATGAAGAGGAACCAGCAAAGAGGATGAGGGAGCAGCTACGGAGACAGAAAGAAAGCCGCAAGGGTCCAGACCACTGACCTAGGAGCCAACTAGCCTGGAGAAAAATAACATTATTCCAACTCTGCTACTTCAGTGGTGCTTTGAAATAAAATGAGAAGACAAATGTGAAATCCTTTGATAAAGTTAAAAATCCTTTCCAAGATTCTCAAGAACTTCCTAAGTGCGTATGCATACTAAGTATATTGATTTTTTTAAAATAAATGTATACACATTTATTATATTGATGTAAAATGTATGAGTTTAAACAAATCAATCAACCAAAACATATGAAGTAGAGGTCTACAAATAATAATACATTTCAAAATACTGAAGTTATAAAGCCCACCAAGTTTCTTAAACACTGTTGAGTTTCCCTGCATTCTCCAGCCATTTGATTAATCTTTTGGTGCCTGTGGCAACTTAAAAAGAAAAATATTTGCCTTTCATGGTCAGTATCATCCCAGGATTTAACCTACTCTCTGTCTACAAGCTCTGGAGAATTAGAAACCAAGAATGAGACTACATACTCATTACCCCTTACGACCGTGCTGTCCTGAATCTGGTGGCTCTTAACCTTGCATGATATCTTTCGTATATTTAAGACTTCTATTTTTAGAATCATAATATTTACGTCTATTGAACTTAGAACTTATATTATTCTAAGAGTTCTTAGGTAATGATGATGACAGACGTTCATTCACTTATTCCACAAAAATACTAGAGAGGAAGCCTAAGGCAGTTGTTCAGAGAATGGACTCTAGGGTCACTTAACAGTTTCTGCATCTATAAAATAGAGACAAACATAGGACTTACCTCCTAGGCTTGTTGCAAGGATTAAATGAGTTAATATTCATAAAGCTTTCAGGATGGTGTCTGGCAACATGGTTACGGCTCTAGGAGAGCTCACAACATAAGAGGAGATATTTAGTGGATGCCCACTGTGTACTTGATACTGTCCTAAGCCCTGAAGATGCAGTGGAGATCAAGACCCATACATGTGAAGGTAGGGACAGAAAATAGACAAGGAAATAAATGATATAATCCTAGAGTGTGTTAAGTATTAAACAAAGACATTAACAGAGAGTGATTAGGAGTAGAGAGAGGTGGGGAAAAGCCTTTCTCTGAGAAGGGGCAATTTGAACTGGGACCAGAGCACCCGAAAGGCACCAGGCATGTGAGGACTCAGAGTTAGAGGATTCCCAGCAGAGAAAACCACAAAAGCAAAGAGATACAGCCATGAAGCCAAAATAGCCCACTTGATCTCAGAAAATAAACCATCCAGTTTAATGTGGGGAAGGCATATGAGTCAGACAGGCAGAGCCAAATTAAGCCATTCAGGAATCAGGCAAGGAACATATATCCAGGCTGGACCTCTTCACATTTGATGGTACATTGCAACGATACATTTAAATTCCAATGGAATTAATCTGCAAATTATAATGGTAGGATTCAGGAGTAGGCCCCTTCTTTCACCGACTTACCCCTCTCCTCATTAACATTTCATATAATCTTCTTTATACTGTCTTGGAAGCAAGCAAGACAATGGACAGGGAATACTTCCCCCTATATGAAATGTTTTTGTTACACTATTTTGTCATACCTGCTGTCAACCCCCTGGTCTACTGCCAGATCTACTGAAAAAAGGGTCCATCCTCATCAGGTGATTTTCATAAGCAAATAAATATATCATAAATGACAAATGCTAGGTTTTCTCTAAAGGAAAAAAAAGTCATTTATCTCTAGCCCTGATCCCAGTCGGTATTGTGCCCACTTATTTTGTCTTATTTTGCCCACTTAGACCTGCTGCTTCAAGTCCTTTCTGCCATTGCTGAAGAAATGACATGAATTCAGACAAAGGGATTACCTGGTCCAATCTTGTCTATCTGAGACAGTCCTCAGATGCTAAGTTAACAGCCACCTAGGATCACACAGCTAAAGAAGGCTTCCTGCCGCTGCCTCCCCTGTCTTTCCTGCTGAGCCTGATGGATGAGCTTGTGTCTTTTTGGCATTCCAAGCCCTTTGCTTTGTTTCATTTTTGACAGCTATGGACCTTGTGGAGAAGCCAGCCAGGTTTGGAAACCAGTTTGGTCCTGACAGACCTGCACAGCAGGAACTCACCTATGTACACAGTGATCTGGGGCAGTGCCTGCCTGGGCACTAGAAAGTCAGCCCAGGTTCCCAGAGAGCCCTAAGGGCAACCAGTCTAACCAGATACATCAATCTGCTCGCTAAAGAATAAAGCTGGCTCTCCTAATATAATTACAGGCTGGCTGATTTATTATTCCAATCTTTAGTGCATGGTAAGGTTAGTGTTATTTGTGCCAGTTTATGGTATTGGGCCAAAACATGAAATATCAAGTTAATATGATTGGTTCCAAGAATGGATTTGCACAAAGATAGCTCCTGCTTATGCCAATGTGTGTGCAGGGATTACACCACGTGGCAAAGCTCTTTTGAGAAGGAAATTACAATTCTTCATGTATTCAGAATGATTTAATAGCTGGCAAGCTACTGCCAATCACCTGGGCTACTGCCAAATCTACTGAAATATCTTCAAGGGTCCATCCTCATTAGGTTATTTTCATAAGCAAATAAATACACCATACATGACAAATGCTAGGCTTTCTCTAAAGGAAAAAAACCAATAATTTATCTCTAACCCTGGTCTCAGTCAGTATAAACATGCTAAACCCCACATGGGAGAAGAACACTTTGTAAGAAGTTGTGGAAGACCTTGTGAGATCATGGTCCAAGGATGCTTGCTTTGGAATGGCAGAGACCAGGATTAGAATCACGGCTCCTTCACCTGACAGCTCCATGTTCTTCATCAAGTTTCATAACCTCCACAAACCTTGGTTACCTCATCTGAGAAATGGGAATGATATGTTGTTACAAGGAGTAAGGGGCTGCAGCTCAGTTACCTGGTACAAGTGAGGCATTCAATAAATCAATGTTTCTCAAAATGGCAGGGGTGAGATGATAAATCTTCTAGATTTGGAAGTTCTCTATGGAACATTTTTACATTTATGTTTACCTTTCAATCAATTTAAAAATTAATATAGCCATATTCTGGATCAGCTGAAAGATCCATTTGGATTTAGTTTGGGAACTCAATTCGTAATCTGTGTTTATGATTACATTGGTACCAGAGAGTACTACTTGAAGTGTCATGAGCTAGAGAAAAATAGAAGGAAATCTGAGTTGATATAAAGGAAGTGTTTATGCCAAGTGAAAGCCCAGGATGCCTTCAGGTTGTGCACATAAATGTTCTAAGAGTTTAGAACAGAGAAAAGTGGTATAGGAACTGAGTGAGCTCACAGCACTGGTCCTATTGGCACCAAGAAGGCAACATGCCTGCACCATAGCAATGAGCAACAGTTAAATTCACTGAACAATGTTTGTCATATTTCCTCAATATATAATTGTGAATTTTATTGGTTTTGTTGTCTTTTTTTTGAGACAGAGTCTCACTGTTGCCAGGCTGGAATGCAGTGGCACGATCTTGGCTCACTACAACCTCCGCCACCTGGGTTCAAGCGATTCTCCTGCCTCAGCTTCCCAAGTAACTGGGACTACAGGCGCACACCACCACACCCAGCTAATTTTTGTATTTTTAGTAGAGACGGGGTTTCACCATGTTTGCCAGGATCATCTTGATCTCTTGACCTTGTGATCTGCCCGCCTCGGCCTCCCTGTTGTCTTATTTTTAACATATAAAATTGTTTTGATGTTGTGGTTTGCAAGTAATAAAGCATTTGTTTTTAGGCCTTATGAAAAAGGAGAGACAGATATAGACATAAAACATATAGATGTACATCTTTATGCTATAAAGTACTTGTTTTAGGTCCTGTATATTTAAGTAAAGATAAAAACAATTTTTAACAGATGTTCATGCAAATTTTTTTTCTATAGAATGAGTTCATAGATTATTCCATTTTCAGAAACCCAGCAATAACTGGTCACTGCTAGTGTAATTATTATGAAGGAAAGGATATTCCTTAAGGAATAAATGGTCATATTATTTTGAGTGAAAAAGCAGGCTATAATATTTGCATATACGTGATAATTAACATTGTGTTGAAAAATTATGTCCGGGAAAAATTACAACAATATAAAGGAATATACTGAATAATAGTTGTTACACTTGGGCGATAAAACTGAGTGGTTTTTTTTTTCTATTTTAACTTGACTTTAACAGACACAAATTTTATAATTCTAAAACATATGTCTAGGGTGTAAGCAGAGTGAGACTGTAACTTGCAACTGAACCAAGCTGATTCCAGACCCGCAACTGCTGGGCTGGGGAAGCCCTGACATCCTAGCACTCACATCTCTGCGGCCTCAGTCCCTGGTTTCAAGAGGCTCCTGCCCTGAATACTTCAGATCCCAAAATACTACCCCGGTACCTCCAACAGATGTGATTTATAAGGCAAGTTTCTCTCTTAAAACACCTTTCCGGGAACCCTGATTCTTGTTTGCACTGGGGAGTTCCAGGAACGTTCTGTGCGGCAGTGAAAGGTGGTCACCCCTGTGGTCTTCCCCCTTGGCAGTTCTCCACGGCCACCCTTGGCAAACAGTGCAATGGGGTTCTGTTGGTTTTCTTGTCTCTCTAGCACAACACCTTTTTTGGCTGCCTCTGCCTTCTTTCTGGCATTCTTCCCTAAGCCTTAGTCATGGCACCACGCCTGTGCCAGACCTTCTGTGGCTGGGCTTCCGATGTTGTCTGCCACCCCTCAATACTTTCCTTGGATGACGTGATGGGAAACACCTACCTGTGCCAGCTGCACTCTTTAAGTGACTAAAGCTAATCTGGTTGCCCAAGACATATTACACACACACACACAAACACACACACACACACTGTATACACACAGGCACACACATTTTAGTACTCAGCCTACCCTAAACCATATAAATCTGTATCTTTGGAGGTGAGCCCTGGCACTGGCATTTTTAAAAGTTCCCCAGGTGATTCTAATGTACAGCCAAGGCTGCCAACTCTCAGGTCAATCACAGCATCCTCGAGGCCTGAGAACGCACACTCTGAAACCAATGACCTGAATTAAATCCTGGCTCTACCACAAACTTGCTAGCTGCATAACCTTGAGCAATTTAATTCACCCTGTTCCGTTTCCTTATTTGTAGAGTAGAGCGAATGCTGATAACAATATCTACCTCATAGTGTTGATGTAAGGATTAGATAAGACAATACATACTTAGAAGAGCCTAGCATGGCAGGGCGTGGTGGCTCACACCGTAATCCCGGCACTTTGGGAGGTTGAGGCATGAAGATAGCTTGAGGTCAGGAGTTCGAGACTAGCCTGGCCAATGGGTGAAAACCCATCTCTACTAAAAATACAAAAATTGGCCAGGTATGGAGGCATGTGCCTGTAATCCCAGTTACTCAGGAGGCTGAGGCAGGGGAATTGCTTGAACCCTGGAGACGGAGGTTGCAGTGAGCCAAGATTGCACCACTGCACTCCAGTCTGGGCGACAGAGTGAGACTCTGTCTCAAAAAAAAAAAAAAAAAAAGGAAAAGAAAGAAAGAAAAAGAAAAGAAAAAGAATAGCCTAGCACACAGCTCCATACAGACTGGTTCCTCTCTCCTATTGGTCATTATTTTTAGTCAGCATTGTATAGTCACCTAGTTCAGGAGGAACACCAGGGTGGCAGCTTAAGAAATACAGAACAGGAGATTTCCTCTCAGGGCAGACTTTGTAGAGGTCTTGTTTCCCCTGAAACAAGATCCTGTGAAAGATGTCCTGTCCTAAACATGACCGTTGCTGCTCCCTAGTCCCTACCAGGTGCTGCAGCTGAGGACACCAGGGGAGTGTCTGCTGCATCATCATCAGTGTGTGCATTTCAGCAACACTTGCCTGGATCTTGCCTAAGAGATCCCAGGAGCTTTAACATGTGACTCTGACAGAAGCTTTGAATGTAATTACCAAAATCCATTTCTGCAGCTTGCTCACAGGTGGGCCTGGTTGTTGCAGGCCCGTGGCAGCTGTTTCAAGCCTTTGGCACCCTCTCCCTGTCCCCAAGGGGGCTGTGGGACCCAGGGGGTTTGCTCATACCTGGACCAGCTTTTTCCTTCCCTCCAGTTTACTAACCCTTGCTGTAGAATAAACGTCCTCCCTTGCTTAATGTGCTGTGCACCTGTTAGTGTTTGTTTTTCACTGACAGTGTTGATTTAGCATTGGACCCAGCAGAGGATGTGGTTACAGGCTATGATAAGGGCTCAGAGCTGCTCTGTGGACAAGAGGAAAATGCCAAGTTGGGTAATGAAAACTGATCCGCCCTGTGCTCTGACTTAAAAATACCTTTACCAAAATTATGAAAGCACCACAAAAACAAAACAAAAAATAAACTCCCTCTCTCTCTCTTACCCACACTCAATCATCCCAGAAAGTAGTGTGGCATGTTGGAATTGGTACTAAACTCAGGGGCAAGAGTCCTATTAATACTTTCAGCTCTTTCAATGCCTGAGTTTCCTCCTTTGTTCTGTGAATACTTCCAGCTCTCTCTGCGCCATGAAGGGAAGGGTTTGAATGCGCTGAACTTTCTGGTCCCTTCTGGTACTCCACCCCCTTGCCCATCACACAGCCCAACATGCCATCTCCCTGATGCACAACACATTCAATTACTGAGCACAAACCATGCAGCAGGCATCGTGGGAATTTCTGGAAGAGAAGGGAGATCAAGCAGACACAGTCCCTGGAAGCAAGTGTGTGAACAAATAAGCACAACCAAGGGTTTCATAAACACATGCTGGCAGAATGTATGTATAGGGATGGCTGGTTTTCACAAATTATGATCAGGAATTTTTTATAAAGAAGGTGACTCTTAAGTTGAGTGTTGAGTAATGAATAAGTACTTGCCAAGACAGGGTGGGGTGGAAAGGGCGGTGTTAAAGGCAAAAGAAAGGTTCAACAAAGGCTGAGTTGCAACACAGCTTGGTGGGCTGCAGAATTGCAGGACTCTCTGAAGAGTCAGGAGCCTACATTGTGAGATGTATATATGTGTGTGTGTGTGTGTGTGTGTGTGTGTGTGTGTGAAAGAGAGAGGGAGAGAGAGAAGAGGAGAGGAGGAGGAAGAAATAAAGAAAAAGAGAGAAATGCTGCTGGATACCAGAAGAGATGAGATATAGCAGGAGCCTGATAAAAAAACTTATGATAAAAAATGAGTTTAGAGTTCAGTCTACAAACATAGTGAATCCAAAGACAGTTTTAAGCAGTTTTAAGAACGACACTATCATATTTAGGGCCCATGGAAACTTCATGCAAAATAGTTACATATGGGAAAGATTAAGAGATTAGACTAGGTTCTTGTCTCATTTGTCACTTTTTTTTTTACACTGTTAGATAACAGATGTGCAAGCAGTGGTATAATCCTATTTCCTTGCTTATTTCTTAAGTGACAGTACTTGAAGCTTCAGGACATAAGTTTACAAGTTGTTGGCTTTAATCTTCAGGCTTCTTTTTTTGCCTTTTCCATTTTGACAATGCAAATTAAGAAATTTCCAAAAAGCTTTCCAAGATTAAATCCATTGTATTCTTACTGCTCCATTATCCTCCTTTCTCCAACTATTAGGGATTTTTCTTCTGCCTTTTTTTTTTCTTGCCTTGATTTTTATCTCACACATAGATATAAAATCATCATGGATATTTTATAATTCTATAATTTCAGTATAGTAAAGGCCACTAATATCTAAATGACTTAAAATAATATTCCCACACACTTAGCACATGCCTGGCACAGAGCAGATGCACAATTAGAAGAACGCACATAGGCTGTAGGGTCGGAACATACAGGGGTTTCACTCTGGCTAGGTCATTTCATCATTAATGGTTCCCAGCAAGTCATCTTACTCTAAGCCTCAATATCTTCATCTGTAAAATGGAGCTAACAATATTGTTAATGTGTGTGTGTGTGTGTGTGTATATATATATATATATATATATATATATGTAAATGCAAAATCCTGATCCTCCTACAGATATAAAATGAGCACATGCTAAAGATATTGTTTAACAGGCAAATGTTAAATCTGGTTCAAAGAAGAAGTAAAAAGAAACGCAAATTTATATGAAAGAATGTTGAAATGAATTTACAAATAGGCAGAAACTGGCTTTTTCTATTGGGAGGGGTAAGGGGGGGAGAATTAAATTTAATTCAATTCGGATACTATATATTTATGTATCTTACAGACAAGAATCATTTTCATGTAGGTTACCTATAACCATCAAAGGTAATGGAAGGCACCAAGTCCCCCATAGAATCAGAATGAGATAAACGGGAAAGGTGAGTGCTAAACAATGCATAGTTTTTCATGGAAGCCAAGCTGTTCTCTATCATGCCTAGCTGGCATCCTAGGTTGCTGGGAGGATTCAAGCTCACTTACGTGCAGCACCTTCATAGTCTTTAGAATGTACCAGTTGCCCGGCAAGTAATAACTGGCTTTGTTACTATTAATGGAAGCTATGGATGAAAATTACTTCTGTGTAAGGTTTTACTCATCCAACCAGAATGTGTATTCTTTTATTGCTATCATTTAATAGTGTGCAGTAGACTGTCCAGCACTGCTTGATACTCAGCAGGCTTTTAAATGACAAATTTATATTAAGGAAAATATTCTGATGAAATGTGAGATGAGATAGCTTTTTAAAACAATGAATGATTAACCTTCTGAGTTAGAAGAGATGGCGAGGGCAACTAAACAGCTGCTGCCATCACACTCTTTTTCGGAAAGTCAGTGGGCCTTGGTCTTATTACTGAAAAGTGATGGTGGTTGAACACAACTCTGCTACTTCCCCTTCCCATGAGAGCCCAGACTGAGTTCAGCTTCAAACGAGCATTTGCTTTACTCTGCTTCTAAGTCCTTATTCAAACTCAGCTCTCACTGTTACCAGTCAGATTTGCCCGCTCTGCCTTCTACGACATCCCAGCAGCATTTTCTTCCAGGAACCAAGATCAATTTATGATGTCACCATTGTTGCCAGCAGTTTGATTCTGGATGCAAAGAAACTTAAGTTTTTTGAACTCACCTCACTTCAAGTGATAAGGAAGCAAATACAGAAGGAGAACTTAGGAGAATGAGTGTCTCTCTCTCGTGTGTGTGTGTGTGTGTGTGTGTGTGTGTGGCGTGCCCATGATTAAATAGCAATATGCAAAACAGCTACCCACAATTTAAAATGGTGTTCCTTGCATTAAGCTGAAATAATTTTTCTGGTGGGAAAAAGGCACATTGGGATGGGACAGGAACAAAAAGTTGGGTATACATTGGAACTGCTTCCCGTTTTAGTGGTTTGGACACAAAAGTGGTTCTACTTGTCTGTTCTTTCCTTTTTTCTTTTTGAAAGCCTTTAATTTTAGAATTGTAACAAAAAAACCATCCAATTTTACTTAATAGTAGACTTGGCTTCTAATAACTTCAAAAACTAGGGAAAGATAGAAAAAGTGCTTTTGATTTTCTAAGCTGGACCGAGTTTCTGGAGCCCCAAACTTCCCGTACCCCTTTAGGCATCCTAGTTGGTATTCGGGAAAGTACTGACCTAGAGACAGACTTACACCCTAACTCCCATAGTTGCTGTTAACTTTTTTGTGCATTGAAAAAGCTCTTTTGACTGGAGAGAAAAATGCTTTGAGAACAAGTATTGGTTGAGGTGGTGGCAAAGGAGTATCTTTGATCAGAAAGCAAACCTCAACTGCGGGTAAAGGCGAGACTAGCCTTTTCATTTATGGGATTTCTACAGTTATGTTATAAGTTCCTGAGAAAGACCGATTCTGCCAAAAATAACTCTGCTTTGTCAGAGGATGCCAGAAATTCAACAATTTTTAGTTCAGTGACTCCAGCACCTGTTAATTTGCAAGGGTGCAGGTATTCAATCCTTCCTCAAAGGCAGATATGATCATCTAACCAGTGATTCTTAACCCTTCTGGATTATGGATGCCTTTGAGAACTTGAAGAATTCCATATCCCAGAAAAATGCACACACGCACATTATGAGTTGGACTTTTCTCCCATTGCAAACAACAGAAGCTAACTCTGACTAATTTAAGCAAACGGGGGATTTAATGGAAGAAAATTGAGTGGGAGAGGAAATGGAGCTGCTTTGGGCACTAGATAGCAGAAACTAGTTCCTAGTGGGCAGAATTTCTTTGTGTGCTGTCAGTGAAATGAATCTGACCAAGCTATGTTTTCCTGTGGCTGTTAGACCATCGAGATTTCCCCAGAGGAACTCTGGCTCAGCTTAGACCCCCAGCCCCTCCATGGCTAAGGGGGTAAGACTTTTGGCTGACATACCACCAAGATAGAATAAGATATGGAGAGGAGCCAGCCCCTAAAGGAGAAATCAGGGTCCTGGCATTACCAGGAGAGAAGGAAATGATGCTGGGCAGGCAAAAACTATAAATGCCCAATAAACACACTTGCTCACTCAGAATTCTGCATATTAGGTAAGCAGAGGAATCAGTAACCCCAGTTCTAAAAACTGGGGTCAAAAAGCCACTGATTAGCTACACCCTGTTACCAATATTTAAATGCTCTATACAACATCCCCTATTTCCTGAGACTATGCTTGTTATTAGAAAATCTGGAGTTAAAGAGAAATTGGGGAACCTGGTAGAAAAAAATGAGGATGAAGATACCAAAAAGTGACAGGAAGCTAATAAAGAAGCTAGGGACAGTAAAACCATGGTTTTCCCACGCCTGACCCTAGATGAATGAATGACTCTCTATGGACAGATGTATCTACTCTTATCCATGTCAGAGGCTCTGATACCAGTTATCTGCTGGACATGCATGGGGCCCACTGGCATTCCAGTCCTAAAGAAGATGAGTAAGAGAGACCTTACTCATCTTAAGAGATCTCTTACTCTTACTCATAGTAAGAGAATCCTAAAGAAGACGAGTATGCAAAATGATCCCCCAGAGTGCGTGATGCCACAAAACCATGCTCCTGGGCTTGACTTCTGATTTCCCTTGTGTGAATGCAGCACCCAGAGAACCCCATGATGGTGGGGGAGAGTCTCTTCCCCATCTCAGTAAAATGTCACATGGATCTAGATCTGAAGTGGCCTGGGAGGTATGCTCCAAGGACCAATGAACACACTGTGTTCAATAACTGTGCTGTCAGTGAAATGAATCTGACCAAGCCATGTTTTCCTCTGGCTGTTAGACCACCAAGATTTCCCCAGAGGAACTCTGTTTGGCTCAACTTAGACCCCCAGCCCCTCCTTGGCTAAGGAGGTAAGGCTTGTTGGCTGACATGATACCAAGATAGACTTCTGATTTCCCTGGTGTGAATGCTGTGTCCAGAGACACCTATGATGGTGGGTTTCCTCTACTACTAATTGGAGCACATGGCTAGGGAGAGAAATGAGCTTTTATTGGATGACTTACCCATTTCAGACCTTTACAAGTCAGTTCCTCAACGGGTGATGCAGATACCTTGAGAGGCCCACTGTGATTTTCCCCTTGCCTGCTTCTCCAGATGTATCTCAAGTGCCTCTCACTCTCACACATTCATATTCAGCCACATTGCCCCCTTTAAAACTTCTTGTCCTACTAGAAACCTCAGGGTTTTATCACATATTGTTTTCTTTGTCTGATGTGCCCTTCCCCAACTCTAGCTAACACCAACTTATTTTTCTTATTTCTGGAAGGATGGAGGCTCCATCTGTCTCATTTACTTTTGCAACCTGAGTCCCAGGCCCATATTAGGTAATCATTATATGTACGTTGAATGAATGTTGTTCAGCATTGTATAGGAGAGGCGCTCTCAAGAATAAATAGTAGAAAAGAAGTGAGTTAAGTTAGTAAATTTAGAGACTGATGAGCATGCTGATGTGTGTAGAGGTGGGAACAGATATAAAACATAAGACACTGACAGAATTGTAGAATAGTCTACTTTCAACCCAGGAATGAAGGCAAAAGAGCCAAGAAAGTACATGGAATATGGCCAAAGATAGTTAAGGTTTTAGATAAAGCTGAAACCTCATGTATCACTTTTGGTTGCCTTGGCAACAGAACCTCATGATAATATGATGAAGCAAATACAAATAAATTAACACCTTATAAAAAATGGAGCCACAAATGGTCTAGTTAACTTCACCTTTGAGGATAATGTAAGGTGAAATCTTAGAAAGGGCTCTATGCTGCAAAGAATGCACCCTAGGACTTGAGTTATGTATAAAAGGGTTAAACCAGGCCGTGGAATTTGACAAACCAAATCTAAAATGCATATGTGGAAACACATAAGACCATGATCAACTAAGATGGTTTTGAAAAGCAGAATAAGTTATGGGACTTGCCCTATATTTCAGTCATCTTTTAACATCATTATACTGTGGAACAAACCACCACAAAGCCCCAGTAGCATAGCACAATAAGCATTTATTTTGGCTTATTTTTTTCTTTTTCTTTTTTTTTTAGATAGAGTCTCGCTCTGTTGCCAGGCTGGAGTACAGTGACGCAATCTTGGCTCATTGCAACCTCCACCTGCCGGGTTCAAGTGACTCTCCTGCCTCAGCCTCCCAAGTAGCTGGGACTACAGGCACACACCACTATGCCCAGTTAATTTTTCTATTGTTAGTAGAGATGGGGTTTCACCACGTTTGCCAGGATCGTCTCAATCTCTTGACCTCGTGATCTGCCCACGTCAGCCTCCCAAAGTGCTAGGATTACGAGCATGAGCCACTGTGCCCAGCCATGAGTATAAGGTTGGCATTGCAGTTATGGTGTTCTCAATCAAGTGTGGCTATTTTGACTCTGGTCACTCACATGAGCAGCTGGTAGGTTGGGTGGGCACTGGCCGGTCTAGGATGGTCTTAGCATGGATTGGCTCCCCTGCTTCATGTGTTCTTTCAGCACATTTCAGCATATGAACCTGGGCTTATTCTCATAGTGGAAGCAGAGTTCCAAAAGAGGTGGGAACATGCGGGGCCTTGAGGTCTATGTCTGGAACAGGGATACTGTCATTTCCATCACATCCTTTGCAGCAAATTCAGTCCCGATTCAAAGGATGGAGAAAGAGACTCAACTTCTTCATAGTGTGAGCTGTAAAGTTATACTGCTAAGGGCATAGATCCAAGGAGGCCATTAATTTTATCTGTCAATGCAATTAACCAACCATACCAGAAATCAACTTATTATAAAGCTATAGTAACTAATTCAGTATGATACTGGTGTAGAAATAGATAAGCAGAATAAGGGTATGGTATTATGACCCAAAAGAGACTCGTATGATAATAAAATATCATAATGACAAAGATAGTGTTGCAAAGTCTCTGTGGGGAAAATGGTAGACTATTTAACAAATGGTTCTATAACAAGAGGCTCTCCATATTGGAGGGGTCATGGGGGAAATGGTTCCTTCCCTCATATCATGCACAAACATTAATCTCAAGTTTATAAGATATACATGTAAAAGGCAAAACTTTAAAACTTTTAGAAAACAATATACTAGAGTATCTCTACAGCCTGAGTGTGGGGAAAGATTTCTTAAACAAGATACAAAAGGTATAAACTATAATTAAAACACAGATAAATTAAATTAAATTATAATTTAAACCTTTTTTTTTTTTTTTAAGACAGAGTCTTGCTCAGTCGCCCAGGCTGGAGTACAGTGGCGCGATCTAGGCTCACTGCAAGCTCCGCCTCCCAGGTTCACGCCATTCTCCTGCCTCAGCCTCCCGAGCAGCTGGGACTACAGGTGACCGCCACCACGCCCGGCTAATTTTTTGTATTTTTAGTAGAGATGGGGTTTCACCATGTTAGCCAGGATGGTCTCGATCTCCTGACCTCGTGATCCGCCCACCTCGGCCTCCCAAAGTCCTGGGATTACAGGCATGAGCCACCGTGCCCGGCCAATTTAAACATTTTATGCAAAAAAACTCCAAAAAGTGAAAAGAAAGCTCCAGTCTTCAGGAAGATATTTATAAAGCAAGTAATTGAGAAAAGGTAGTATTGAGAACTAACAAAGAACTTTCAAAAGTTAATGAGAAAAAGATAAGTTAACAGAAAAAATAAAAATAAATGTGCAAAGGAAGAGGAAATACACAGAAGAGGAAATCTAAATGGCCAATAAGCATATAATATAATGCTCAATCTCATTAGTTAGTTATTGGGCAAATGAAAATTAAAATCATAATAGGCCCAGCATGATGGCTCAGGCCTGTAATCCCAGCATGTTAGGAGGCCGAGGCAGATGGATCACCTGAGGTCAGGAGTTCCAGACAAACCTAGCCAACATGATGAAACCCCCATCACTACTAAAAATACAAAATTAGCCAGGCATGGTGGTGGGCACCTGTAATCCCAGCTACTCTGGAGGCTGAGGCAGGAGAATCACTTGAACCCAGGAGGCAGAGGCTGCAGTCAGGCAAGATTGCACCACTGCACTCCAGCCTGGGCAACACAGTGAGACCCCACCTCAAATAATAATAATAATAATAATAATAATAATAATAATAAAGTATAATTTCACATCTTTTAATTTGCCAAGGATTATGCAGGTTGGCAATATCAAGAGTTAAGGTAGAGCCACTGGACCTCTCATACACAGTGGGTAGGAATTGAAATTAGCACAACTACTTTGGAGAACAATTTGGTAATATCTAAGAAAGTTGAATATGCACATATCCTATAACCCAGCAATTCCAAGTCTATATCTTAGAGAAAGTGTCACATATTTTTCTGAATTCATACATGAGAATATATATTGCAGTGTTATTTGTAATAGAAAAATGGTAAACATCCTAAATGTCTATACATAAGTATAGATAAATAATACTGGCATAGTCATACAGGGGACTATTACACTACAGTAAAAATGAATTAACTAGAACTAATATAGCCACACATGAAAAATGCTCACAAGTATAATGTTGGATAAAAAACAAGTTACAGAAGGTATATGCAATATTGTAACAGTTTAAGACCCTATTAAACCACACTATATTGCTTAAGAATATACACATGTATAAAAAAAGCATACGGATATACATAGAATGATAAAGTAAAAATTCAGTATAATACTGCAAATCACCTCTAGGGAGGAGGTCGGGTTATAAAGAAGAGAAGGTAATAGGGAAAGGTCCGCAGGAGGCCTCAACTGTATCCATAATGTTATATTTCTTAAGCTGGGTGATGTAATGTAAGTGCTTTTCTGATATTAGTCTCCATATGCTATTTGTATGTCTGATGGTTAATTTTTTAAAATAAGTGAATATTTAAGAGTCTTGCTTTGAAAAAGAGAGAAACAATGGGGCTGAAAGAAGAACCTAAATAATGTTAGAATGTTAACACCTATCTATAGGCATCTCTGGGTCTCCTTAACCTCTCTAATCCACAAAACTTGTTTGGAAACATTAAAGATAAATAGGAGTAAAAGAATGGTTAAATAAGTTTGAGGAATGCTGGGTAAAACAAAGCTAAATATTCGCTCTTTTCTGCAATACTTGTCAGAGTCTTTGAAATGCGAATGTCAATGTGAATCTCTGAGTGGGAGAGAGAGTCAGCAGTGTTTTCCCCCTTTAAGTCCGGAACCATTTTTTTCATGTGGCATCTCAAGGCAAGGGTTTTCCAAGAAATACATTTTGGAAATTTTGTCCCCGGAAGTTTCATTTTCCTGTCACCAGCTTCTATCCCCGTGTCTCATCCTGCCCACACATTTCACTTCCTTATCAAGCGGCATGTCTTTGTCATTTTGTTTCCATCTTTCCACAAGCATACCTTTCCCAGGCTTTTGTGTTTCACGAAGGCAACATGGCATCGTGAAAAGAGCACTTAGCTAGAAATCTACGAGCAATTCTGGCCTCAGTGCTTCTTAACTGGGGCACCCAGGGCGGGTTATTTAATTTCTCTGTGCCTTAGTTTCTGTCTACAAAAGGGAGAGAAGAATCAAATCATTTACCCCATAGGAGAGTCGTGAGTATTGAGTTCCTACCTATATAGTGCTTGATACTTTTTATGAACTTATGAAGTGTTGACTAGATTTATATAATAGGGAGAAAGTAATAGTTTACCTACCCCAAGAGTCTGCTTTTGGAGTCTCCATTAATTTCTCAGGGCTGCCACAACAAACTGAGTGGCTTAAGCAACAGGAATGTATTTTTCTCACAGTTCTGGAGGCTGAAAGTCCAAGATCAGGGTTGGTTCCCTCTGAGGGCCGTGAGGGAGAATCTGTTCCCGGCCTGTTCCCCGGCTCCGGGAGGCTTGTTGGCAGGCTTTGGTGTTCCTTGACTTCTGCTGCACCACCAGATCTCTGCCTTCATCTCCACACAGCGTTCTCCCTGCATGTCTGTCTCCAAATTTCCCTTTTCAAATAAGAACACCAGCTCTATTGGATTTGGGGCCCACCCTACTCCAGTGTGACCTCATCTTCACTAAATATGTCTGCAACAACTCTATTTCTAAATAAGGCCACACACATTCTGAGGTGCTAGGGGTTAGGACTTCAACATTTGAACTTTCAGGGGACACAATTCAGACCATAACAAAGACCAATTGAAATCACATTTATGAAAGTGCTGTTAGATTCTTGTAAAGAGTTACAGAATGTAAGATTCTGCTTTTGTCACAAATGACCACATCTTAAAGCATCTAGTAACACTTCATTGTAGCATACAGCCAGAGCTTGCCTTTGTGCACCTGAGACAGCTTTTTGGAACAATATTGAGCAGAGTTTGTCCTGGGACTCTTTAAAGTGTGTGCTCTCTGTTTGGTTCTAAATCCATTGCCAGTAATTGATTGCTTTACCTCAACTAAGAGAGAAAAGTCCATCTTGTTAAGAATTACTTGATACATGGGGTTTGCATATAAAAGGAGCTACTGCAGTATGCAGAGAGATTAAATAATTTCTTGGAGGCAAGAGCTCCATGAAATTTCTCAAATTAGCTGGGCCATTCCACAGTGAAACTAAATGTTGAATCTAGCTTTCCTCAGGTGCAGGCTTGTGTTACGCCTGCTGGCCCCACGCTTTCTTCAGGGGGCAGTTTTACAACATCGTTTCCCTAGAGAAGAATTCAGAATGACATTAGGCCACCTTGAACCTAGCAAGATTGTTCATACCAAAATGACTTTTTGATACAGTTAAGCTGAAGCAGTATATAACACAGAGGTAAAAAGCATGAATTCTGACGTCCAGCTTCCTGGGTTTACATCCTAATTCTACCCATGGAATCTTAGGTAAGAGACCTCAGCAACCGTCACCCAATAACCATACTCACCTGATGTGGCTGCTGTGAAGACTGAATGAGATAATCCATGAAACAGAACAGTGTCTGACGCACAGGCTGCATTCAACAAATGGTGGTTATTACTACTCTCAGTGTAATCACAGGCCCTCAGAAAAATCACTTTGAGATAACCTCTTCCTTTTAAATTGTGAAAAATAAAAACAGTTATCCCAACCAACACAATCACTTCCAATTTTAAATATTCTAGTTCCCGTGGATACCTGGAGTATGAATATAATGTTGTACTGTGCCATTTGAATGCTGGCAGTTTTTATGTTCCCAAGCAGTTGTTCTTAACAGCTGTATCAAATTCAATTGAGTGAATATACTATATTAGGTCATTCTTGCATTGCTATAAAGAAATACCTGAGACTGAGTAACTTATAAGAAAAGAGATTTAGTTGGCTCATGGTTCTGCAGGCTGTACAGAAAGCATGTTGGCATCTGCTTCTGGGGAGGCCTGAGGAAGCTTCCAATCGGGGCAGAAGGCAGAGGGGGAACAGACACATCACATGGCAAGAACAGAGCAAGAGACAGAGAGAGCGGCAGGGAGGTGCTACACACTATTAAACGACCAAATCTTGAGAGAACTCAAAGTGAGAGCTTACTTATCACCAAGGGGATGGCCCAAGCCATTCGTGAGGGATCCATCCCATGATCCAAACACTTCCCACCAGGCCCAACCTCCAACACTGGGGATTACAATTCAACATGAGATTTGGGCAAGGACATACATTCAAACCATATCATACACCACCTTTTACCTAACAGTCCTCCTATGGTTTGATATCTGGACTTTCGGGGTTTGCTACTCATTAATATCACTTTGGGAAAGCCAGTGAGCTTTTTCCCCATTAAGACTGATAGACCAGGGCAATCTCTCTCAAACTTCTGCCTAAGTGTCTTTGCTTCAGTTTAGCCCTCCTCCACTGTTGTTTTGACCTAAATTACCTTCCTTATAATCTACTTCCCCATATCTCTTTTCCCCAAAGTCTAGATACAAAACCACATCTCCATTGCTTCTTATTCTCCCTTTGCAGATTCCAGGCTCCCCATTCTGTTCCTTGCTGTGTGTGTTACTGCGGATCTATTTGTTACTCCCCACAACCCACCCTGCCATAGAGCTCACAAGCCCTTTCTAGGGACATCAAACTGGGTATACCACAAGAATAGCACCATTTGGCATCCCATATGCTCCCCTTCCTACACTGGGTATGTTTGTAGAGTCTAAAAGAGAAACAAAGCATCTCTTTCCTTTTTTTTGCCCACCAAACTCCTGCTCATCCTTTATCACTAGGCTCAAATGTACCAACCTCTATGAAACACTTTCATTTCCCCAGTCAGGGCTCACCGCTCAGTCATACTAGTCCCAGGGCACTTGCTACATATTTTAGTATCCTCAACAATGGACAAAGATTACACATTGAACATGCTCAAAAATGTGTTTGCAGATAAGTTAGTTATGGAGAGAGCTGTATATAAGAAGTTGGAAACTGCTTCAGTTGCCTGTTTTGACAGGATTTAATGAGATTATAGCAAAGGCTTGGGAGTCAGACACTTTGATTTAAATGTTAACTCTACAATGTGCTAGTTAGGAAACCTTGGGAAACATAAGCCAACCTTGCTGAGTCTCAGCCTTCTCATCTGCAAAATGGGGTCATCTCTGTCACTGACTTCCTCAGAAGGCTGATGTGGACCAGATGGGATGATAAATGCAAAGCACACAAGTGCATGGTTTAAAGTGGTAGTGATTAAGGCTAGGAAAGAATTTGAGACCAGCCTGGGCAACATAGTAAGAACTTGTCTCTACAAAAAATGTAAAAAAAAAAAAAAAAAAAATTAATCAAGTCTGGTGGCGCATGCCTATAGTCCTAGCTACTCGGGAGGCTGAGGCAGGAGGATTGGTTGAGCCTGGGAGATTGAGGCTCCAGTGAGCTACGATCACACCACTGTACTTCAGCCTGGGTGACAGAGAGAGGCACCATGTCTCGAAAAAAGAAAAAAGGATCAGCAATAAAGATCCTGAAAAGTAAAAATTGGCCAAAAGTATTATCTCCTGCTGAATTTTGTCAACAAATCCCAGGTTCCTACCTCTTAAAATATAAATGGGGGCAGTATCATTAGCTTACCAGGAGCTAGAAGCCCATGATTTCAAGGAGTTTCCTGTGTAAGTATTGATGGGTATATTCTGCTTCTGCTTCAGTCTCTCGATATTTTTTGCCTGCTCTTTTCAAGGGTGTTCTGTTTGCCAAAAAGCACTGCTAAATGTGTGCCTCACCCTGTCCTCCTCCAACTCTCAGTCGTCTCCAGGCCTTTCCCACAGTGGCTCTGTGACCTGAGACTCATTCTGCGGTTGCCTTTTCTTTGAGCTGAGAATTGTTTCTAGCCATCCCACTAAGAAGTGTGAATTAAATGTGTGATCTAGAAGGGTTGATGCATCAAGTCATGAATAACTATAGCTCATTGATTATAACTAATAACTAATCTAATAAAAGATGATTGACCCCAAAGGGTTGCCAAGTGGCATCGTTATGAACAGAAGAGGAGGAAACAGAGAGAGGGGAGAAAACATAGATCCAGATGGGATTCCCAGAATGAAACCCCAAGCAGCCAGAGGGTGGTATACTGTGTGCATCTCTTGGGAAAGCAAGGGAGTATACAAAATGGGGGAAAATGGAAGACAGGGGAAGAGTGGTAGCCCACATCAAGCTTTGCCAGAGGCCAACCTTTCTGTCTGCAGTGACACTCATTTGCAAAGTTGGTGAATGGGCTACAGTCTCTGAATATATAAATGAAGGAAGGCAAAGCCACCAGGGTCCAGCCGAGCTCACAGGCCTGGTTAGTACTGGGGGACCAGTGCTGGCTAGTACCAGGTATGCTTACTAGAGGCTGTCAAACCATCCACGGGCAAGTAAATATGTACTCACTGGCCTTAGAAAGACTCTTTAAAAACTTGAAGCTCTGCCTTTGATTTAGGTCAATAAGATATAAGAGATAATTAAAATGTAAAAGGTTGCTAAGGAATAAAACTAAAGCAATGCCAAAGAGCCTAATCTAAATGCAGACAAAAAATAAATTCACAGCTCTGTTTGCTTGGCCCAGATGCCTGGAGCGTCTTGAAAGAAGGCACATTTCTGCACCTGAATAACGTTAATCTTGGGTTTAGAAAGATGTAGAATGAATATGGAGACTGCTCAAAATCACTTCTGATTATACTTAGATATTCTAGGAAATCACTCAAATATTTATTTAAAAATTGCATTGTGGAAGACATGGTACTAGAAAATAATGATGATAACCACAACTAACTTTATTATGATACCCTACAGCCAACTCAAAGTTTTTCACATGGTGGAGGATATTCACTGATCTCCAAATAAAGTGCAAGTGTACAATGCTGCATGAGCCATGATTATCTCCCTTAAGGAGTTTACAATCCAATAAGAGAAGAAAGGGACATACACAATGTAATACAATACAAGTTGGATGATGATAAGGACTGTAATAAAGGTAGTAATTTATGGTTGTCTAAAAGTAGGTTACATAAAGGGAGTATCGTTTAAAATGGACTTTGAACTTTTGGTAGGTGGAGGTGTCAGATAGATATTTTAAGCAAAGAAAAACATCACGTACAAGGGCAGGAAATAGAAAATTGCAGCATGTGTTCAAAGAACAAGTAATGCAGGAAGGATAGGTTGTGGTGGACATCTGTTACTTTTGCTTACTCAGTATTCATTCTCTATTCTCTTCATCATAGTAACTCTTTTCCCTTGGGGAAGCCCATCTATTCTTAGTATCTGAAAAGCAGAGTTGACCCCACTGCTGGATTCAGAGTGGGGCCTGTGATCATGGCTTGACCAATCACCACCTTCATCTTCCTGGATGGAGTGATTCGTTTAGAGCTGAGCACGGAATTCAAGTCAACCAATGCGCCAAGACTAAATCCCAAGAATTTTGTCGGAATGTTAGGAAAGAGTCAATCTCTTTCCATAAGATCACTAGCTGTGAGGATAACGTAAGCCTGGAATTTCTGAGTCTCTCTGAGGAGAGTGCTTACCACCAAGAGAGACCAGCACATTTATACACTTAGATGTTGCCATGATGGAGGAGACTACACATGCTCCCAATGTTTAGCCAGTCCAAATTGCTTTCTGTCACTTGTAACCATAAAAATCATCAATCCATAGTTGAGGACAAATTGGAGAGAGTCTTGAGTGCCCCACCAAGGAACTTCATTCTCTTGTCAACAAAAAGTAGAGTCACAGGAGGTTTTGGGAAAGTGATAGATTTTGATTCTCCACACCAAAAACAGTTTGAAGGTGGTGTCATAGGCAGGAAAATGGGTATAAGATTTTTTACAAAGGCAAGGTCAATGGTAGGAATTGTGGCTCTTTGTGAGTTTCCTTTGTGAGTTCATGGACTCATCATTGTCATCATTTTGGAAGCTTACTGTGCCATAGGCGTTGTTCTAAGCACTTCACACACATTAACTCATGTAATACTCATGCCAACCCCAAGAGACAGGTTCAGTTACTCTCACTTAATGCTCACACCAACTCTATGAGGAAGGTCCAGTTATTATCCCCATTTTACAGAAAATTTTGTTCATTTTTTCCTCTAGAATAAAGTTTCATGCAAATGGCAGTTCACTATCTTATCTCCACCATCAAGAATAGTTCGTGGGACATTACAGGTTCTCAATATTTGTTTAGTGAAATGAATAAATGAGTGGTTCAGGAATCATCATAACTCTTCCTTCAAATTCTCTCCTGAAATGCTCCCAGTAATATGATCACCTGGGTAACCCAGAGGAGCATTACTTCTGTGTATAATTAATCATTTATGTCAATGTGATGAGAATGCAATGAGACCCCCTATTATCGGGAGCTGATAGCCTGAGGTGAGCAGGAAGTAGGTGGTATCTGCAGGGGCAGCAGGGAGGCAAGGGCACAAAATTGAGGTGCAAGCAGGTTAACATATCCCCAATGTCTCACAACTAATCAAATGGCAGTACCAGGATTTCAACCCTGGGAGTCAGGTCCCAGAGCCCATTCACAAAGAAGACAAGTGCCAACACCATGAAGTCTTGCAAGCTCCAAATTTCCTTCTCCAGTGACCCATCCTTTCTCCCCTCTAACCTGGATGTCCATATTTAGAATCACTTCTTTGACTTAGGAAAGGTGGTTGGGAGTGTTGTTTCTAGAATGTCCCTGTTATATTGTTACTTGAGTAGGAGAATAGGGGCTGGCCTTTTCCCACTGAAATATCAATCCTATTGAAACATCAGCAGAGCCTTAAAGGGCACAGGTAAGTTTTGTGGGGTTTTTTTGTTTTGTTTTTTGTTTTTTTGAGATGGAGTCTCACTCTGTCGCCAGGCTGGAGTGCAGTGGCACAATCTCAGCTCACTGCAACCTCCGCCTCCCGGGTTCAAGAAAATTCTCCTGCCTCAGTCTCCCAAGTAGCTGGGACTACAGGCGCCCACCACCATACCCAGCTAATTTTTGTATTTTTAGTAGAGACGGGGTTTCACCATGTTGGCCAGGATGGTCGCGATCTCTTGACCACGTGATCTACCTGCCTGGGCACAGGTAAGTTTTAAAGAGAAAAATGTGGAGGAATTAGGATATTGGGGCACTACTCATGGAAATACTGAATCTTCCTGGTGTTGGCAAAAGGTCACCTGGTGTGGGGTTAAAGAAAAAAGGGGCACAGAAAGAGAATTTGTTTCCTAACATGAATATCATGTCTCCTTCAAAATGTAGATTTCTGGCAAAATTCCCAAAAGCACATTCTTGCAATGCTGTGCATACTTCCATAAATGGCCCTTGCCTGTGTTGTTTCAGTCAGTCCTTGGATACAGCAAGAAGAAGTCGAGCCTCCCAAGTACTGTCACTGTCAAGTTCCTTCTCTCTGCCAGACCTTCCCACAGCCCCAGATGGTGTAGCTTCTCCCTCCCTCTCATTTCCTGAGCAGGTGGGAGAAAGGAAAGAGTTAGAAAAGAGGCAAGAAGCATAGAATTTGCCAGTACTAACCCTGGCTCTCACCCACCCATCCAGCATGACTGGTGCCAAACTGGCAGTAGATGTGTAAGTGGTTGAAGTAGCCCCAGGCCCATGCCTCCCTGGTGCCCCTGCAGGTACCACCTACTTCCTACCTACCTCAGGCTACCAGCTCCAATGGGGGTATCATTCCATTGACATAAATGATTAATTATACACAGAAGTAATGCTCCTCTGGGTGACCCCGGTGATCACATTAATGGGAGCATTTCAGGAGAGAATTTGAAGGAAGAAGCATCATGCTTTCTGAATCACTCATTTATTCATTTCATTAAACAAATATTTATTGAGAATCTATGACGTACCAGGAACTACTTTTTTTTTTTTTTTTTTTTTTTTTTTTAAGATGGAGTCTTGCTCTGTCACCCAGGCTGGTAGAGTGCAGTGGCATGATCTCAGATCACTGCAACCTCCACCTCGCTTGTTCAAGCAATTCTCCTGCCTCAGTCTCCCAAGTAGCTGGGATTACAGGCACATGCCACCACACTCAACTAATTTTTTTTTTTATTATTATTTTTAGTAGAGACAGGGTTTCACCATGTTGGCTAGGCTGGTTTTGAACTCCTGACCTCAAGTGATCCGCCCACCTCAGCCTCCCAAAGTGCTAGGATTACAGGCACAAGCCACTGTGCCCAGCCACCAGGGACTATTCTTGGTGATGAAGATAAAATAGTGAACTGCTATTTTCATGGAATTTTATTCTAGTGGAAAAAATGAATAAACAAAGTAATAAATATACAAGCTCATGACCTATGATAAAAAGTGCTATAAAGAAAATAAATCTGGATAAGGGTAGTTAGAGAGGAAGGGATTGCTAATTTAGGAAGAGTTGTCAGGGAAGTCTTCACTGAGGAAGTAGAGGCAGCAGCGAGCCAAGTGAAATTGGAGGGAACATTATACCCCAGCTCAAGGGGAAAAACAGGAGACAATCATTCTTGGCATGTTTGAGGATAAGGAAGACTGTGTGGCTGGAACAGAATGAACAAGCAAAAGAGTTACAGGCAATGAAGCTGGTGAAGGAAACTTGGGCTAGATAAGAATTTTGTATTATTTGTAGTTTTAGGACGATGGGAAGCTATTGGCGGATTTTTGTGCAGAAGAGTGGTATGAAGTGATTTGTATTTTTAAGAGGTGATTAAGGCAGAAAGAATGTAAGAAGGCAGGTGAGGGAGCAAGGAGACCAGTTGATCCAGGTGAGAGATGAAGGTGGCCTGAACCAGAGTGATAGTGGTGGAGGTGGGAGAAGTGGGAAGGCTGTAGATAGATTTTGAAATTTAGAGCCTTCGTCTCATTTTGTGGCTGTGTCAAGGAAACCTCTGATGACTGTGTTACTTGCCATTGGCTCACCTGTGATGTCAGTCATGCAACTGAGATTGATAGTTCCCAGGAGCTCACCTTCACCTGGCTCTCTCTGCAACAACAAAGTAGCCTCTGCAGGCAGGTACACCCAGGAGTACAGGCTGGAGGCATTTTTATGCCAAGAGCAACCCTCGCCCAACAGGGGACTGGAGCTAGAGGGCTAAATGTTCCAACCTCCTGTCTTTCAGGTGGAAGATTCTAGAAGGCATTCCATGTACTTCTCAAAGATCCGCCTACACTGGTGACCTTGGACACACCCCCTCATGTTGACTTGTACTCCTTCCCTGTTTCACTCTCCTGACTCTCTCCCGCTATCCCCTCAATTCCTTGCCTGAGTCTCTGCTTTGAAGGAACTCAACAAAGATAGGGCATTTCCCACTCTACCTATTCCGTACTTCCCATAGTTCTCTCTTTATGCCCAAGGTTGTTGAGGAAAACTTCCAGGAGACACATTCAGGGAAAACATCCAGTCTATCATTTTCTTTCAAGGATCTATGGGGTTTACAACCAGAAACAGACCTTCCAACCCTCAAATTCTCCAAAATAGCCATCATCCATCCCCACTTCAAAGATCGACATCTACAGCCTAGTTTGTGAAAATTCAATTGAAAACCAATTGTGCATTAAAGGGGAAAATAATCAGAGACCTCTTCCCGGCAGGAGAATACAGGATACTATAAACAAGGTATAGTCTCCAAATACATAGATGGCTTTGTAATGGACCTGGATGGACACATTGCAGAGTTTATAAACAATAAAAAGACAGCGATGCAGCTGAGTGATAATTCAGCTGAGAGATAATATCCTTCAATGCAACTTGGCAAGAATCACTTAAAGTGCATTGGCTGGTAGGATCTGAATGTTCTTTATTAGAAATGACTATAGATTAAAGAGATATGAGACAAGTGAGTAACACAAAGCAGAAGAAATCCTTAAATCAAAATGGACATTTTAATAACTACACTTTAAATAAATCCCCCTCTGAAGTTTTCTAATGTTTAACAGCTGCAAATAAATATGACACTGGGAGAAGCTAATCAAAAAGTTTAATAATGCAGGAAACAAAAGAGCAAAAAAGAAACTGAAACATCACATCTTCAGCCCCTTTAGGCTTCTAGCCTCTCTTCCTCTCTGGTGCTACCATATCCCCAGCACCGCAACACCCCAAGCTAAAACCCTGTGGAGCCAAATGGCCTGGGTTTGAATCTCAGCTCCGCCATGGTTCATCTCTGTGTGCCTGGGCAAGTGTCTTAGCCTTCCAAGCCTTAGTGCTCATGGCTATAAAATGGGACTAAGCCACCTGATAGGGTTGTTGCAAGAGTTAAGTGGGCTAATACATATGAAGGCAGAGTAAATACTCAATAAAATATAAGCTATTGCTTTACTATTACTATCTTGCTAAAGGAGCAGAAGAGAGCTAGAGGCAAAAAAGAAAACAGATCGAAACAATAGAAAATAGAGGGAAAGGGAGCCTTAGAGGCAACTGAAAGTTTGCTAAGTCACAACGATGTTCAGGCAGTGCACCCAGGAAGGCTGACTAACTGGCCTGGGTTTAGATGGGTCGATGCCCCACTTAGTTAATAAATTATGACTATCACTCCTACCTTGGCTTTTGAATTACTCAACCACAGAGAATCCACAGGATGTAAATCTTTACAATCCTTTAAGAAATCAATATGGTAACACATATCAAAGGCTATACTGTATAGCTGTAAACACTGTATCCCACTCCTGGGAATTTATTCAAATGCAATTGAATATGGGGTTGATAACCTCCGCACAGTCGAAGATCCACATGTAACTTTTTTTTTCCTTGGTAGTGTAACTGTCACCAAACCATGTATAACTTTTTCTTAACTTTTATTTTAGGTTCAGGGGTACACGTACAAGTTTGTTATATAGGTAAACTCAAATCATAGGGGTTTGTTGTCAGATTATTTCATCACCCAGGTGTAAGCCTAGGTATTACACCTGGTTGTTTTATTAGTTATAATAATAACTAATAGTTCTTATTAGTTAGTTATTTTTCCTGCTTCTCTTCCATCTCCTACTCTTCACCCCCCGGTAGGCCCCAGTGTCTGTTGTTCCTCTCTTTGTGTCCATGTATTATCATTTAGCTCCACTTGTAAGTAGGACTATGCAGTATTTGGTTCTCTGTTCCTGCGTTAGTTTGCTAAGGATGATGGCCTCCAGGTCCATTCATGTTCCTGCAAAGAACATGATCTTGTTCTTTTTTATGGATGCATAGTATTCCATAGTGTATATATACTACATTTTCTTTATTCAGTCTACCACTGATGGGCATTTAAGTTGATTCCATGTCTTCACTATTGTGAATAGTGCTGCAATAGACATACACTTGTATTTGTCTTTATGATAGAACGATCTCTATTCCTTTGGGTATATACCCAGTAATGGGATTGCTGGGTCAAACAGTAGTTCTGTTTTTAGCTCCTCAAGGAATCACTACACTGCTTTTCACAATGGTTGAACTAATTTGCACTCCCACCAACAGTGTATAAGTGTTTCCTTTTCTCTGCAACCTCGCCAGCATCTGTTATTTTTTAACTTTTTAATAATAGCCATTCTGACTGGTATGGGATAGTATCTCATTGTAGTTTTGATTTGTATTTCTCTAAAGATCAGTGATTAAGCTTTGCTTCATATACTTGTTAGATGCAGGTATGTCTTCTTTTGAAAAGCATCTGTTCATGTCCTTTGGCCACTTTTTAATGGGGTTTTTCGGTTTTCTCTTGTAAATTTGTTTAAGTTCCTTATAGATGCTAGATATTAGACCTTTGTCACATGCATAGTTTGCAAATATTTTCTCCCATTCTGTAGGTGGTCTGTTTACTCTGCTGATAGTCTTTCACTGTGCAGAAGCTCTTAAGTTTGAGTATATCCCATTTGTCAATTTTTGCTTTTGTTACAGTTGCTTTTGGTGTCTTCCTCATTAAATCTTTGCCAGTTCTGATGTCTAGAATGGAATTGCCTAGGTTGTCTTCCAGGGTTTTTATAGTTTTACATTTAAGTCTTTAATCCATTTTGAGTTGATTTTTGTAGATGGTGTAAAGAAGGGGTCCAGCTTTAATCTTCTGCATGGTTAGCTAGTGATACCAGCACCATTTATTGAGTAGGGAGTCCTTTCCCCGTTGCTTGTTTTTGTCAGCTTTGTCAAAGATCAGATGGTTGTAGGTGTGTGGCCTTGTTTCCGGGCTCTCTATTCTGTACCATTGGTCTATGTGTCTGTTTTTGTACCAGTACCATACCATTTTGGCTCCCATAGTCCTGTAATACAGTTTGAAGTCAGGTAATATAATGCCTCCATCTTTGTTGTTTGCTTAGGACTACCTTGGCTATTTGGGAGTTTTGTGGTTCCATATGAATTTTAAAATAGTTTTTTTCTAGTTTTGTGAAAAATGTCACTGGTAGTTTGATAGGAAAATCATTGACTCCATAAAATGCTTTGGACAGTATGGCCATTTTTATGATATTGATTCTTTCTATGAGCATGAAATGTTTTTCCATTTAAGTCATCTCTGATTTCTTTGAGAAGTGTTTTGTGATTCTCATTGTTGAGTTCTTTCATCTCCCTGGTTAGCTGTATTCCTAGGTATTTTGTTCTTTTTATGGCAATTGTGAATGGCATTGCCTTTCTGATTTGGCTTTTGGTTTGGCTGTTATCAGTGTATAGGAATGCTAGTAATTTTTGTATGTTGATTTTGTATCCTGAAACTTTGCTGAAGTTGTTTATCAGCTGAAGGAACTTTTGAGATGAAAACTATGGGGTTTAGATATAGAATCATGTCATATGCAAACAGGGGTAGTTAGACTTCCCATCTTCCTATTTGGCCCTTTCTTTCTTTCCTTTGCCTGATTGCTCTGGCCAGAACTTTCAATACTCTGTCGAATAGGAATGATGAGAGAGGACATCCTTGCCTTGCTCTGGTTTTCAAGGGGAATGCTTCCAGCTTTTGACCATTATTTATGATGTTGGCTGTGAGTTTGTCATAGATAGCTCTAGTTATTTTAAGGTATGTTCCTTTAGTTCCTGGTTTATTAAGAGTTTTTAACATTAAGAAATGTTAAAATTCATTGAAAGCTTTTTCTGTATCTATTGAGATAATTATGTGATTTTTGTGTTTGGTTCTGTTTATGTGATGAACCACATTTATTGATTTTTATAGGTTGAAACAACCTTGCATCCCAGGGATGAAGCCTACTTGGTCATGGTGGATTAGCTTTTTGATGCACTGCTGGATTTGGTTTGCAAGTATTTTTTGAGGATTTTTGCATCATGTTCATCAAGGATACTGGCCTGAAGTTTTTTCATTTTTTTGTTGTGTCTCTGCCAGGTTTTGGTATCAGGGTGATGCTGGTCTCACAGAATGAGCTGGGGAGGAGTCCATCCTCCTCAACTTTTTAAAAGTAGTTTTAGTAGGAATGGTACCAGCTCTTCTTTGTACATCTGGTAGAATTAGGCTGTGAATCCATTTGGTCCTGGGAATTTTTTTATTGTTAAGCTATTTATTACTGATTCAATTTTGAAGTTCATTATTGATCTGTTCAGGGAACCAATTTCTTTCTGGTTCCATCTTGGGAGGGTGTATGTGTCCAGGAATTTATCATTTCCAAATTTTCTAATTTATGTGCATAGGGGTCTTCATAGTAGTCTTTGATGATTATTTATATTTTGTGTGGTCAGTGGTAACATCCTCTTTGTCATTTCTGATTGTGTTTATTTTGATCTTTTCTATTTTCTTCTTTATTAATCTAGCTAGTGACCTACCAATCATCAATTTTTTCAAAAAAAAAATCAATTTCTAGATTTGTCAATCTTTTGAAAGGTTTTCATATCTCATTATCCTTCAATTCAACTCTGATTTTGGTTACTTCTTGTCTTCTGTTAGATTGGGGTTGGTTTGCTCTTGCTCCTCTAGTTCTTTTAGTTGTGACGTTAGGTTGTTAAATTCAGATCTTTCTAACCTTTTGATGTGGGCATTTACTGCTATAAATTTCTCTTTTACCATTGCCTTAGCTGTGCCCCAGAGATTCTGGTATGCTGCATCTTTGTTCTTATTAGTTTCAAAGAACTTCTTGATTTCTGCCTTAATTTCATTATTTACCCAAAAGTCATTAAGGAGCAGACTGTTTAATTTCCTTGTAATTACATGATTTTGAGAAACTTTTTTAGTCTTGATTTTATTTTTATTGCATTGTGGTCCAAGGGTGTGTTTGGTATGATATCAGTTCTTTTGCATTTGCTAAGGATTGTTTTATGTTCAATTGTGTGGTTGATTTTGTAGTATGTGACATATAGCAATGAGAAGAATGTATATTGTTGTTTTGGGGTGAGAGTTCTGTAGAGGTCTATTAGATCCATTTGGTCCAATGTTGAGTTCAGGTACTGAACATCTTTGTTAATTTTCTGCCTTGATGATCTAATACTGTCAGTGGAGTGTTAAAGTCTCCCACTATTACTGTGTGGGAGTCTCAGTCTCTTTGTAGGTCTCTAAGAACTTGCTTTATGAATCTGGTGCTCCTGTGTTGAGTGCATGTATATTTAGAATAGTCAGGTCTTCTTGTTAAATTGAACCTTTTACCATTATGGAATACCTTTCTTTGTCTTTTTTAAATCATTGTTGGCTTAAAGTCTGCTTGTCTGAAATTAGGATTACAACCCCTGCTTTTTTCTGATTTCCATTCGCTTGGCAGATTTTCCTACTACCCTTTTATTTTGAGCCTATGGGTGTCACTGCATATGAGATGGGTCTCTTGAAGACAGCATACTATTGGGTATTTTCTTTTTTATCCAGCTTGCCACTCTGTCCCTTTCAAATGGGGCATTTAGCACGTTTACATTCAATGTTAGTATTAGTATGTGTTGATTTGATCCTGTAATTACATTTTTAGCTGGGTATTATGCTGGCTTGTTTGTGTGGTTGCTTCATATTGTCACTGGTCTGTGTACTTCAGTGTGTTTTTGTATTGGCTAGTAACAGTCTTTTCTTTCCATACTTAGTGCTCCTTTCAAGATCTCTTATAAGGCAAGTCTGGTGGTAATGAACTCCCTCAGCATTTTCTTATCAGAAAGAATCTTATTTCTCCTTCACTTAGGAAGCTTAGTTTAGCTAGACATAAAATTCTTGGTTGAAGATCTTTTTTCTTTAAGAATGTTGAATATTGGCCTCCAATCTCTTCTGGCTTGGAGAATTTCTGCTGAGACATCTGCTGTTAGTCTAGTCTAGTGGGATTCCCTTTGTAGATAACCTGCCCTTTCTCTCTAGCTGCCTTTAACATTCTTTCTTCTATTTCCACTTTGGGAAAATTGGATGATTATGTGTATTAGTGATGATCTTCTTATGTAGAATCTTGCAGAGATTCTCAATATTTCCTGAATTTGACTGTTGGCATTTCTAGCAAGGTTGTGAAACTTTTCATGGACAATATCCCAAAATATGTTTTCTAACTTGTTTGCTTTCTCCCCTTTCCTTTCAAGTGATGCCAGTGATTTGTAAATTTGGCCTCTTTACAATCCCATATTTCTCAAAGGTTTTGTTTCTTTTCATTCTTTTTAATTTTTGTCTGTCTTATTTGAGAACCAGTCTTGAATATCTGAGATTCTTTCCTTAGCTTGTTCTATTCTGCTGTTAATATTTGCGTTTACATTGTGAAATCTTATGTGTTTTTTCAGCTCTATTAGATCAGTTAGGGTTTTTTATACTGGCTACTTCATCTGTCAACATCTGTATCATTTTGTTGTGATTCTTTATTTCCTTGGAATGAGTTTTGCCATTCTCCTGAATCTCAGTGATCTTCATTCCTATCCATATTCCAAATTCTATTTCTGTCATTTTAACCAACTCAGCCTGGTTAAGAACCCTTGTTGAAGGACTAGAGTGGCTCTTTCAAGGACATAAGACACTCCAGCCATTTGAGTTGCCATTCTTGTGTTGGTTCTTCCTCATCTCTGCCTGTGAGTGTATCTTTAACTGCTGGGCTGCTTCTGATTGAAGTGGTAAGATGGGCAGGATGGTTGTGCTGGAGCTCCAGGTCAGGTGATCCTGCCCAGTGAGGAGAATTGAGGACTGGGACCTGCATGGAGAAAAGTCTGGCCACTTTTCTGTGAGGTGGCTGCTCTGTGCTAGGGGTCTGGACCAGCCCTTGGTCCCATGGATTCTCTGGAGCCTGGAGACTGCAAAGACAGCAACCTTCCCCTCCCACTGGGAGCTCTGTCCCAGGGAGTCACAGAGCTACTATAGGCTCAACTGTTGCAGCAGGGGGGTTGCTGGAGACCCAGGCCAGGAGGACCTGGCCAGCGAGGAGATATGGGATCAGGGACCCACATAACAAACAGTCTGGCCACTGTTCCATAGGACTACTGCAGTATTCTGAGGGTTCACTCCAGTTCCTAGTCACCTCTAATTTTCCCATACCTGAAGGTATCAGTGGTGAAGGCTACAAAACAGCAAGATGGAGGCCTGCTCCTCCATCCCAGGAAGGTACAGCCCCATTGCCAGGCCAAACACACTGGTGGGGGTGACTGGGGACCCTGGTTAGAAGGTCCCATCCAGTGAGGAGAAGCAGGATCGGGGGCCTGCATTAAAAAGCAGTCTGGACACTTTTCTGTAGAGCAGCTGTGCTATGATGGGGGTCTACTCCAACTCCCAGTTACCTCAGACTCTCCAAACCCAAAGTCAATAATGGCTAAGCCTTCAAAACAGCAAAGATGGAGGTCCACCCCTCCCTCTGGGAGCTCCATCTCAGGGAGGTTTGGAACTGCTATTAGCTGGTGATATGGTTTGGCTGTGTCCCTACTCAAGTCTCATCTTGTATTATAGTTCCCATAATCCCCACACACCGTGGAAGGGACCTAATGGGAGGTAACTGAATCATGGGGGCAATTACTTCCATGCTATTCTCATGATAGTGAGGGAGTTCTTTTGAGATCTGATAGTTTTATAAGAGGCTTTTTACCTTTTGCTTGACACTTCTCCTTCCTGACACCATGTGAAGAAGGACGTGTTTGCTTTACCTTCTGTCATGATTGTAAGTTTCCTGAGGTTTCCCCATACCTACAGAACTATGAGTCAATTAAACCTCTTTTCTTTATAAACTATGCAATCTTGGGCAGTTCTGTATAGCAGTGTGACAACAGACTAAAATAGTAGATTGGTACCACAGGGAGTGGGGTGCTGCTACAAAGATACTCGAAAATGTGGAAGCAACTTTGGAACTGGGTAACAGACAGAGGTTGGAACAGTTTGGAGGGCTCAGAAGAAGATGGAAAAATGTGGGAAAGTTTGGAACTTCCTACAGACTTGGAGGGCTCAGAAGACAGAAAGATGTGGAAAAGTTTACAACTTCATGGAGACTTGTTGAATGGTTTTGACCAAAATGCTGATAGCAATATGGACAATAAAGTCCAGGCTGAAGTGGCCTCAGATGTAGATGAGGAACTCATTGGGAACTGGAGCAAAGGTGACTCTTGTTATGATTTAGCAAAGAGACTGGTGACATTTTGTTCCTGCCCTAGAGACATGTGGAACTTTGAACTTGAGGTAAATTGTTTAGGGTAACTGGCACAAGAAATTTCTTAGCAGCAAAACATTTAAGATGAAGCAGGGTGGCTGTGAGCAGTGGCTCATGCCTATAATCCCAGCACTTTGGGAAGCCAAGGTGGGCAGATCACTTGAGGTCAGGAGTTCGAGACCAGCTTGGTCAACATGGCAAAACTCCATCTCTACTAAAAATACAAAAATTAGCTAGGTGTGGTGGCACGTGCCTGTAATCCCAGCTACTCGGGAGACTGAGGCACGAGAGTTGATTGAACCTGAGAGGTGGAGGTTGCAATGAGATCACACCACTGCACTCAAGCCTGGGTGGTGACAGGATGAGACTCTGCCAAAAAAAAAAAAAAAAAAAAAAAAGAAAAGATAAAGCAGAACATAAAAGTTTGGAAAATGTGTAGCCTGATGATGCAATAGAAAAGAAAAATCCATTTTCTGGGGAGAGATTCAAGCCCCAAGCTGATGCAGCTTCCACATGTTGTTGAGCCTGAAGGTACACAGAAGTAAAGAACTGAGGTTTGGGAATGTCCACCTAGATTTCAGAGAATGTATAGAAATGCCTGGATGTCCATGCAGAAGGTTGCTGCAGGATTGGAGCCCACATGGAGAACCTCTGCTAGGGCAGTGTGGAAGGGAAATGTGGGGTCGGAGTCACCACACAGAGTCTCCACTGGGGCACTGCCTAGTGGAGTTGTAAGAAGAGGACCACTGTCCTCCAGACCCCAGAATGATAGATCCACCAACAGTTTGCATCATGCACCTGGAAAAGCTGCAGATATTCAATGCCAGTCCATGAAAGCAGCTGGGAGTGGTGCTGAATCCTGCAAACCTATAGGGGCAGAGCTGCCCAAGGCTATGGGAGCCCACCTCTTGCATCAGCATGACCTGGATGTGAGACATGGAGTCAAAGGAGACAATTTCGAAGCTTTAAGATTTGACTGCCCCGCCGGATTTGAGACTTGCATGGGGCCTGTAGTACCTTCATTTTGGCCAATTTCTCCCATTTGGAATGGGTGTGTTTACCCAATGCTGTACCGCCATTTTATCTAGGAAGTAACTAACTTGCTTTTGATTTTACAGGCTCATAGACAGAAGGAACTTGCTTTGTCTCAGATGAGACTTTGGACTTGGACTTTTTGGTTAATGCTGGAATGAGCTAAGAATGTGAGGGACTGTTGGAAAGGCATGATTGTGTTTTGAAATGTGAGGACATGAGATTTGGGAGGGGCCAGTGGGGGGATGATATGGTTTGTCTGTGTCCTCACCCAAATCTCATCTTGAATTATAGTTCCCATAATCTCCATGTGTCATGAGAGGGACCTGGTAGGACATAATTGAATCATGGGGGTGAGTACCTCCATGCTGTTCTTATGACAGTGAGGGAGTTCTCATGGGATCTGATGGTTTTATAAAGGGCTTTTCTCCTTTTGCTCAGCACTACTCCTTCCTGCCACCATGTGAAGAAGGACGTGTTTGTTTCCCCTTCTGCCATGATTGTAACTTTCCTGAGGTTTCCCCATCCCTGCAGAACTGTGAGTCAGTTAAACCTCTTTCCTTTATAAACTACTCAGTCTCAGGGAATTCTTTATAGTGCATGAGAATGGACTAATACAGCTGGAAAACACTGGCAGGGTGGTTGTAAACCTTGGTTGGGAGATTTTGCCTAGTGAAAAGCAACAAGATCTGGTACCTGTGTGAAAGAGCAGTCTGGCAGCCTCTTGATAGAGCTGCTACACTGTGCTGGGGGACTGCTCCAGTCCCTAATCACCTCGGATTCCCCAGAGCCCAAAGGTATCAATGGTTAAAATTGTGAAACAGAAAAGATGGCGGCCCACCCCTCCCCCTCTGGATATTCCATCTTGGGGAGGTGTAACATTGCTACTTGTGGCTGGCTGGAGTTCCAAGCCAGTGGGTCTCATCATGTGAGGTGCTGTGGAAGCAGGATCTGTGGAAGCAGGGCCTGCACACCGTCACTGCTCAGCACCCTGGATTCAGCCTCTTTCCTAGGGATATATGTAGGGGTCTAACCTCCCACTTTGCCAGAGTTGCAGCTGCTTATGCTGGGAAGCCTGAGTATATAAAACCCCTGGAGCTTTGAGTGTGCCTGAGTAGTTTCTCTGACAAGACTCTACATAGCTCTCTGTATCAGACTGAAGGCCCTGGTGGAGTGACCTGAGGATTGAAAAGATCCATGGGAGAAGCAGGGGTCCCGGGGGTCACTCACTGCTTCCCTGGGCAGGGGAGATTTCCCTGGCTCCACATCACTCCTGGGTGGGCAATTGTCCTGCCTCACTCTTCTCCATTCACCATGGGTTAAGCTGTTTTCTTATGAATGCATATACAGGAGCATTAATTTGAATCCCAATGCATATACAGGAGCATTAATTTGAATCCCAATGCATATACAGGAGCATTAATTTGAATCCCAATGCATATACAGGAGCATTAATTTGCCCTTTCTATTTCTCTCCATGAGAGCAGGGCACACTAGCTGCTTCTAGTCCACCATCTTGGCCATCTCCCCAATGTATAACTCTTGACCCCTCAAAAACTTAACTACTGATAGCACACTGTTGATTGGAAGCCTTACCAATAATATAAACAGTTAATTAGTATGTATTTTATATGCTATGAGTATTATATATTACATCATTATAATACAGTAAGCTAGTAAGGAAATGCTGTTAAGAAAGTAATAAGAAAGAAAATGTATTTACTATTCATTAAGGAGAAGTGGATCATCATAAAGGTTTTCATCCCTGTCTTCTTCAGATTGAGTAGGCTAAGGAGGAAGAGGAACAGGAGGGGTTGGTTTTGCTGTCTGGGGTGCTGGAAACTGAAGAAAATTCACAAATAAGTGGACCTGTGCAGTTCAAATCCGTGTTGTTCAAGGGCCAACTGTACAAGAGAAGCAGCAGCTGTGGACACAGAGATGGTCGCGGAGGTGCTATCTATGAAGGCAAAATACCACAAGCAACATCAAAAGTGCAGGAATACAGGAATAATTAAACGAGTTGTCATTGCATTTCCTCAGAGGAAGCACGATCACAATTCTTATGAAAAACAGAAACCACTAGAAATGTGAAGTGTTTATGGCATAAGTTTCAGCAAAAAGGGTAGCATAGAAAATTGAGAGCATATTCTGATATGTTTTATAAATTATATATGAATAGGAATTATAGAATACACAAGAATAGGTAGAATTACTGAATTTTTTCAAAACTGTTTGGAATATTTCTTATATATATATGCTAGTACATATATAGAAGTATTAATATAAGTACATATATGTATATATATATATACCTCTGCCTCCTGGGTTCAAGCTATTCTCCTGCCTCAGCCTTCCGAGTTGCTGGAATGACAGGCACCTGCCACCACACCTGGCTAATTTTTTGTATTTTTAGTAGAGACCTGGCCATGTTGGCCAGGCTGGTCTCAAACTCGTGGCCTCAGGTGATCCTCCTGCCTCAGTCTCCCAAAGTGCTGGGATTACAGGCATGAGCCACCATGCCCGGCCTGGAATGCTTACAATATTTTAATAGTTAAAAGTGGCAAAGGGTTGGGGAGAGAATGGCCCTCCCAAAACTCCATGCTGAGAAAAAAAGGGATAATGTATCTAAATAACCTGCCAGAGTTCTGTTTTTGCCACAGACATCATTAACCCACTGGGGGCTTTTGTGCAAATTAGGAAAAGTAGCCCCTCTCAAAGTATGCTCTTCCTAGAATGCAGACATTTCCTTTGTCTGGAGCTCTCTTCAGAGCCTTGATGTCTTCCACAGGAGGCTCGTGAATATAGGATTCTTCGAGGAATATGTTGGCAGAATTGCCAAGAAAGCAGCTATTGTAGACCCGAAGATTAACTACTTTAGGCAGTATGCAGATGAGAACTAGGACAATGAGTTGAATAAACAAATATGAGTCATATAAAAGCTGAATTATATGGCATGATACAGTGGCCCCTGATCTTTTTTGGCACCAGGGACTGGTTTCATGGGAGACAGTTTTTCCACAGATCAGGGAGGTTTTGAGGTGAAACTGTTCCACCTCAGATCATCAGGCCTTATTAGATTCTCATAAGGAGCATGCAACCTAGATTCCTCATATGCATAGTTCACAATAGGGTTTGCATGCCTGTGAGAATCTAATGCCACTGCTGATCTGACAGGAGGTGGAGCTCAGGCAGTAATGCTCGCTCACCTGCTGCTCACTTCCTGCTGTATGGCCAGGTTCCTAACAGACCACGGACCAGTACAGGTCTATGGCCCAGGGTTGGGGAACTCTGATATAATAGAAATTAGATCTCTCTCCCCCTGACATCAGCAAGTTATATACTTTCTAAGCATTACTCTCCTGCCTACTGAAAACTATATTTAGACTAAACCAAGAAAGATACTGCACTAAAGGTCTCACAAAAAGATACAAGTCTCAGAGGTAGAAGAAAGTAAATTTGCCCCACTAGGCTGTCTATTCCTCCACCAGACACAGTACCATTGCAGGCCTGTGATGAAGGGGTGAAGACAAGTGTCCATGGTGCTGCAGTAGGCCCCAGAGTCCGGAGTCCTGGGTCCCTTGCAGGGCAGACCCTTGTTAGCTTCCTTCATGTCTGCATGCATCAAAGGAACCTAGCATGGACCTCAGGCAGCTCACAAGATGGGCTGTGTCTTTCCATGGGGACTACGGATATGTGAAAGCGTTCAGGAGCACATAAAACATGTTCTCTAAGAGGGAGCCTTTGTATTCAGCTCCCTGTGGTCAGGGACGGCATTTTTGGAGCCAAGCTCCAAAAATATTTGAAGAGTCAAACCACCCCAGCATACTAAAGAGAAATGAGAAAGGGTAGTTTCTGCTCTGGGTGAAGAATCAGTGAGAAAGTTCCTCCTCCCTACCTTGGTTCCTATACATCCTAGTCCCATCAGACTTTGCTGATAAGTCTTCTCTGACACATGTGGGAAACATTTTCACTAGAGGTTAAAGGAAGCTGGTTTGGGACTGAAGCAAACAGCTATGCAAGGTCATATCGAGTTCAGTGCAGAATGTCACATCTCAAATGTTCTTTCCACATCCTTCTGCTGGGGCAGTGGCCTCTACTGAACCTGAAGGTGTGATTTCTCTCGGGTGACATGGAGTGCATGCCTGGCAACGCCTCAAGAGCTGCAGGGCAGAGTGACACAGCCCCAGGGAGTGGCTACCTTCACTAGGAAGCAGGTTTCTAAAACCAGCATTTCAGGATCCTCCAGGCATCCCTTTGGCCGGCTCACCTCCAGCTTCTGTGTCCTATAGCACAGTATTTACTGACAGGGAGAGCCCCTCTGCCAGCCAAACCTGCACAGTGCCCCAAGCATAGGACAAGTGGGTGACCAAGGGCTATGTTACAGGCCCCTTTCCAGCAGCCAAAGGACACATGTCCCAAATTTGATGGGGTTTTTGCCCTTGGTACACATAGACTTTCAATTTTCTGGAGTAACTCCCCCTTTTGTTATGGTTTGGTAAACAAAAGGCAGTCATCAGGAAGCTACTAATACAAATGTCACCATGCACATCACCCTGCCGAAAGCCAACAGCGGCCTGTTCAAATGCCACAGGATATTGAGAAAATGATGAGGAGGCACTGGAGACAAAAAGGCCTAGCTTCTCCTCTTCCTGGTCATGCTGCAGACAGCTTACTGTCTTGGCAGCCCTCCAACTCTGCTTCCTTTTCTAGAAGCTCTAGGTACCCAGGCTGCAAAGCTATGCCTGCCTGTCTGCTCATTCCAAGCACGTTTGCACTCTGCTTTGAAGGGGGCAGCCACAAATAAAGCACAGGCTGGGGATTCCTGGACAGGCTTAGCATAATCACAGCCCTTCCTTTGAAAGAAGGAACCGTATTCTGAGATGTGCCTGTGACTGGTGGTTTAACTTTAAATCTGTCACCGGTAGCTGGCCAAAAGGTTTTATTCTCTGTAACCCCCAGTTTGGTAGACAAGCCTTTTTCAAAATGGAAATGTCTCCCTGATCCGCTGACAGGCAGTTTGGAGATGGTACGCTGACGCCAGTCAAAGCACGCTGTGGTGTTCTATTCTTCTTGCCGTGGTGCAGGCTACGTCCTCTGCCCCAAGGAACATCCACTCAAGGCCAAGTCCAACTCTCTAAGATTCAGATCAGATCCCTTCATTTAACGAAAATAGATTAAGCACTCCCTTTGTGAGCCTGAGAGACGTGCTGTGTGCCATCATTGAACTATCAGTCTGCCAGGGAAGATGACAATTAACAGTGATATGTGTACAGCCTACGGATGTATCTGCTATGGCAGTAACTTCATCTGAGTAGGAGTTAGAAGGTGACAGAAGGATTTCACTTCTCCCCAAATCCTTCCTGGCTTTCCCTGGGCACTATGATTGCTCCCTTCTTGTGTTTTGTCAAAGGCACATATCCCATCTGCTCACTGTGTGATATTTCTACACGTTGCCTGCCTCCCATCCCCCTCACCCTTGCCATTTTATTAAGAGGCCTTCAAGGTCACGGACTGTCCTATGAAATAATCATCTGTCAAATGTTCAACAATTGAAATAAATAAATCTCGGAAAATTTTTTTGCTCTGAAAAGCAACTGTTGTCTGCCTAATACTAAGTGATCAATAGGTTTTTAAAATCTCTGAGTAATCTCAGCAGTGACAGTGTATTTGACCATACGGAACGAGCACGCAGATCCATGTGGGCGAGCAGGTGAACAAAAGCAACATTAGTAGTTAACACAAGGATGAGTTAATGGAAGCAATGGGGTGAGGGAAAGAGGGTAGGATGTCTTCACAGCCACCGAATCGGAGGTTCAAACAGCCAGCAGCAAGGGCTAGGGCAGAGGCAAATATCAGGGCAGATTTCACCCTAGTGTTTCTGAATTATTTGCATTCAAATAATGAGGCAATTTACTGAAATTGTGTGGAAGTTATTTCAGTGCCGCAAAGATATTTAAAATTGTATTAACTCATTTGTACAGAATGCTGAATACTACATCTTGATAGCAATTAGCAATACAGATAGCATAACTCAATACAGTTATGATATGATCAGTTGCAAATACCCTAAAACATTCTCAAATGTTAACCTATAAATGAATTACCTGGGTATCTTGATAAAATTCAAATTCTGACTTAGTAGTGGGTTGTGATTCTGTATTTCACACAAGTTCCAAGGTTCCATTGGTCCACACATCTCACTTTGAGTAGCCCCCACTAAAAGGTCAGGAGAACAAGTCGTGATTTTGACAGAAGGCACTATTTCTCTTCTTTTAAAATTGTATTTATCTATTACATATTTTCAAACTGTGAAATTAATGGTCATTATGGTGAATTTGGGAACTGTAAACATACTGTGAAAAAATATTAAATCACCTTCAATCTCAGCATGCAGAGATAATCAGTATAAATATTTTGACGTGTTTCCTTCTAATCCCTTTTTCTTTTGCATCTTACTTGCCACAATTTTTCTACCTTGATACTGTTTCTTTTCAAACTGTAGATGTTCCACATGTTGTTATTTGAAAAATATGGTTTGTATCATCCCATACATTCAAGTCCCCCAGAGCACAGAAGTTAAAGAAAGAGTACCTGCCCTTGTTTTCTAGTGAAAGAAAATAGTGAATACACAATCAGGTAATACATAAGATTGAACAGATAAAATTCTGATTTTGAAGCACTTTATAATATTCTATTTTACAGCTGATTATAATAAAGTTAACCAATCTTTCCTTCAGACATTCAAATGATTTCCTTTCTTTTGTTCTTACATATACATGTATGTTTTAAATATATAGATTATGTGGAAAATCCTTGCAGCCCAATTTTTGCATAGTCCTCTGATGATTTCCTTCAAATAAATGACTGTAAGTAAAATTTCTGGGTCATAGGGTGTGTAAGCTTTTAATACATATTGTCAAACGGGACCCCAGAAATGTTGTACCCATTCCTGCTCTTACCAGCAATCAGGAAGGAATCTGGAAAGCTTCACCACATCTTCACCAGCATTGGGCATTATGTGTTTTTACATTTGTCAGGTTATTTTTGTTTACATTCCCTTTTTGCTTATGAGGTTAAGTATTTTCATGTGTATATAAGCCATTTGATATTTTCCTTTGTGACGTATCTGTTTATTTTCCTTTGTGATGTATCTGTTTATTTTCCTTTGTGACATATCTGTGTATTTTCCTTTGTGACATATCTGTTCCTTTTGCCCATGCTGCCTTGGGAGTGTTTTCCTCTTATTAATTTATAACTGCCCTTTATGGATTAAATATATTAACCATTTGCTATACATTTTGTAAGTAGCTTTCTACTTTGTTGTTTGTCTTTTAATTTTCTCTTTTTTAAAATTCTACAGAGTTTTGAACTTTTAAGTAGGTCATAGCTATTGATCTTGTCCACTGTGAATTTGTCTTCTGTTTCTGTATTAGACATTGACTTCCCTGCAACCAGATGAGAATAATATGGATTTATGTTTCTTCCTAGTTTTGTTACATTATGCATATATGGAAAAGGTATAAGGCAGGGTCGTAAGAAAATTCTCCTTTCCAGTGGTACAGTTTTCTAAAACTGGGTTGTGCTGCAGGTTTGCCCCCAGAAAACCAGGAACAGGAAAACACTGAAGGTTGACATATCTTTCGGGATAATAATATGAGTTTGAGAAGGTAGCATTTTTTGTTTTTGATCCGTTACATGCATACTTCTCCATAGGAAAGAGACGCTAGTGTCTTTCACCTATGCTTGGTATGTATGATAGACAGAATAATGACCCCTCCAAAGATGTCACAGGCTAATCCCTGAAACCTGTGAATACATTACCTTCCCTGGCAAAAGGAACTTTGCAGACGTGATTGAGTTATAGATCTTGAGAAGACAGATTATTGTGGATTATCCAGGTGGGTTCAAAGTAATCATAATGGCTCTTATAATAGGGAGGGAAGAGGGTCAGAATCAGAGAGAGAGGTCATGGAAAATGAAAGCAGAGGTCAGATAAATTTTAAGATGGCCTACTACTCACTTTCAAGGTGGAGAAAGGGCTATGGGCCAAGGAATATAGGTGGCCTCTGGAAGCTGGAAGGAAACAGACTCTTCTCTAAAACTCAGCCCTGCTGACACCTCAGTTTTAGGACATCTGACCTCCAGAATGGTAAGCCTCTAAGTCTGTGGTACCATAATTTGTTACAAACGCAATAGGAAACTAATACAGGATCATCAGAGTACAAGTCCAATCTCTACAGAAGTTCCTGAATATGATTGCTTCCCAGCCTGTGTCCAATTCAACTGACTACCACCCGGATAACAGGATTAATTTCATCATCAATGCAAGGTCCCAGAGTACTGATAAACCTTACCCAGAATGAGACAGTTGGAGTTGTTGCCTAAAAGTAAAAGGGCATGGGGTAGGAACTTGAGGCTTTGGGTTCTTCTCCTTTAATTAGCCCAGATACTCTTACGAATTCTCAGAATATTTCATTCTAATTAGTTTTTAATAAGGACAAAAGCAGCACTACCTTTTAGGGTTATTGTGAGGATTAAATGAGTTAATACATACATGTATATCCCTCAAAACATTGCCTGGCACATAGAAAGCATTCAGTAGGTGTTAGCTATTGTTGCTATTTGTATTAGAGTTCTCCAGAGAAAAACAGAACTAATAGGGTGTGTGTGTATGTATGTGTGTGTGTGTGTGTGTGTGTGTGTGTATGTGTGTGTATACAGAGACTGTATTTTAAGAAATTGGCTCACATAATTCTGGAGCTGGAAAATTCAACATATGCAGGACAGGCCAGCAGGCTAGAGACCCAGGGAGGAGCTGATGTTGCAGTCTCAAGTCCAAAGGCAGTCTGGAGGCAGAATTTCTTCTTGCTCAAGGGAACTAGGTCTTTTCTCCTAAGGCCTGATTGGCTGAAGCCCACCCACATTATGAAGGATAATCTGTTTTCCTCAAAGTCTACTAATTTAAATTCACATCTGAAAAATATTTTCACAGCAACATCTACGCTGGTGTTTGACCGAACATCTCAGCACCACAGCCCAGCCAAGCTGACACCTAAAATTAATTATCACCCCATCTTTTGTTTGTTTTCTATCTTATTTCAATGGCTACAACTTCCAGGAAAATATTTAAAAGTGAAGCTAATACTATTAAATAATACTAAATAGTGAAGGTCACGTATTCTTAACATATTTCCAGTTCTAATGTGAACAGTCTACTACAGTATGTCTCCAGTGACTATTTGTATAAGTACTGTTAAGGAAGTACTCTCTTTTCCTACTTTACAATATTTTTTAATCACAAATGTGTATCATCTGCTAAGATGATTATGTAATTTTTTTCTTTTGTCATTTTGAAATGACATAATTTCTTTATAGATTTCCCATTAATAAACCATTCCTTACATTTCTACGGTAAACCTTACTTGCTCTGATTATAGTTTTTAAGATTTCAATTTAATTATTTAATTTAATGTAAGGTATTAAGAATTTAATTTCAAAGTATTTCTGCTCATTTTAAATTTGTCTTCCTAAGTCAGTGTCAGTTGCATCCGAAGAGTTTTGAGTTTTTAATAGTTCTGGCAGAGAGTTTGTTTGATGGTTTTTGTCAAAATGTTATACGATGGTTTTAGTTTTGCTCACTTCATAAGTGAATTGGTAAGTATTCCATCTTTCTCTGTGCCATGTAGCTATTTATGAAGCATGGGATTAAACATTTTCTCAGTAGCAAGATATACAGACTCTCCGATCACAAAAGCAGTTTGGTGTCTCCTTCGCTTGCAGATTTCCCTTCATCAATTCAATATTGATATTATATAAATTCATTATTGCACCAAATGTTAATTCAATATTATGCTTAAAAAGTACCTACACTTACCTTAAAGAACACACATTTCTTTTTACTTTGTCTTTTGGATCTCATATCTACCTTCTCTCACTTTCTATAAACTTTCCCTTAAAAAACAAAAACACTTTCCCTAGCCTGAATAACCAGCTGTTATTCAAGAGGGGTGGCCAATAGAACCTGGGTCTCCTGATGAGTCACTCTGCGTTAGGAATCAATCCCGAATTCTTTGACAAGTGGTCACTTTCTTCTTCAAAAACATCCCTGTCCCCAGCTTCTCCTACACCAAGGCCAGCTTAGGCCTCTTGGGTCTGTGCTTCATGTGGTTGCCTACAAAACAAACTCAAACAAACAAAAATAAAAAAACATGTGTGGCCACTTCTGGCTGAAGGAAAAGTTCAGTTTTGGCCTTGGGTGGTCTTAGTGAGGACAGTCCAGAGTTCAGAGCTTGTCTTCAGGGGACTGAGCTGCCACTGAGAAAAAGCCCTCAGTGGCTTCTGTTTCAAAGTGAGGCTGGCAGATGGAACAGCCAATTCTGACTCAGAAGTTAAAAGCCTGCCCCACTGCACCACACGCTGCCCCTTCACAGCAGATGGCTGAGATGACGATCTCCTGTGTTCCCAGACTCCAGAGAGGCTGCAAGCCAACTGCAACATTGCTCCCATACCCACGAAGGCCAGGCTTTTACACGTACTGCTTCTTTATATTCAATTCTCATTTTGCTTTCTGGTGAGGGATTTTTCAACAAACAACTGAAAATTATTTTCATGAGCCAGCACTGTCCAAACAGGAGTCTGGGAGGACAGTGCTGTCCCACAGATGTCAAGAGGCGTTCCAAGAAAAAAAAAAAAAGGTTCTGTCTTCAAATCAATGTGAGAAGAGCTGTGTTAAATAAAACTCAACTAGTTTCTTCACTACATATTGATGTTCTCTGTGACCTCTGAAACCTTTATTTCACAGTACACCTATTAATATTTCCAAATACACTATTGTTGGGTAGAATATATTTGGGAGAAAATTATCTTAGGTAATCATCATTATTATCATCACCTATAATTACTGAGTGCCTACTAGGTATTAAGTACTGTGTTAGGCATTTTACATGCTATGTCTCATTTAATCCTTGCAAGATCCCTAGGAAGTGGGAATTACTGTCTTCATTGCACAGTGGCATAGAGAGGTTAAGTAATAAGCTCACAATGAGAGCACTAATAAATCATCAATCTTAATTTGCACCCAGGCCTGTCTGATTCTAAAGTCTATGTGCTTAATCAGTAAGCTACAATTTTTATAGCTTTACTGGAATTTGAAGTACATTCTTCCCTTGGTATCCACAGGGAACTGGTTCCAGGACACTGTGCTGATACCAAAATCTGCAGAAGTTCAAGGCCCTCCATATCTGCAGGTTCAAGACCAAGTGTATTTACCTTATTAAATGATACATTGTATTCTATTATCAATACATACTTGGAACAATCATATCTTCTCATTCTCTGAGAGCCAGCCCAGCAGATCCTTCTGTCAGCAAGCATAGCCATGCTGTGTAGCAGCCACTACTGACCAATGAGAGCTGAACTGAGCACATGTGGTCATGCATGTTTTTTTTTCCTTGCAGCTTCTTTCTGACATAAAAGTGTGTCAAGAAGTGTCTAAGTGATGGTGCCAGACCTTCTGCAAGGGCACAACAAAGGACAGCAAGCTGAATGTTAAACTGCAAGTTTGATAGCATCCGTTGAGTGGAGGAAATGAAGGATAAAGATTAGCAGGTAATTAGAAGTTGGTAGCAGTCCTTTGGCAAATGAAGGGCATCACTGTGACCTGAGAGAAGTGACCAGTCATTGTGTGAAACTCTGGCCAGAGGTTTGTCATGACCTCAGAGGATTTAAAGAGCTAGTGCCAAATAATTTGCTGGAAATTCATCTCCACAGGGACCATTCCACAAACGGCTGTGATGGTTCCTACTTTGGGATCGCATCTCCTGCGCTCATGAGACAGCCTTGTGCTACCTCTTAACAGCTTCCACAGGCCTCTGTCCAGTAACCAGCCTTCTTCCAGCACTGTTGCAACACAACCTTCTGCACATAGAGAGGAGAAGCTTACCATTATACAATTTTGCATGTCAAGGGAGGATGGCCTATTAGCAGAACCAACTCAGAGTTACCATCTTACTCAGCCAAGGTATGACAGCGTGTTTTGTGAGAAGCGTGCTCAGTTGAGAAATTTTCTATCTTGAGAAATCCAAGAAATAAAAAATTCCACACCTGAAAGATAGTTTGAAGTAACCCTACTCCTACAAGCTCCTCCATGAAGGTGTTCTCGCATCCTTTCCATTCAAAAAAGTTAGGAATTTTCCACATGTATGTTAGCTTTTATTACATAACAATCCACCCCAATGCTAGTGACTTAAGTCAACTACTATTTATTATTTATGACGAGTCTACAGATCAGCTAGGCAGTTCTGCTGACTTGGACTAGACTGAACTGGTCTTGGCTGGGCATGCTCATGCATTTGTGGTTAGCTGGGCAACTGTCTGGAGGCCACCTCATCTAGAATGGCCCCATTTGGGACAGCTCATCTCTGCCCCATGTGGTCCCCTCTCCTCTAGCAAGCTAGTCTAGGTTTGTTCTTAATGAACAATCACTTTTAAAGCTTCTGGTTGTGTCACATTTGCTGACACTCCATTGGCCTAAGCAAGTCTCATAGATGAGTTCAAGGTCAAACTTGGCAGGAACAAAAAAGTTTCAGGGGAAAGGCAAGGATACAGGAGGCCATTAAAGGGGACTATTTATGCTATTAATCAATGTCCCAGATCTGAAGTTCACCACAAGAATTAGCAGATGGTAGGCATTATAATACATCAAAATATATACTATCTATACTATAAAAGGTACTACAATAGGTCAAAAATATCTCGACTTTAATTTGACTCCTATGGTGATTAGAATTATAAAAGGAGGCTAGGTCAGAGGTAAGAAGAATCATACTAATCTAGGCCCTTCAGTGATTCACAATTTCAGAATTAGCCCAAAACCCAGTTCATGACACTGAAATCCCTTTGTACAATTTTGTTCAACTAAAAGAACGCAGCACTGAAAGGGATCAGGATATGCCATCTTCAAAATATGTGACTTTGGCATAAGGATTTTTATCCTTATTTCAAATGCACTTGAAATTCAACAGATGCAGAAAGAAGCCTTCTCGGAACTTCCCTTATCTGACTAAAAGAAGAAATTTGTATCTGGGAAATGAGGCTGCCATAAATTCCCTCATTGGGGTGGATCTGATGCCAGGAGAGAGACCTTGAGTAAACTTATCATAAATCCTTTCCACAGGGAGGTTTTATCACCCTGAAGGAGATGGAAAGATGGCTCAGACTGTAGATACAATATTAGCAAAACCTTTCTCTCTGATTTGTCCTCCCAAAAACCCATTTTTCTTTCTTTTAAAATACCTATTTGTCCTTCCCATAGAAGACTTTTCTCCCACTTTCCTTTCTCCTACTAAGTTAGGTTTATAAGCCCCAAATTCTAATCATCCCTTTGACTAACTCATCACTGAGCATTCCTGCATGTATGAGCATTACATGCATAAATAAACTTCTTCTCCTGTTAATTTTCCTTTTTTCAGTTCAATTTGCACACCCCAGTAACAAAACTTAAGAGTTCTGAGGAAAAATTTTTTCTCACCTACAATGCCATCCCTGTGAACTACCTAGGCCAGGAACAACACTGTAAGAATGACCTTACTATTTAAGCCATTTGAGTTGAAGATTTCTGTTGCTTACAGCCAAGCTCATTCTAACTAATTGAGTATTGTGTCTGAGTTGCCTATTGAACAGCTAAAGAGAGTGGTCAAGGAAGCAAATAGACATAAATCTGGATTTGGAGGAAGAGGCAGGGTATAGAGATTTGGAGGTCATTGGCATAGATTCTATTTAAAGTCACATGACTGGATGAAATCACTCGGTAAATGTATGTAGGAGGTAAATAGAGCAGAGAAGAGTGCAGAGGACTAAGTCTTGAGGAACTCTAATATTTAGAGATTGAGCAAGGTAAAATGAGACATCAAAGGAGACCGAGAAGTAATCTATGAAGTAGGAGGAAAGCAAAGAGACTGTGGTGTTATGGAAGCCTAAAAGGGAAAGAAGGTACTTCAAGAGAGAAGGTGAGTTAAACTGTGTTGGATACCTCTAAGAAGTCAGGCTTTACAGCATTTTTTTACCTGTAGAGCTTCCTGTCTTGCCAGAGCCAGCACCTTTGCCCTCTAAGCTCCAAGTTATGGAACTTTCTTTTCCTCTGTCTCACATCTCCTGGCCATGCTCTCCTTTGCCTCTGTGGTTTCACCTACATTGTAATCTAAAAAATTCCTCTGTATATCTCCCTTCTCCAACTCCTCCTGCTCCTCCAGGTCTCAGCTTAGATGTCACTTCTCCAGATCTGTTTGAGGGGCTCCATCCATACGCTTCCAAAGAATCCTGCTCTTCCCTTGTCAAAGCACCTACTGGATGATAAGTCCTCTATTCCCCATTTGACTGTAAGTTCTGTGAGGCCAAGCCAAGGCAATGTGCAAATTTTATCCTCTGTTATCTTTAGTGTGTGGCATAGTGCTGATAGATGCTAAAACACATATACACAAACACATTTTTATAGTAAATGAATGAGAACACAATGCCAGATCCACCTCCATTATGCTGCCTGGCTAACCCAACTAGTTAGCCAAGACTCAACCCTCATTGGGAATTCTCCTCTGAGTATTATACCATTTTCATGGTCAATAAAATTTCATCCATTTGAAATAAATGGAGGGAAGCCTACTGTGAATTACTGAGAAACTGTACCATTTTAAAAGAAGTTTCGGTGCTTTCAGGTAAGCCCTAAAAATATATTTCCTGTCTGAACAAACACTTTGTAATTTGTTCACTCATTATTTGCCTTCAAATGATGTTACAATATCTTTAAAGGTGATGAAACCCCTTTCTTAAGTAAATGGAGCAACAATCCTAAATATGAGTTTATATTACTTCTTTGTTTAGCAAATTCTACTTGCTACATATAGATAAAGCAAAGGTAAATTTTAATCTAGCCTCAGGAAAAAAAAAGTTGAATTGTTTGAATCCCTTTCAGGATTCTGAAGGTCCCTGTACTTTAGGAAAGATAAAGATAGGTGAGAAGCGGAGGGTGAGGAGGGTCCCAGAATTGCATTATTTTGAAACTCTATGTCTTTTGATATATAATACCAAAGTAGTGAGTCTGATTTATAGATATTAAAGTACTATCTTTAGAAGTAGGAAGTCAGCAATGGCATATATAGTCCTTCCCTTCCTCCCTGAAGATTGCACACACATCTTTTTAAAGATGCAAAAATCATTTAGAAATATAGACAGAAGCTGGCTTTTTTTAGGCATTGCATTTCTAGGTTTTCCTAAACTTTAAAATGTGTTAGGGGAAAAAATTTTTTAACAAGTTTCCAACTATTCATTGATGTTAACCCTTCAAAGGTGGCTTTCTTCTTTTTTTTGAAAAATAGTGTATTTAGGTAAAAGATGACTTGTGATATAAACCCAGAGTTCTAGTTCAGGGGACAGGATACAGAAAAGGTGCTCAGCACCCATAGGGCTCCAGTTTTCTCTGTGTAGCTGGATTAGTGGCTATTATCCCCATGCCTGCCTGAGTGAGGCTTGGAGACATGTGACAAACAAGCTGATTGCAGCCCTTGCTGACACAGGCTGTATGAACAATAACACTCCAACAGACCCATCCAGCCTACTCCTCTCTCTAACTCTGAGTGTGTCAAGTGGAAAAATGATTCCAAGAGACAGCACAGACAATACCTCTGGCTTCAAGAATCAATGCCAGGAGCCAATTCCTAAAAATAATTGAGTAGAGTAATTGGGTAGGGACAGATGCTAGGAAAGAAATAGTAAACTTTGATTATTATTTTATTTTAAGCACAACCCCAAAGCTACATTATTGTGGACCCATTTTAGCCCTTGACATAAATGCAGATTTGTGAATATTTTCTATTGTGTGATTGAGTTGTGATATTAAATAATGAAACAAATATGACCCAAAGATTCGAAGAGATTATCTAGAGTCAGTAATTCCCAAAAGGAAAGAGTACAATGGGTTCCTTAATGCTATGGGCTTTTCAGATGTGGCTTCTTTCTTCAGATTTATGATAATGGTCCCCAGAGAAAATATCCTGGCAAGAGCCCCCTTTTAACAAATATTTCTCAATTTGGACACCAGTCAGTTCTCTAAAGTAGCTGTAGCCTGCAGGCCCTATAATCCAAAAAGAGGCTTCAATTTTGTTACAATGCAGAGTTTGAAGGTAGGCACAATGCCACGCTTGAGTTGAGAAAGTGTGAAGGCTGTGGGGGCTACAATCTGAAGGGTTTGCTGGGAATGTGTGTAGGTGAAGACTGTATCTTAAATGCCTGGCAGTTCTTGGCAAGAGTCAAGCCAGCCCCATAAGAGGAGGATCCCTCTGGGACTCTCTCCAGCACAGTCTGAGGCAACAAGGCACACACTGTGGTCCTGGCTATTACACACTGGTAGAGTTTCCTTTACTTATCCCAGGGGGATGCAAAAGACCTCAGCAATCCTCAGGCACCTGCAGGCTACCAGTGTGCACGTACACACACGTGTGCACATACACCAGCCCTTAGAGTGCACTGACTCAGGTTGGTAAAAGAAGTAATCCTTGCTCTCCTCTGTGCTGGGGACCTCTCCTCCCTTCTCACTGGGCCCACAGGTTGAAGAAATTATTATGCTTATTTTGATTTGGCTCATTTCTGGTGAGTCAGTCTTCTCTGGAAAGAAGTGCAGTTAATTTTCCCTTTAGAAATAGAACACTGGTCTTTAGTTACAGTGCTTTCACGCATGTCTCCAGAATTGACTTGCTTTCATAGTTGCAATACTTGGGGCCTCAGTTTCTTCATCTGTGGAATGGGATTGCAGTGACCTACTCACAGAATTGTTATGAAGACCGAATGAGAAGAAACAGTATATGTGATAGTGCTTTGGAAGCTGAAATGGACTTAACACCAAATAACAGTCATTAATAAGATCTATTCATCAATAGCCAAGTTTACTCATTGATATCAGAAGAGGATTCTGAGAATGTGCTCTGTTAGCCATTTTCTAGCTGTGTGAACTTTTAAGCAAGTTAATTAACTTCTTAGAGGCTTAATTTTCTTATTTATGGAATTAGAAAAATAATACCTATTTTTACAAAGCTATTGCAGGAATTTTATTTTATTTATTATTATTATTATTATCATCATCATCATCATTATTATTATTTCGAGACAGACTCTCACTCTGTCACCCAGGCTGGAGTGCAGTGGTACAATTTTGGCTCACTGCAACCTCTACCCTCCTAGGTTCAAATGATGCTTCTGCCTTAGCCTCCCGACTAGCTGGGAGTAGAAGTGTGCACCACCACGCCCAGCTAATTTTTGTATTTTTAGTAGAGATAGGGTTTTGCCATGTTGGCCAAGCTGGTCTTGAACTCTGACCTCAGATGATCCACCCGCCTCAGCCTCCCAAAGTGCTGGGATTACAAGCATGAGCCACTGTGCTCAGCCTGTTGCAGGAATTTTAAATAACCCATATTACACTTAGCATAGTGCTGACACATAGTAGATGTTTTAAAATGGTAGCTATAGCTGTTGTGTTAACAAATGTTGCATACATTTGTAGAAATAGAATGCTTCTTTCTTTCCTAACTTGCTAAAGTGTTCTTTCTTGCTCAAGAACTAAATGCCTACCTCAGTTACTGTTAAGAGTGTGCATAGGTGTGGTTCACTAGACGGATGACCAGGGCATGACAATACATAAGCCATGGACTGAACTTTGAATGCATTGCTTGAATTCATATGAGGATTATTATTTCAATGCTCATTATTTCAATGCCCTTTTTTAGCTTCCGTTTATTCCTTTGCATTACTCAAAATGCCTTATTAAAAATGTAAAGGGATAAAAGAAAGCTAAAAAACAAAGCAAATCAAAGCAACTAAGTTTAACTATTATGCAGTTCGATACATTTTCTATCAGTTTAGTTAAGGGTTGGCATATTTATTAACTAATGAGAATGGGAAAAAGAACATATTGAGGCCTAACAAGTAATAAATCATAACTTTCACATTTTAATTTAATATAATAAAAAATGAGATAGTGTTCAGAGCCACATTCTGGTCTGTTTAGAGAGGGAGAAAGGAGGAAAAGCAAGATGACGGAGTAAGAGTTTCCATCATTGCCTCTCCCAACCCATCCCCACAAGTGCACTGAGTTAATAACTATCTACACGGAAAAAACACCTTCATGAGAACTAAAAATCAGGTGAGCACTCATAGTATCTGGTTTTGACTTCATATCACTGAAAGAGGCACTGAAGAGATTAAAAAAACAGTCCTGAATTGCTGACATCACCCCTACCCCACCCCTGGCTACGTACGGCAGGGTGGTGTAGAGTGTCTCTGGGAGCTGGGGAAGGGAGAACACACAAATTGAGGCACTCAACTCAGGGCTGTTCTGTTAGAGCAAAAAGGAAAACCGGACCAAACTCAGCCGATGCCTGCCAATGGAGGGAGCATTCAAATCAGGCCTAGCAAGAGGGGAATCACTGATCCTAGCAGTCTGAACTGAGTGACTGCAAACCTCACCACAGAAGGCTACAGCAATCTCCAAGTAAACGTGAAAGGCAGTCTAGGCCATAAGGTCTGCAACTCTTAGGAGAGGCCTAATGCTGAACTAGGTCCGGAGACAGTGGACTCAGAGTGCATACTGAGACATCAGCTGGGGCAGCCAAGGGAGTGTGGGATCACCCCTCCCCTAATCCCATACTGCTCAGCTCGGGGCTCCAAAAGACACTCCTTCCTCTGCTTGAAGAGAAGAGAGGAAAGAGTAGGAGAGACAGTCTTGCATCTTAGACACCAGCACAGCTACAGCAGGATAGGGCACCAGACAGAGCTGTGAGGCCCCCGTTCCAGACTCTCGCTCCAGGAGAACATTTCTAGACACACCCTGGGTCAGAAGGGAACCTGCTGTCTTGAAGAGAAGACCCAGTCCTGGCAGCATCAGTCACCTGCTAACTGAAGAGCCCTTGGACCCTGAACAACCAGTAGTGATACCCGAGTATTACATCGAGGGCATTGGATGAGTCTCTGAGACATGCTGGCTTAGCTCTGAGACAGCATGGTAACAGAGGGGTAGAGCACCAAGCAGGCCCTCAGGGTCCCTGATTCTAGGACTTGACCCTTTGCTGGCATTTTTGGACCTGTCCTGGGCCAGAGGGGAGCCCACTGCCCTGAAGGGTGAGTCACAGGCCAGGCAGCATTCACCACAAGCTGATTTAAGAGACTTTGGGCCTTAAGGGAACATGGGCAATAGTCTGGCAGTACTCTCCGTGGTTTGGGGTGGGGGTGACTATGGGATGAGGTCCTTCTGTCTGTGGAAAGGGAAGGGAAGAGTGGGAAGGACTACATCTTGTGGCTTGAGTGCCAGCTCAGCTGCAATATAATAGATTACCAGGTAGACTTCCAAAGTTTTTGACTCCAGTCCCTGATCCCTGGACAGTACCTCTGGACCCATCCAGGGCTTGGGGGACCTCACCACTCTAAAGGGAGGGACACAGGCCTGGCTGGCTTTGCCACTTGCTGATTATAGATCTCCAGGACCTAGAGCAAACATAGGCAGTAGCCAGGTGTGGTTACAGCAGGGCTTGGGCAAGACCCAGTGCTGTGCTGCCTTCAGGTCTCACCCAGTGCAGTCATAGTGGTTGTGGCCACAGGGGTCCTTGTATCACTCCACCCGCAGCTTTAGGTGGCTCAGAACAGAGAGAGATTCCGTTTGTTTGGGAGAAAGTAAGGGAAGAGGACAAGAGTCTGCCTGGTAATCCAGATGATTCTCCCATATCTTGTCCAAGACCATCAAGGTGGTACTTCTACAAGTCTGCAAGAACCACAGTGTTACTGGGCTTGGGGTGTCACCTAAAGTACATACAGCTTAGATCACAACACCCAACTCCTCTCAAATACCTGGAAAGTCTTCCCAAGAAGGATTGTTTGCAAATAAGCCCAGACAGTGAAGGCTACTGTAAATACCTAACTCCTCAATGCCTGGATACCATAGAACATTTACTAGCATAAACACCGTCCAGGAAAACATGACCTCACCAAATGAACTAAATAAGGTGTTAGGGACCAATCCTGGAGAAACAGAGAGGAGAAACAGAGATAGTGATATTTCAGACAGAGAATTCAAAATAGTTGTGCTGGCCAGGTGTGGGGTCTCATGCCTATAATGTTAGCACTTTGGGAGGCTGAGGTGTTAGCATCACTTGAGCCCAGGAGTTTGAGGCCAGCCTGGTAAACATAGTGAAACCTCCATTTCTATATAATTAAAATTTTTTAAATAAAAAAGATTGCTATATTGAGGAAACTCAAAGAAATTCAACACAGAGAAGGAATTCAGGATTCTATCAGATAAATTTAACAAAGAGATTTAAATAATTAAAAAGAATCATGCAGAAATTCTAGAGCTGAAAAATGCAATGGGCATACTGAAGAATGCATCAGAGTTCTTTAATAGCAAAATGGATCAAGCAGAAGAAATAATTAGTGAGCTTAAAGACAGGCTATTTGAAAACAAAAAGAGGAGACAAAAGAAGAAAAGGATGAAAAACAAAGAAATGCACTGACATGATCTAAAAAATTGCCTCAGAAGAGCAAATTTAAGAGTTGTTGGCCTTAAACAGGAGGTAGAGAAAGAGACAGGGGTAGAAAGTTTATTCAAAGAGATAATGATAGAGAACTTTCCAAACCCAGGAAAAGATATAAACATCCAATACAAGAGGGTTATAGAACACCAAGCAGATTTCACCCAAAGAAGACTACCTCAAGGCATTTAATAGTCAAACTCCCAAAGGTTAAGGATAAAGAAAGGATCCTAAAAGCAGCAAGAGAATAGAAACAAAAAAATTACAATGGAGCTCTGATACATCTGGCAGCAGACTTTTCAGTGGAAATCTTACAGGCCAGGAGAGAGTAGCATGACATATTTAAAGTGATGAAGGAAAAAACAACAACAACAAACGTTTACCCTGTAACAGTATATTTGGCAAAAATATCCTTCAAACATCAAAGAGAAATAGACTTTCCCAGACAACAGTTGAGGGATTTCATCAATACCAGATCTGTTCTACAAGAAATGCTAAAGGGAGTAAATCAATCAGAAAGAAAAGGACATTGATGAGCAATAAATAATCACCTGAAGATACAAAACTCACTAGTAAGTGCACAGAAAAATGAAGAATATTATAACACTAATTGTGGTATGTAAACTACTCTTATCCTAAGTAGAAAGACTAAATAATGAGCCAATCAAAAACAATAACTACAACAACTTGTCAAGACAGAGTCAGTACAATTAGATACAAATAGAAACAACAAAAAGTTAAGTGGGGGGATGAAATTAAGGCGTGGAATTTTTATTAGTTTTCTTTTCACTTGTTTGTTTATGCAAATAGTGTTAAATTCTTATCAGGTTAAAATAATGAGTTATAAGACAGTACTTGCAAGCCTTATAGTAACCCCAAGTCAGAAAACACACCATGAACACACAAAAATTAAAAAGCAAGAAATTAAATCATATCACCAGAAAAAGCACTTTCACTAAAGGAAGACAGGAAGCAAAGAGAAAAGGAAGAGAAGACCACAATACAACAAGAAAACAAATAACAAAATGGTAGGAGTATGTCCTTACTTATCATAGTAACATTGAGTGTAAATGGACTAAACTCTCCAATCAGAAGACAGACTGAAAAAATCAAGACTGATCTGTTGCCTACAAGAAACACACTTCACCTATAACTATGTACATAGACAGAAACTAAATGAATGGAAAATGTATTCCACACCAGTGGAAACCAAAAAAGAGCAGGAGCTGCTATACTCATACCAGGCAAAATAGATTTCAAGACAAAAACTAGAAAAAGAGACAAAGAAAGTCACTATATAATGATAAAGGGGTCAATTCAGCAAGAGGATAAAACAATTTTAAAAATATATGCACCCAACAATGGAGCACCCTGATATATAAAAAAAAATAATATTAGAGCTAAAGAGAAATAGGCCAGAATACAATAATAGCTGGAGACTTCAATACCCCACTTTCAGCATTGGACACAGCTTCCAGACAAAAAAATCAACAAAGAAACATGTTACTTAATCTGCACTATAGAACAAATGGATCTAATAGATATTTACAGGAGTCGTCATCCAAGAGCTGTACAATACACATTCTTTTCCTCAGCACATGGATCATTCTCAGGAGTAGACCATATGTTACATCACAAGAAGTCTTAAAATATTCAAAAAAATGGAAATAATATCAAGCATCTTCTCTGACCACAATGGAATAAAATTGGAAATTAATAACAAGAGGAATTTTGGAAACTCTAAAAATACATAGAAATTAAACAATATGCTCCTGAATGACCAGGGATCAATGAAGAAATTAAGAAGAAAATTTAAAAATTTCTTGAAACAAATGATAATGGAAGCACAACATGCCTAGCCAGAGCAATCACACAATAGGAAGATATTAAAAGGCATCCAAATTGAGAAGAAAGAAATCAGTTTATCCTGGTTTGCAGATGATATGATCTTCTATTTGGAAAAACCTAAAGTCTCCACAAGAAAACTATTAGAACTGATAAACATTCAACGAAGTTGGAGGACACAAAATCAACATACAGAAATCAGTAGCATTTTATATACCAACAGTGAACAAGGTGAAAAATACTGTTTTAATTCTTCCTGGTTTAGTCTTGGGAGGGTGTATATGTCCAGGAATGTATCCATTTCTTCTAGATTTTCTAGTTTATTTGCCTGGAGGTGTTTATAGTATTCTCTGATGGTAGTTTGTATTTCTGTGGGATTGGTGGTGATATCCCCTTCATCATTTTTCATTGTGTCTATTTGATTCTTCTCTCTTTTCTTCTTTATTAGTCTTGCTAGTGGTCTATCAATTTTGTTGATCTTTTCAAAAAACCAGTTCCTGGATTCATTGATTTTTTGAAGGGTTTTTTGTGTCTCTATCTCCTTCAGTTCTGCTCTGATCTTAGTTATTTCTTGCCTTCTGCTAGCTTTTGAATGTGTTTGCTCTTGCTTTTCTAGTTCTTTTAATTGTGATGTTAGGATGTCGATTTCAGATCTTTCCTGCTTTCTCTTGTGGGCATTTAGTGCTATAAATTTCCCTCTACACACCGCTTTCAATGTGTCCCAGAGATTCTGGTATGTTGTGTCTTTGTTCTCATTGGTTTCAAAGAACATCTTTATTTCTGCCTTCATTTTGTTATGTACCCAGTAGTTATTCAGGAGCAGCTTGTTCAGTTTCCATGTAGTTGAGTGGTTTTGAGGGCGTTTCTTAATCCTGAGTTCTAGTTTGATTGCACTGTTGTCTGAGAGACAGTTTGTTATAATTTTTGTTCTTTTACATTTGCTAAGGAGTGCTTTACTTCCAATTACGTGGTCAATTTTGGAATAAGTGCGATGTGGTGCTGAGGAGAATTTATATTCTGTTGATTTGGGATGGAGAGTTCTGTAGATGCCTATTAGGTCTGCTTGATGCAGAGCTGAGTTCAAGTCCTGGATATCCTTGTTAAATTTCTGTCTCTTTGATCTGTCTAATGTTGACAGTGGGGTGTTAAAGTCTCCCATTATTATTGTGTGGGAGTCTAAGTCTCTTTGTAGGTCTCTAAGGACTTGCTTTATGAATCTGGGTGCTCCTGCATTGGGTGCATATATATTTAGGATAGTTAGCTCTTCTTGTTGAATTGATCCCTTTACCATTATGTAATGGCCTTCTTTGTCTCTTGATCTTTGTTGGTTTAAAGTCTGTTTTATCAGAGACTAGGATTGCAACCCCTGCCTTTTTTGTTTTCCTATTTGCTTGGTAGATCTTCCTCCATCCCTTTATTTTGAGCCTATGTGTGTCTCTGCACATGAGATGGGTCTCTGAATACAGCACACTGATGGGTCTTGACTCTTTATCCAATTTGCCAGTCTGCATCTTTTAATTGGAGCATTTAGCCCATTTACATTTAAGGTTAATATTGTTATGTGTGAATTTGATCCTGTCATCATGATGCTAGCTGGTTATTTTGCTCGTTAATTGAAACAGTTTCTTCATAGCGTTGGTGGTCTTTACAATTTATCATGTGAACAGGCAACCTACAGAATGGGAGAAAATTTTTGCAATCTACTCATCTGACAAAGGGCTAATATCCAGAATCTATGAAGAACTCAAACAAACTTACAAGAAAAAAACAAACAACTCCATCAAAAAGTGGGCAAAGGATATGAACAGACACTTCTCAAAAGACGACATTTATGCAGCCAACAGACACATGAAAAAATGCTCATCATCACTGGCCATCAGCGAAATGCAAATCAAAACCACAATGAGATACCATCTCACACCAGTTAGAATTGTGCTCATTAAAAAGTCAGGAAACAACAGGTGCTGGAGAGGATGTGGAGAAATAGGAACAATTTTACACTGTTGGTGGGACTGTAAACTAGTTCAACCATTGTGGAAGACAGTGTGGTGATTCCTCAAGGATCTAGAACTAGAAATACCATTTGACCCAGCCATCCCATTACTGGGTATATACTCAAAGGATTATAAATCATGCTGCTATAAAGACACATGCACATGTATGTTTATTGAGGCACTATTCACAATAGTAAAGACTTGGAACCAACCCAAATGTCCATCAGTGACAGACTGGATTAAGAAAATGTGGCACATACACACCATGGAATACTATGTGGCCATAAAAAAGGATGAGTTCACATCCTTTGTAGGGACATGGATATAGCTGGAAACCATCATTCTCAGCAAACTATCGCAAGGACAAAAAACCAAACACCACATGCTCTCACTCATAGGTGGGAATTGAACAATGAGAACACTTGGACACAGGAAGGGGAACATCACACACCGGGGCCTGTCATGGGATGGGGGGATGGGGGAGGGATAGCATTAGGAGATATACCTAATGTAAATGACGAGTTAATGGGTGCAGCACACCAACATGGCACATGTATACATATGTAACAAACCTGCATGCTGTGCAGAACTTAAAGTATAATAAAAAATATTTTTTAAAAGTAATCCCGTTTACAATAGCCACACATCAAATTAAATACCTAGGAATTAATCAAAGAAGTGAAAGAGCTCTATAATGACAAAGGTGCCAAGAACATACACTGGGGAAAAGATAGCCTCTTCAATAAATGGTGCTAGGAAAACTGGATATCCATAGCAGAAGAATGAAACTAGACCCCTATCTCTTACCATATACAAAAATCAAATTGAAATGGATTAAAGACTTGAATCTAGACCTCAAACTATGAAAATATTACAATAAAACATTGGGGAAAATCTCCAGGACGTTGGTCTGGGCAAAAATGTCTTGAGCAATATCCCACAAGCACAGGCAATAAAAGCAAAAATGGATGGATGAGATCACATCAAGTTAAAAAGCTTCTGCACAGCAACGGATAGTCAACAAAGTGAAGAGACAACCCACAGAATGGGAGAAAATATTTTCAAACTACCCATCTAACAAGGAATTAATAAGTGGAATATATAAAGAGGTCAAACCACTCTATAGGAAAGAAACTAATAATTCAATTCAAAAATGGGCAAAATATTTGAATAGACATTTCTCAAAAGAAGACATACAAATGGCAAACAGGTATATGAAAAGGTGCTCAGCATGATTGAAATCAGAGAAATGCAAATTGAAATTACAGTGAAATATCCTCTCACCCAGGTTAAAATGGCTTTCAGACAAAAGAAGCAATAAATGCTGGTGAGGATGTGGAGAAAAGGGAACTCTTGTACACCATTGGTGAAAGTGTAGATTAGTACAATCCTTATGGAGAATGATTTGGAGATTCATTTAAAAACTAAAAATTGAACTACCATGTGATTCAGCAATCCCACTGCTGGGTATATACCAAAAGAAAGGAAATCAGTATATCCAAGAGATATTCACACTCCTATGTTTGTTGCAACACTGTTCACAATAGCTAAGATTTGGAAGCAACCTAAGTGGCCATCAACAGATGAGTGGATAAAGAAATGTGGTACTTATACACAATGGACTATTCAGCCATAAAAGATCCAGTCATTTGCAATAACATGATGGAACTGGAGATCATTATGTTAAGTGAAATGGGAAAGGCACAGAAAGACAAACATTGCATGTTCTCACTTATTTGTGGGATACAAATAAAAAAAAAATTGAACTCCTGAAGACGGAGGGTAGAAGGATGGTTACCAGAGGCTGGGAAGGGTAGTAGGGGGTTGTGGGGAAGGTGGAAACGGTTAATGGGTACCAAAAAAATGGAAAGAATGAATATGCCTATTTGATAGCACAAAAGGGTGACTATAGTCAACAATAATTACATATTTTAAAATAAAGAGTGTAATTGGATTGTTTGTAACGCAAAGGATAAACGCTTGAGGGGACGGATACCCCATCCTCCATGATGTGCTTATTTCACATGTCATTGCCTGTATCAAAACATTTTATGTACCCCATAAATATATACACCTACTATGTACCCACAAAAAGTAAAATGAAAAATTCTAACTTTTTAAAAAGTGGTGGGGAGAAGAGAGAGGTCAGAAAAAAAAATGGAAGATGTTAAGGGAAGTAAGGTAAAAGCAAAATCCCCATTATAAGAACTTGTAAAATATAGCCATATTACAGATTTTAACCACAAAAGCAAGAATAACTTCTCTTGGCACGCTCTCCACAGGAATAACTTGAGGCAGACATTTCCCAACTATACAGCTACACAAGTACCTAGATGAAAGGAGTTATGTACATAACTGCTGTCACCAAGTACCCAAAATAAGCTCAAGGATCCTGGAACCAGAGTCAGCCGTATCTGGGCTCATACTGCATTCAATTCTGTTCCTCAAAGAAAAGGGCTCTGGTGTTAACATTAATAGCAGAAGGAAAGGGGAGCAAGAATTAGAGTTGCAGTTGGGTTAACAAAAATTCTGCATGTCTCATCATTCTCTATAGTAAGGGTCTCTCTCTCTCTCTCTCTGTCACACACATACACACACACAAAGGTAACACTCTTGATAAGATTGCAGGATTGTCCTACTTATGTGCCATTTTTGTAAGCCCAGGTAACATAGCAACATAGGGACAGAACTTGTTGGACAGTTGGTCATCAGCTATAATTTTATCAAAGGGTGAGGTGCTATCAAGCTTTGTCCTAGAACCTAGCAACCCAGTGCTCAGCTCAAGTGTTTCTATTTTAATAACACTGAATAGAGCTTTCTTACTTGACACATTGCAAACAAACACATTGAAAAGACAAAACAAACAAACAAACAAAAAGCACTGGAGAGACTACAAATAGATTTCACTTCCCAGGCCAACCCTGATCACTCTGAATCTTGTGTTGAGAATGGTTCTGAGACCATTTCCAAGTTTAGAAGTGGTGTGATCTACAAGAAATGCCTATAGAGGGCCCTGAAAGCAGGAGCAGCAGGACACAGATCATGTATCTGTCATCTTTAAGCTACAGATGTATTAAATAGACACACATAAAACACACACAAAATCACAAAAGTGTAACATCAGTGTTACTGTCACCTAAGAATGGATGCCATCTCTAGTATGTTGTTCTTTGGTTGTCAGTTGCTCCTTGAACCACACACCTGCCCTGCATCCACAAAGGTATTGCCTATAGGATTCTCTCACAGTAGGCCTGCATTAATTTGTTTCTGTACTATCTGGTTTGGCTAATGTTGCTATACGTTTTTTTTAAATATCTGGGGTCTTTGTATTTGTATAATCTTGCCTGAATTATAACTGCTGGGTTGGAGAAACATCTCTGGCTAACTAGAACAACCAATAACTTGTTTAAAATGTTCACATACTTTGCATTTGTTATCTTTCATTTACCATCACTTGGCTCAGTTTATTCTATGCAATCTTAACCCACTAAGCTATGCCAGCTTGTGCCCATTCCTGTGCTTGCTGTGTATGCATCCATTTCTCAAGGTAGCAGTTTGGCACCTGCCTCCTTAACATAAGTCCAAGGTCTTAGAGTCCTTTAAGATCACAAACTTGCGCAGACAACTGCCAAGTCATTGACCTTTCTAACTTTGGAACATTGGCCACCTGGCTGTGATAATCACAGCAGCCATACAGGCCACTGATTCCTCTCTGTGTCTTACTGTTCCAGCTCTGCCTCTGAGGAGGGGCCACCCCATAATGTGGGGCAGGGAAAGTGAACTTCTAGACAAATGGCCAATAGATGTCCTTAATAAACTGACCCATTTCAAAGCTTTCCCCTCTTAATTAAAATTATAGCGACCTCTGCAGAAAACCCCCCTTTGGACCTTCAAGTTCTTTTTAGGCTCTTGCTTTCCTTTGGGTGGATAATGGACTACAGCTTCAACTTCCCTTTAGGGCTCTCACAAGTGAAAGGAGACAAAAAGGAGACAGGAAAGGAATTTGACAGGTGGTGAAAATGCCTCCCCTTGTGCCAAAATCATGCCTGCCTTCATCTACTGTGCCTCTGGTCTCAGGCACCAACCATATCCTGCCCTGCACACATAGGAGGCCCGGAGCAGGCAGAAAGCCTTCATAACAGCAGGCAGAAAGCAGATGGAGCTGCCCCTTTATATAGGTATAGTTACTTAGGTACTCTCTTTCAGCCTGTTTCTGGGTGTTCTATTAGAAAAAGAAAATGACAGCAACCATGTGATGAGCCATCACTGCTATCCCAAGGCAAATAATTCAGAGAACTTTATGAACACAAAATCGATTATCAAGTAAAACTTAAGAATACAACTAATACATCCCTTTAGTGGGTATCCTAGAAGGCAGCTCCTGGACTCTCACATAAGAGATTGACAAGCCATAGTTGGAGTTAAGAGATTAACCATCTCTCAACTAATCTCATACATAATCAGCTAATCTCATACATTAAAAAAAAGTATGTTTCTCTCAAAAAAAAAAAAAAAAAAAGTATGTTTCTTATGTTAAATAACTTGTTTTATTGCCTGTCGTGGGGGAAAAATAATATTTTGTGTTTCTTTCATTTTTTAGCCACTTTTGATAAGTACACAGTCTTAAATTCCCATGATTGGGTTAAACCATTATAAATAGGCCTCAGAAAATCCACTCTGACTTTTAGATCCCAGCACTTACATTCAGAAATTTCCTTTCTCCTTTCTGAAATGCTTTTTAAAAATTGCTTTTTCAGTTTGAGTTAGAGTTTCTCTTTTACATAATTTCTAGGACAAGTGATGGAATGTTTGTAAGAAAAAGAAGAATGCAAGATTGTTTTGTCAAACTGAACAGAAGCCCTAGAATAAATACCTACTGGTGACCTTAGAGCCAGTCAATAATCCCAGGCACTAGGGAGGAGCAAATATAAATGTGATAATCTTAGAAAATGTTATTCTAAAAACTGGTCTATTTAAATTTGTTTGCAGTATGCTTATTCGTGCTTAGGTCATGCATCTTATTCAAGTCACAAGCAAATAAATACATAACGCTCATCAGATCTCCAAGAGATGGGTCTGTGTAGCACTTGCCCTCTCAGAGGAGGTAGTTGTAGGCTTGTTGGAAGAATAATTTGCCTTAAATTATGCAAATAGTTGATTGAACACATTGTTCCTATGAGAAGAAATAAAATAAAAATACTCCCTTATTGTAACCTGGTTCTAACGAGCCTTAACCTTTAAGGGAAGAGTGTTATCTGCAAAAGACACAACTATCAAACCAGAATTCATATCCTGAAACTTGAATTTTAATAAAAAGGGAGTATGCCACTTCTCTAAATTGGGAATGAACATGAGTTTTCTTTTTTTTTTTTTTTTTTTTTTTTGAGACAGGGTCTCACTCTGTCATCCACGCTGGAGGGCAGTGGTGTGATCTTGGCTTACTGCAACCCCCACCTCCCGGGTTCAAGTGATTCTCAAGCCTCAGCCTCCCAAGTAGCTGGGATGACAGGTGTGTGCCACCATACCTGGCTAATTTTTGTATTTTTTGTAGAGACAGAGTTTCGCCATGTTGACCAGGCTTGTCTCAAACTCCTGACCACCTCAAGTGATCCGCCTGCCTTGGCCTCCCAAAGTGCTGGAATTACAGGCATAAGCCACTGCGCCCAGCCCATGATATTTCTTTATAGGGAGTACACTTTTACTGCTTCTGTTTGATAATCGTCTAGGAAACTCTGCAGTTGACATTCTCATGCATGGACTGTGTGCAGAGGTAAAATTCCATCCTTTATTCCTGAACCCAAGGTCGCAGTGACAGCATTTAATCCTTCTGAGTGTTTGGCACTAGGTTGTTGATTTATTTGGCTTAAGCTGTGTTTGTGTGTGTGACAGCTGAATGCATAGATTGTAAGCTCCCTACAGGTGAAATACAATTCACATTGTACAATTCAGAGGTGTTTATTATTTTTGATAATGATAATTATACGTCTTCAATATTCTACCAAGTACTTCCATCAAAAGCTTTGGAAGAGTTGTCATAATATGGTATTAAATCTTCAAAAGACTTGGCTTTCTTTTCATTTCAACAAATATTACTAGAAAAATCCTCAAGGCTGGACAATGGGACAAGCCCCCAGTTTAGTAATAATAACAGGAAAATATTTATTGGGGATGATATAAAATAATTTCCATAGGCCCATTATAGTAAAGAGCCCAAGGCTGGTATGAAGAAAGCACGAATAGAGTTTTGCAATGAAACTAAACTACAGATAAAACTCCAGGTTGTAATATAAACATTCTTTCTTGTATCTGAAATGAGGGTAAGATTAAAGAAAGGCTGGGCATTGAGTTTCTGTTCTTCTTTAGCGTACTCCAGTATAAGGCAAGAAACATTTACATACATATGCAAAAAAGGGAAGGGGATTCTAACTGCAGACTCCCTGGCATCTAAGTCTCAGATATTGTTGGATCCATAGGAACCCATCGATACCATCAGACCTATGAGCATAGATGTTATTGCTTCCAAGACCTACCGATGTCACAGCTTGTGAGGTGTGTGACTGTGCACTTTCTAAGTACAGGCTGCCCTCTTACTGCCATCTTACCCAACCAGGCTCATTGGTAAGATGGCAAACACAGGAGGCCAATAAATCTCTGCAAAATAAGATCTAGATTTTTATCTCATCTGTCCTTTGACTCTGCGTGACTTGAAGAAACTGGGTAGTATATTCTGTTGGGAAGTTTTCCAGATAGGAAGAATAAGCCAAGCAAAATAAATATTGACCTTCCTTTCAAGAACCTTTTTTTTTTTTAAGTATTCACTTGAAAAAACACCAAGGCATCCTTCCTCTACTCTCTCCATTCCTACTCCAACCACAGCAATTGCCCCTCTACAGAAATAACCCTTAAGAAGTGGTTGGGAAATGAATGTGACGCCTGCCATCCTGGGCTGGTGCTCACTCACTCCCCATAGTCTGGAAAGTCTTGGTCCTCATAAATTTCATGTGCTGTGTCCTTGCCGCCATGCCAATGTTCTATTTTAAAATCTACCACTCTGTCCCTACGTAATAAAGAGTCATTAATTATCCCATGTTCACACTAGTTATCATTACTGGGGTCTGACTTTCAAGTCTGACTTAGCATTTCATCTAGTAACAGCATTTTAGGTATTAAACTTTCTTAGATTTACATTCAAATGGCAATATTACCATGTACTCAAAATGCAATGCAAGTGAAGTCCAACTTTTAACAAATAATACTCACTGTTACTTAGAAAATCAAGAAATAAACATTTTAACAGCTGAAATTTTGTCTGTTACAGCTTTTTTAGTAGAAAAAAACTGTCTATTAAAAAATAAATATTTTTATTTTTATTTTGAAAAAATAATGCTGTTAATGCTAGAAAGGATGTAAAAGTTGCAGAACGCTTTTATAATTATACAACCCTTTGATTTCTTAGATGTGAAAACTTTCATAGTAATAATACATTATTTAATAAAAATAGAAAACCCAAATCCCTATACATTATTATCAATGAGCCTGTGATTCTTGTGTGAATGAGTGAAAACCACTCTGTATTTGGAGATCTTTCTGCCAGGGATGCTTATTTCTCTTCTCATCTGAGGTCTGGTCATTGACGGAATAGATGGAGACTGCCCCACTATGGCCACAGGGTAGGATTCCTCTGCAGAATAAAGAGAACTTGTGGACCTGAAGAAAAGGGTTCCTCCTAGATCAAGCCTCACTGGAAAATTCCACTTTAATCCATGATCAGAGGGAAAAACTGGAGCCAGCCCTGTCTGAAAGTCTAGCAGTTCCTAACCAGTGCTGAGCCTGTGCAACTCACAGTCTAGTAGGAGGTTGCTGCGGCATCAGCTGACAAGTCGAGTCTTGCTTAAAACAAATTCTGTCTGAGCCATGGTGATTTCTTGGTTCTTCCAGGACTTGGGGAGGACTTCAGAGAAAAGGCAAAAATACCGAGCATGAAATTATTCTGAAGACATGGAATGCATGGAGAAAGAGTCCCTACTGCCCACTCCCGAAGCAGGAACTCTTGGCTTTTCAATTTCGTATTCTCCATCCAAAGAAATTCCCAAGGAGGCACCACACTCCCAGTTTTCCCTTTTTCCTTGCATTCCCAACAGCTACACAGAACTAAGAAAAGGCTCTCATTGTGAAGGTGGAAGAGAAGATCTTGAAATACTCACTATCGTGTTTTCTTTCTTTTCAGCACTTCCTGCCCTTTCCCCTAGTGGGCAGAAGGATCCACTTGGTCTGAAGAAGAATTAGAGTTGTTATGACTGGAAGGCCGAGGGAAAGGAAAAGTTATTGTTCTGAAGTTTTGTTTCCACCCAGGCTCAGGACGAAAGGCAGATCAGACAGTTTCTGCTCAAAGATTTGTGGGCGGCCACTACCAGGAGGCCTGCTGTGAGTCTGGCTGGCTCCTGTCACGAGCACACAACTCTGCCCCCTCACTCATTTTTTTCCTTAGGGCTGGGCAGGAACCTCCCATGACCCATTCCCACATTGCCGCAGATGGTCCTCCATGACTCCAGAATGTGCTGAGCCCATCTGATTGTCCCTTGTGGATGGCCTTTGTGTCAATAATCCGTGACCCTTACAAAACCTACCTCCCACCCCTGGAAAGAGAAGACCGAATCCTTGACCCTAGACAGTGGTCTTAGTGAGGGAAGAGATCCAGCAACACTTGGTGAGTGGGGCTGGCAGACTGAGGGTGGGAGAACTTACCTCCTACCCCAGCAAACAGTGGTGTTTCTGAGAAAGACATTTTGAAACAGCAAAAAATGTTTGTGACACCTGCCTTTCTAAATACCTAAGGATTCTGTGAAGATGCTTGCTATGTTGATTGTGATCCAGGGGTAAGAGCTGTGTTTATTGCTGGCCTCCATTAACTGGCCTGTGCCAGGCCAGCACTGCATACTTCTAAAAACAGTTCATTTAATCTTCACAACAGCCCAGTGGGGGGTAGATAGTATTTTATGGATGAGGAAACAGACTCCAGTGCTTCTGATCTTAACCACTAGGCTACATTACCTCCCAACAAGACTGGATGATAGAGAGTAAGGATGATACATTTCTTCAAATATTCGATTTCCTAAAATAGATCTATTTTATGATAAATTCTGTTTTAAATAAACATAAAATGCTACATTTTCAGTTGGCAGTGGCAAGAGAATGGCAAGGGAGATAGATTCTTCATTAGTATTCAAGTTCTCACCTTTCCAGGAGAATTTGCTGAGGAATTCCCTTTACATACCATAAAATGGGTAGTTCTCTGTGGGACCACTTCAACACATTTGGTACCACAGAACGAATGGGGAAATAAACTGACTAGGTCTTAAGGCTGATTTTAGGAGATTTGAGGTATTTTCAAATTAGGTCCTTCAATTCCTTTTTTTCTCTCTCTCTCTCTTCTGTATGTAAAGCAACATATTTCTGCACCATTTAAGAGAAAAGAAAATGAGTCAGTGTGAGCTGCCAACAGCTGGCTGACAACCTTGAGCACTGGGTGGGTTGGAAACCGTCCAGACTTTGCATAAGGAGTTCATTTTGGGTTAGTTTTAAAAAAGGTGGGGGGAAGGAGTTGGCCCAGATCCTGTTCTACAAATTCAGGAACAAGGAGTTGAGATTCCCTTCAGAAACTGCTGGAGGGTGGCTCTGCAGGTCTGTTTGCCAAACACTATTTGACATCTGCTTGTTTCCCTGCCTGATACAAGAAGAACCGTTAACTGTCCAGGTTTTTCCTCTGACAAGCCAAGGATTCAATGCAGCAGTTGAACCATGTGAAGGTTAATTCCCTCTTTTCTCTATATCCCTTTTAGAAAGATGTATTATTTCTACAGACTTCAGATTTTTTTAAGCTTCTTTGTCTTCTTCCTCTTGAATCTTATTCACCCTCACTTTGGGTTTAGCTTATTAGGCTGAGGCTAATTTCAGTAGCATAATAAAAAACTTCACATTCGTTAAAGAATTAAATCCCCTTAGTTCTCTAATGTGTCTCACCTTTTCAAAGTAGTAAAAATGTCATGTTTCAAACAGTAATAGCCATTTTTAGTTTCAAAGTAATAAGTGGTCAATGTAAAAAAGATTAGACAATGCAGAAAGGCATAAAGAAAAGAGTAAAAATCAACTGAAATCCAACCACTGGAGAAAACTAATCACCATTAACATTTAAATATATATGCTTGCCATCTTATTTTCTTTTATTTTTCTTACAAAGGTAGTTATAAGTTATTTGGTAATCTGATTATTTTTACATATACATTGGACATATTTCCATGGGAATACAACAGATCACTATCACTGTTTGTAAGTGGTACACAGTACTTCCATGTATAAATGTTCGTTGACTCATATTAATAGACATTTTTGCTAATACAAATCATGCTGCAATGAACTCCCCTGTACATACATCCTTGCCCACTTGTCCAATTACAGCAGGTACTCACTTAATGTCCCCTATAGGTTCTTGGAAATTGTGACTTTAACGGAAACAACTTTAAGCAAAACAACACATAAGGAAACCAATTTTACCAAAGGCTAATTGATATGAACAAGAGTTAAGTTCCTACAGCATATTTCTGGTCACTAAAATATCAAACTTCTAAATAAAGACCCCGAACACTTGTAATATTAAACATTAAAATAAATGTGAGCTATACATACATTTTTAAAAGATTAATAAAAACAAGTCAGGTCATTTTTTACCCAATTATTCCAGTTTAGGGTCTTGGGTGACCAGAGCCTGTCCCAGCAGCTCAGGGCACAAGGTGGGAACTAACTCTGGACAGGACGTCATCCTATCGCAGGGTCACTCACACGCTCACACACACCCACTCAGACTGGGCCATTGAGACAGGCCAGTTCACCTACCATGCACAGCCTCGGGATATGTGAGGCAACGGGAGAACATGGACAGAACCCACACAGACATGGGGAGAACGTGCATACTTCACGCAGACAGTGGCCCCGGCAGGGAATCAATATTTTTTCTTGTCAATGTTGCAAGAAAATGATGTTGAATGACAGACACAACATTATTCTAGGACCTACTGTATTTCTTTATAAGTGCCTCTGAACAAACTTTGCTAGATCAAGTTATACACATATTTTTTAAGACCTCTGATACATAGTGCCAAATTGCCCTCCCATAGAAAAGCTGTACTTGTTAGTCAATGTCACTGATTTTGTAAGAGTGTGGTTTTTCCCTCCTACTCTTACAAATACTGGGTATAAGCCCTTTTACCTAATTGAAAGATAAAAATTGGTACCTCCATATTTCACTTTCCTTCTTTAATAACAAGGTTGAATTGTTTCTGTATGCTTACAGCTATTTATATTTTTTCTTTTTTGAACTGTCTGTTTTTTCTTGCGTCCATTTTTCTATTGGGATTTTTCATATTTTCCTTCCTGATTTGTAGGAACACATTACATACAAAGGTGAGATCTTCTGGGCTGTATTTCAGAAGCTTGATTGTCCCATGAGATGTTAATAGGTGAACTGAGGGAAAAAAAGACTTCCATGGTCAGATTTAACACATCATTTCCTAAACTTCATTGACCATGAGGACTTTTTTCTTTTCCTCACAGAACACGCATTGGCATGGTTCAGGACACTGGTGTTCTGAGAACTAACATTTGAGAAATTGTTCTGTAAAGGATACTAATGCTTTATCTGTTACATATGTGGCGTGATTCCCCCTCCTCTGCCAATCATTTGTCCTTTCCTCTACATGTTTTTTCCAAATAGCTTTTAATTCGTGTATTCAAATCTCTCAATATTTTCTTTAGTGGTAATACAGAAGTAGGAACCCTGAAGTCATACTCGTTTGCTTTGAATCCTGGCACTACCACTTGTTGGGACCTTTGGAAAATTACCCTCTCTGTGCCTCAATTTTACCATCTAGAAAATGAGAAAAACTAATGTTACCAAATAAAGTGGTTGTGAGGATTAAATTACTTGACACAAGTAAAGCATAAAGTATTAGATGTTGTTGATGATGATGGTGGTGGTTTACTTTTTGGATCATTTAGAAAGTCTCTCTCCTTCTCTGTTGTAAAAGAAAAAAAAATGCCCATATTTTATTGTCATATTTTATGGAAGTTAATTTTGATATGAGCTATGGACTAAATAATTTTCTCTTTTCCCCAGTGCTTAGATTCTTCCATTGCAGTTCATTGATTAATGCTCTCCTCATCATATACTATACTTTCTTTTTCTGAGTCTTTCTCTTCTGCTCAGTCTATTCTGATACCAAGGCCCCTTCTTTCCTATTCCTTTTCAGAACATTCACAGCTACATTTGCCTAAATCAAGGGCACATGTTGGATTCTCTCCGGGAGTTGCCCCAAGAGACCCTTGGTAGTGGAGAGGGGCCTGCAGGGTGGGATCCAGGTGTCTCTGATACAGGTGAGAAATGTAGATCCTACAGACTGTGAATTTTAACTGACAGTGTGCCCTGTTCATCCCCACGTGCTGCTGAGGCCTGATGTTGAGGGACAGCCTGGGGACTCTCTCAGGAACATTTAAACTCCAGTGTTGTTCATCAAATCACAGAAAAGGTGAGATCCTCATACTCTACCTGGTCCCTCCTCTTTCTGCTGCACCAGTCAAAATGACCTCTAAATGACCAGAAAAGACTTGATTAGGGGCAGAGGAGATTCTAACCTGACACATCCTAAGCTATGGAAAGAGAGCCAACTGGTCTCAGTTGATAGGAAGATTTGATACTAGGAGGCTCCATGAAGGTGATACTGGAGCACCATTGAGGATGTTTCACTCTGAGCTGAGAGTCCTTGGGTTGCCTGCCAGGCCCAGCACAGCCTTCTTTTCTGCACCACATCATCTCTTGCTCACTTGGTTCCAACCACACTGACCTCTTTGTTGTTCCTCAAACATGCTCCCACTTTAGGGCATTTGCACATGGTTTTTCCTCTAGAATGTTCCTCCCCTCCCTCTGACACCCACATAGCTTGTTCCCATGGAACTTGAAGGCTTTTGTTCCAATGTCACCTTGTCAGTGACGCCATCCCTGACCACTCTATTGAAAGCTGTGCCTGGAGATCCTCAACCTTTCTTGCCCTGTTTTTCTCCACAGTGCCAGTCACTGTCTGACCATCTATTTCCTCATTGTATTGTTGATTGTCTCTCTCCCGTAGAATGTGAGCTTCGAAGAGTCTACCTTCTGTTTGGTTTCCTGCTGTACTCTCAACAGCTAGAACAGAGACTGGCATATATAGGACTCCACTATTGTTTGTAGATGGAAGAGAAAATGAGTGTATCAGTCAGGCAAAGTCACTTGCATAATACTTCATGATGTGTCCAGGCCCAGTGACAATAGCATGTTTTCTGAGAATGTAGGATGACTTAAAGGACTCTGGATTTTTTTTTTTTTTTTTTTTGAGACGGAGTCTTGCTCTGTCACCCAGGCTGGAGTGCAGTGGCGCGATCTCGGCTCACTGCAAGCTCCGCCTCCCGGGTTCACACCATCCTCCTACCTCAGCCTCCCGAGTAGCTGGGACTACAGGTGCCCGCCACCAGGCCGAGCTAATTCTTTGTATTTTTAGTAGAGACGGGGTTTCACTGTGTTAGCCAGGATGGTCTCGATCTCCTGACCTCGTGATCCGCCCACCTCGGCCTCCCAAAGTGCTGGGATTACAGGCGTGAGCCACCGCGCCCGGCCTGGACTCTAGATTTTCAAGCTAGCCTCTACAAATAAGATATCTCTAAAGTGGGGAGAAAGGCTGCTGATATGGTTTGGCTGTGTTCCCATCCAAATCTCATCTTGAATTGTAGCTCCCATAATTCCCACATGTCATGGGAGGGACCCAATGGGAGGTAACGGAATCATGGAGGTGGGGTTTTCCTGTGATGTTCTCATGATAGTGAGTAAGTCTCACGAGATCTGATGGTTTTATAAAGGGCAGTTCCCCTGTACACACTCTCTTGCCTGCTGCTGTTTAAGATGTCCCTTTGCTCTTCCTTCCTCCATCTTCTGCCATGATTGTGAGGCCTCCCCAACCATGTGGAACTGTAAGTCCATTAAACCTCTCTCCTTTATAAATTACCCAGTCTCAATTATGTCTTTATTAGCAGCATGAGAACAGACTAATAGAGCCGCATCTCTCAAAAGCGAGAACAGACATATGTCTGCGGTAACATCTTTTATTTGATGCCCTAGCTTCATTCCTGGGCTGCCACAGAGCCACTCAAAATGAAATTCAAATTCAAACAACAGTGAGATACCACCACACACCCACCAGTATGGCTACAATAAAAATGCAGAAAATACCAAGTGTGGGAGAGGATGGGGAGGAACTGAAATTCTCATACACTTTGAAAAACTATTTGGCAGTATCTTCCAAAGCTGCATGTGCACATATCATGACCCAGCATTTCCACTTCTGCATATCACCCAACAGAAACACCTACCTATGTCCAGCCAGAAGACAGGCAGGCACAACGTTCACAACAGCACTGTTTGTAAGGGCCAAAATCTGGAGCAAAAAATGGAGAAAAATAGTAAAAATGGATGTGGTATATCCACACATATACTACACAATATATGAAATGCATGATCTATGACCACGTGCAATGATATAGATGAACTGAACAAACATAATGTTGCACCAAAGTCAGACACAAAATTGTATAAACTATGAATACGCTTCCATCAGTATAAGATCTATAAACAGGCAAAGCTATCCATGCTGCTGGAAATCCAGAGTGACTAGAAAGGAGGATTAAGGAAGCTTTGGGATGCTGGTAATATTCTGCTTCTTTACCTGGGTTCTGGTTACACAGGAATATTTAGTTTTTGACGACCCATCAAGTTGTACACGTATATGTGAAAATCTCTGTCTATAAAAATGTTTTGAAAACTAGGTCCATATATCAGAACCACCAACTGGAGTTGCAGGCCACACATTTGCTAAAGCTGCTTGTTACAAAAAGCTGAAACTATTCCAGGATGCACTGCTCCAGCACTTGAGGTGGAGGTGGGGGGAGAGGAGGAGGTAGGGGGTGGGGAGGGAACTTTCTGACTCTGGCTGGGTCACACCTCTGAGATGCTGCAAGAACAAAGAACGATAGGGGCCAGGTGTAGATGGGAGAAGGTGACTGGTAGACAGCCTCGGGCTTTCTGAGGTATCTGAGGTCTTTGATGGCCTCAAGGCAAACACTGCCTCCTGTCAGGCTCAGAACAGTAAAGACTCTCCAGCCAGCCTTCCTGAGTGCCAACAACCACAGGACTATGCAGGTCTAATTTCTAACCAGACATGAAGGGAAGGAGAATGATCTCTGCTGATAAACCGAGTCTGGAAACTTTGTTACAGAATGCAGTAGAAAAAAAGACAGGAGAGAGGGAAAAACATATGAAGTGGTTCTTAAGTAATTTCTAAGAAGGAAGCTGCAGCAGGAACTCTGGCTACATACCAGAGATCGCCCTTTTATTTCTTTCACTTAATAACATTAAACAGGAAAAGAAGGAATGGAAATTCAGGAACTTTAAGGTCCCACTAGGACCAGTGTAGAGGAGGATTCATCCTGCACCAGACCTATAGGCATGGACCATACCGTGCCCATGGTGCCAATTAAGCTTTAAGGATCACACTTGCTAGCATTGGAGAGGTTAGGGGGTCAGGGAGAGGTGGTACCTAAAGAAGGAAAAAGACGACTATCTGTGTTAGACCACTCTTGCATTGTTATAAAGAAATACCTGAGACTGGTGATTTATTTAAAAAAAAAAAAAAAAAAGAGGTTTAATTGGCTCACGGTTCTGCAGGCTTTACAGGAAGCATGGTTCTGGCATCTGCTCAGCTTCTAAGAGATTTCAGGAAACTTAAATCATGACGGATGGTGAAGGGGGAGCAGGCACATCGCGTGGCAAAAGCAGGAGCAAGAGAGACAGAGGGTGTGGGGAGGGGAAGTACCACATATTTCTAAACAATCAGATCTCGTGAGAAGTCACTCACTATGGTAAAGACAGCAACATGCCATGAAGAATCCACCCACATGACCCAAACACGTCCCACCAGGCCCCACCTCCAGCACTAGGGATACAATTCAACATGAGATTTGGGCAGGGACAAGCATTCAAACTATATCACCATCCCGTAACATCCTATGGTTGTGGAAGGGAAGGGAATGGGCAAAATCGGTGGTTGAATTTTGTTGACAACCAAAACTTGGTGGACAACCCCTTTTTGGTATCCCAGTGGTAGAAGCCATTTGGAGAAGGTTGGGAAGTTGAATCAGCCCAGGATTTGTGTGGTCTCCAGCCTTCCAGGAACAAGATCATGCTGGACAAAAACTTCAGACCTCCACCCACAGGATCTAGAAAGGCCAGGATGGAAGAAGCCACAAGGAAAGGTGATACTTAGAGCTCAGTGGTGCTGGTTAGGGAGTCTTTAAGGACACTTGAGAGCCAGCATCTGTGCCCTCATCCTGGCTTCAGATTCTGTGGCCTAAGTGCTAAAACCTCCCGCCCACTTCTACAGATGTGAATCAGAGTCAGGGAAAAACTGGGGGTGGGTGGTGGGAGTCAGAGAAGAGAAGAGCACACCAAATCCAGGGTATTATGTGAGAGGGAGCTGGATCCATAGGGCCTGCTCTGCATCTGCAAGTCCAGATGCAATTGCAACATACTTGGGCAGTTAGCATCGCTACCTGTGTGCAGAAGGCTGCACAAACAGGAAGAGGAAATATTCAAGCACTGGCTCATTCATTTTAACTCTAGAGAGTGTCTAAAACAGATCCCCAAGAGCACGGAAAGTTTCAGATTTGTAGCCAAGCAGATAAAGATGTGGCTAAGGAGGGTATTCTAAGCCAGATGCCAAGTGTATGCCCTCTGTGAGTGCAATGTGCATTGCCCATGGGCCTAGAGCATTCTAGAATAGATATGCAAAATACATGACCACTTAGGGAAAGTTGAGATGAGTCACTCTTTCGAAGTGTAACCATTTAAAACATCACACTTAGTATCTTTGAGCCCCATAGCACATGCACTGTGAAGAATAAAAATTCAGATAAAATTTAGACTTGCATGAACAATTGTTTTTTTTTTAAATAGACACCAAAGGAAACTCAAACCCAAATTCTAGATTCAGAATGCCCAACACTGCTTACCAGAGACAATGGTTTTCGGTGCAGGTTTTAAAGAGTGGTAAGTATTAGATTCAGATGCTAAGCGGCACAAGGAGAAGATAGTTTTGCTGCTCACTCAGTGGGTTTTCTCAGTTTTAGGCAAAGGCCACAAGGGATCTTGGGGGGCTCCAGACACTATCTAGTAATTGACAAAAATGATGATCATGATATGAAATACCTGGAGTGCTAATTTCTTTAGAAACCAAATTATATAAGACCTTTGAGGCATGTGAATTTTCATCCTCAAAGTTCAGAACTGCCTGGAAGAATCAGAGTTGATATTGTTCATTTTTAAATACTGTACAAGTTCTGCTAGATGGCTAGCATCATAATGGGGTAAGAGCAGATCCTGAATAGATCTTTCCTAGCACCCTTAGCCATTTCCCATGAACCTTAGAGAATCAAAGACCTATAGGCTTAGTGGATACTAAGGGAGATTTGAAGATAACCATGCCATGAAGGCGAAGCCCTTCTCTGACCTGACCCAAGCATGTCAGGCCAGAGACAGTAAGAAAAGGCACCAGAAAAGGCATTCCATGGATAAAAGAGAAGCTAGGGCCCTCCACCCTTTTGAACTCTTTGAAAACTGGAAAGGGAAGGCCTGTAAGCAGATGCTCGGACCCTCATGATCTCTTTCAGCCAGGTTCTTGCACTGTGTCAGCTGATGAAGTCCTTTCCTTCAGTTTAAACACATGGACTCCTATACTGAGGGCTCAGGAGCTGTGCTTTCTGACATAGCAGGAAGATATCGGGAAGGTAGCTAAATTCTACTGGCAGAAGCTTAAACTATGTGAGATCTAATATCAATATCCTGTTTACAGATCAGAGCCATTGGCACATAGTTAGGCGGTGAGACACCAATTCTAGGAGGTGTGTACACAAGGTGGAGGGGTGATCCACAGAAGCCTCCCGTCTGTGTTCTCCAGGGCCAAGCAAGACATGACAGGGAAGTAGAGGGTGGTCGTTTTGGTTATACAGATGCTGCATCTCTTGAAGGAGTCAGAGGCATGTGAGATTCCCAGGGTCCTAAGGGATCTGAGTTCCTTTATGCCGGAAAGCTCGAGCTTTCCAAGATAAGACCAACGGTAGCTCTCACTTTTGTGGCTCTGGTAAACCTAACTGCTCCAGCCAGGAGGGACGAGATGGAAGCTCAGCATAGGAGGTGGTCAAGGAAAGAAACCTAGGACCTCTGAGGTTGAACTAGTGTATTTTTTTTTCAAGTAAATCTGAATTTTGCATTGAGATGGGCACAGATTAGAACAGCTTAAGGGTGTATTATTAAAACGAGTGCTGAAATATTCTCTATGAAGACACTTTCCCCCAAGAATACTGTGGTATGGTTTTGAAGACCTCGTAAGGCTTGGGATGGAACATAGTATGTGACTGTTGCAATGCTTTACACCTTCTGGAAATCTGTAACTGGAGGGCAGAACTCTGGTGGAGGGTTCCACTTATAAGTCTCACCCTAACAGTGTTGGTGGTACTTAAAATAATAAATTGAAAAAAATTATATTAAGTTCTCTAAACTGAAATTATGAAACATATGTCACCATCCATACCTGTGAGCATTATCCTTGTACCTTTTCCTTGTCTCCCCTGGGGATCTCGGAGAGGCCTCCCTTGTTTTTCAAGTGAATCATATAGCAGTTTATTCCTTGATCTCTAGTTCCACAGTTCCTCTCCCCACTTCCCTCAGTATCTTTATTTCCCTTCAAATTTCACTTTACGGGTCCCCTCATCTGATCAGTGAGTTTCTTGCCAAACATATTTTAAGACCTTCTGGAAGTACCTTGCCAATAACCCATTGCCACATCATTTTTTAAAATGTTGCCAACTCTTCATTATTCTCCATATTCTCTTTTCGATTTCAAGGATAACAAGATCAATCAGTGTGGATGTAACCTGTGTTTCTCAAAGCCTCTCTGGACTAGGGTTTTAAAAGAATCACACTAAACCCTTAATTACTCCCCTTTTCTTGTTCTCCCTTCTCTGCTCTTGTCCTGGAAGAGAGATCATGACAAGGGATCGCTCATAGTGAAGGAGCCACTCCTTGGCTGGCAAGAGGCTCTCCTAATCCACTACAAACAATTAGTCTCAATCCTGGCTTTCAAATAGAAGCACCTGGGGAGCTTTTAAAAAGATGCTGATGCCTGGGTCCTATCCCACACCAATTAAATCAGGAACTCTTGGGATGAAGCCCTAGGGTTGATATTTTTTTAAAACTCTGCAGTGTGATTCTAATGTGCACTCAGTTTCAAAGCACTGTTACGAGCCGTGGTTAGCCATGATCCTTTGTTGAGCATCTATTTGCAGCCAGATGTCAGCCCACACAATCAGGGCATAAAGGAGCAGCACAAGGATTCTCCAATCAAGTTATTCAATTCTCCTACTCACTGCTTCTTGCCTGCTTTGCCTCCCCCACTCTGAGCCAGGGCTTCTATCACTAAAGCAACTCCTAAGAACACAGGGACGCTCTCTACCCCTTGCATGAACTCCTCTGCAAATCTCTTAGGCGTTAGCACTTCAATCACTATCATTCATTCAGAAAATGTAAGTCACCTTTTTTGCTTTGAGTTAATCATTTCCCATTTTCCCAGGTGATTCAGTAATCCAGCGCTCACTGACAATGAGTGGGTAGACACGTGGGCCTGCAGACCTGCCTCGCTGTTCCATTAACAGCAGAACACACTTTGAGAGGCAACTGACGATGGAGCCATCAACAAAAGCAGTATTTTTCCAATCATAAAAAAAGAAGTCTGTTTCTGAAAACACAGTTTGATGTGTTTATATTTCATGCAGTGTTAAAATGCTCAGTCGGTTCTAACCTTGTTTGCATTAATCCTCTTTTTGGAATTTGCACATTTGTTTTCAAAGCATTGGGTTGGAGCATTTTGCTGCTGCATGGAAATCGTATCAGCAATCGTACTCAGAACATGAAATGAACCTGCACATAGAGCCCACGCAATTTTAATGTCTGCTAACCAACTGATAAGCACATAGGAAGGGCATAAAAGAATTAGAATAGAGAGCCATTGAGCCAACAAAGGTTCACTTTTTAAGAATCATCACCTTGAGGTTACTGGTTAGTACCCTCAGCACCCATTGCAGCAGAAGCTAATTCATTCATTCACACATTCAAGAAATTTTTCCTTGGACATCTACTGTATGCCAGGTATGATTCTATGAGTTAGGGCTAGACTAAGGAATAAAACACAGTCTCAGCCCCCAAAGTCTACGGTCTTCAGCTGATCATATAAACAAATAATAAGCTTTGCAAAAGCTTCTCCTCATTGGTATGCTCTTCTCCCATCTCTTTGTCTGGCTAAATTCTATTCAACCTGCTAGATCTTGAGTAAAGTATTTCTTTATCTAAAACAAGGGTTCCCAACCCCCAGGCCATGGACCAGTACCAGTCTGTGTCCTATTAGAAACCAGGCTGCACAGTGGGCGCGGTGGCACACGCCTATTATCCCAGGACTTTGGGAGGCAGAGATGGGTGGATCACCTGAGGTCAGGAGTTCAAGACCAGCCTGGCAAACATGATGAAACCCCATCTCTACCAAAAATAGAAAAATTAGCTGAGCGTGATGGCAGGTGCCTGTAATCCTAGCTACTTGGGAGGCTGAGGCAGGACAATCACTTGAACCTGAGAGGCGGTGGTTGCAGTGAACTGAGATTGTGCCACTGCACTCCACCCTGGGTGACAAGAGTGAAACTCCATCTCAAAAAAAAAAAAAAAAAAAAGAAAGAAAGAAAAGAAACCAGGCTGCACAGCAGGAGGTGAGCAGCAGGCCAGTGAGCATTACCACTGAGCTCCACCTCCTGTCAGATTAGCAGTGGCATTAGATTCTCACAGGAACGTGAACCCTATTGTGAACTGTGCATGTGAGGGGTCTAGGTTGCATGTTCCTTATGAGAATCTAATGCCTGATGATCTGAGGTAGAACAGTTTCATCCTGAAACCATCCCTCCCCTTGATCATCAGTGGAAAAATAGTCTTCCACAAAACTGGCCCCTGGTGCCAAAAAAAGTTGGGGGCTGCTAATCTGGAAAATGCTCCTTGACATCTCAAGTTAAAGTTAGGCGTCCTTTCTGGGTATTTCCATAGCATCAGTGCTTACTCCTATCTGAGGACTTTGCACTTGTATTGTAATTACTTGTTGAATTATTTATATCCTCTCACTAGGCAATGAGCTACTTAAGGACAAGAGCTATGTCATGTCCATCTTTATATCCCCAATGACTAGCACTATGCCTAGCACCTATTAGGAACTCAATAGATAATTGTTGAATGAATAAGTGAATGAGTGATTGAAGTATTCATAGGGTATTATAAGAACACAGAGAAGAGACACCTAAAGAGACTTCCTGGGAGAGGTAGCTGCTAGGGGAAGTTATAAATGGTTAAGTCTGAATTATCCAGGATTAGGCTGGTTGGACAGTAGAGAGAGACATTCCAAGCAGAAGGATAGCATGATAAACAGAAACCCACAAAAAAAAAAAAAAAACAAAAGAGGCATGCCAGAAAATGCCCAGCAACACGTGGAGGGGGCACATGCTAAGGCAGCCACAAGGCCATGAGGGATGGAAGGTTCCAACCAAACCAGACTCAAACTCCATTCTTCCCTTTGTTCCCATCCAAATAAAAGAATGAAGACACAGATTGGAGAAGTCCTAGAAGCTGATCTCCAGGATTTACATACTTGTCACCAACATATTACATAGTCCCCAAGTCACAAACCATGCCAAAAACTCTCCTTTGACACAAGAACTATGTCTTACCCTGCCCTGTGAGGTTCAGTGCATGGAACCCTCCAGGGGAAAGGTGCCAGGTCATCTTCTTAATACACTTCTTGCAGAAGGTTTCTGTCTCTTATTACAAATGGTGGTAAAACACCTTGTTCGCTTTGGTAGGCCCAGTTTTCCTCTGCCCAGCTTCTTCCTAAAACCTAGCTCCTTTCGTTCAACCTGAGAAACCCTTAGGAGAGCATATTGCCTTATTTATCCTTACTCTGCTGTTTTTTGTTTTTTTGTTTTTTGAGATGGTGTCTCACTCTGTTGCCCAGGCTGGAGTGCAATGGCATGATTTCGGCTCACTGCAACCCCTGCCTCCTGGATTCAAGCAATTCTCCTGCCTCAGCCTCCCAAGTAGCTGGGACTACAGGTGTGTGCCACCATGCCCGGCTAATTTGTGTATTTTTTAGTAGAGACAGGGTTTCACAATGTTGCCTGGTCTCGAACTCCTGACCTCCAGATCCACCCCACTCCACCTCCCAAAGTGCTGGGATCACAGGTGTGAGCCACCGCACCAGGCCCATTGTCTTTTTAAATATTAATTTCAGTGATTTCATCATTTACATTCAATGCAACCAATGTCCTATTTAAGGTGATTCCAGAGCTTCAGTAAAACATCTCTGATTACCCACTTCAAGTAAGAAATTCTAAGACGATCAGCTGATAGAGTTCAGTCATTGATTAATTCAACAACTATTTAACACATCTGTGTCAAGCACTATGCTGGAGTCTGGAAATGTAAAGATGAATGAGAAATGGTCTCTACCCTTAAACCGTCTGCAGTGTGGAGGAAGCTCTAGGATGGGGAAATTGCTTATGTGGGAAAGTGCTGAGGCCACTGCTGACCTGCCTAAGCCAGCACTTCAGGTTTATGCAGGTCCCTGGATCAGCAGCACAAGCATCACCTGGGAACTTGTTAGAAATGCACATACTTGGGCTTTTCGTACAAACCTAATGAATCAGAATAAGAGAGTGAGGCCCAGCCACCTAGTTTTTAACAGGCCCTCCCAGGAATGCTGAGGCTCACTTTGGTTTGGGAATCTCTGGTCTAAGCTCTGTTCTGAATCACACCAGGCCAATATGGAGGGTGATTAGCCATTCCCAGCCTTCTTCTCTACGATCCCCCCTTCTCCTTTCAGGATATTAATGGGAAACATCAATCCAGAGTGACCACCCAAAATGAAGTAAAAATACTATTTTCTCACATAATGGCAACACATGACACCATTCCCAAATCACAGAAATGGTCTTATGAAGATCAGTATGGTATGGACTAAACCGACCAGAGTCACATCAGCATCAACACGAGGGAATCAGAAAGGATAATATCATCATTGTCGCATGCATTAGTCTGTTCTCACACTGCTATGAAGACACATCCGAGACTGAGTAACTTATGAAGAAAAAAGGTTTAATTGACCCGTAGTTCCACATGGGTGGGAGGCCTCTGGAAACTTACAATTGTCGCAGAATGCAAACGGGAAGCAAGGTACGTCTTTCATGGCAGCAGGAGAAAGAGCCACAGGGGAAACCACCATTTATAAACCATCAGTTCTCGCGAGCCCTCCCTCACTATCACGAGAACAGCATGGGGGAACCGTCCTCATGATCCTCCCAATAGCCCCCAATCACCTCCCACCAGGACCCTCCCTCCACCACGTGGGGATTACAATTCAAGATGAGATTTGGGTGGGGACACAGAGTCAACCCATATCGTCTTCATTCTCCCCCCTGGCACTTGAAGGGAAAAAAGAATCACATGAGCTTGACTATTCAAAAAAGAAGCAGGAGCTCCAGTTATTTCAGTTCATGGGAATGGAAAAGGGATAAACCGAAACAATAAACTTGAATGCTTAGGAACATAAAGGCAAGGAGAAACGAGATCACAATCTTGGCCTCTGAGTTCTACAACCCTATGGTTGTTTTACACAAATTAAAGCAGATTGCTTTCTTTCTGGAGTTCTAGTGAAACGGATCTTGCCACCAGCAGACCCTTCCAAGCTCCTGGCCGCAGTTTATTGGCTCATTGCCACGTGTCATTAGTGACCTATTTTCGCTGCTGTGAAATCGGCTGTGTCTGAAGTCCCCTGAATCAGCAGTTTCTCCCTCCACTCACGGGTTCCAGGCTGGCAAAGCTGACACCAGTGTCACAGAAAATGCAACCCGCTGCCCTCTCCCCAAAATGTGGGGAGAGCACGGTTTTGCTATGAAGATGTCGGCTTTGACCTGAGGCTGACTTGAGAGCCCAGCTGTCATGTCTCTTCCAAATAAGCTGCTGAACATGGAATTATCTTGGCTGAATAATTAATCAGGACTAAAAATAACCCCAAACTGCCTGGGCTTTGCTTAAATCCTACACAGGTGAGAGAAGTAGTTTTTTGTTTTGTTTAACGTAATTGCAAAACCCATATTTTGAAAGGTTCTGCACCAAAATATGAAAATAATTACCCAACATGCCAATTTGGGAGGTAATTCACAGTTAATCTGGCTCTCTTAAAAAAAAATGCCACCTTTTGAATTGCACATTGACTTCAGATTGTCAGTTCTTCGTGGTTATGAAAAGCAACCAAGAGTTGTACTCAGAATTTTCTAAGAATACCTTCAAACACAAATCCATGGGGAAAAAATATATCCGTTGGTATGAAGAGCTACGAAAGAGAGCCTGTTACTAGGCAGATTAGACAGTGAGTCAAGTTCCACAAGAGGGCGCTCTCCCTATGCTTCCTTCTCGAAGCTGAGGGCGCTGCGTTTCGCCCCTGGCTGCCCTTTCCTTTGCCCTTGTGCAAAGGATGTGCTCCCAAGAGCGAATGCTCAGTGTCCTGTGGAATGCTACTCCTGTGACCACTTTCTGATTGAGATCATCAGGCAAATGTTATCTCTGTAACATCAGAGGAGCAACTTCAAATGAAGAGAAATCAAGCAAAACATTAAAAATACAGAGGAAAGAAACAAATAAATACATCTAAACTGCCTGCTCTCCATGGTGATCTAGCTTTGTGTGTTCATTTTCTTGATACTGCTGTGATAAAAATAGGATGTGATGAAATGAATTACATCCATCACAGCAATCTTGTGTACAGACCGAATCTCAGACCCAGATGTGGCTCCAACTAACCAGTGACCATGAGCAGGGCCCAGGTGTATTCTGGGAGGCTGCTCACCCTCCGTGCCATTTCTTTCCTTCCCATAGGCACAGCCTCACCTTACGTTGAAGACAGATTCTACGAATCTGCCTCTCATCCTAGATGACCACTAGGCAACTCCACTGGGACCATTTCTTACTGCTCTATGCTCCCGTAACCTTCATTCATACTCCCTCTTCCTCTGCTGGAAACCTACTTCTTTTACCTCCTCAAAGGTAGAAGGACCAGCTGGTGAACAAAAGAATAAATTTGCTCTATCTAAAGAGAAACATTAGAACAATGGAGGAAAAATTGATGCAAGGCAGATGACTTGGGCTCATCATAAAGCACTGAGCAGTCAGCAGAACATTAAGAACAGACTTCTATTCCTTACCACAGACATACCCATCTGCATACCTGAATGCTGAGACCAAGCCTCACCAGATGCCGGCGGCATAAATGAGAGGAGTCACTTACCCTCTGAGGCTCAGGCTTCTCAACTGGAAAAAAAAGATAATAAAAATATCAGCTCAGTTGGGCGTAGTGGCTCATGTCTGTAATCCCAGCACTTTGGGAGGCCAAGGCGGGTGGATCACCTGAGGTCAGGATTTCGAGACCAACCTGGCCAACATGGTGAAACCCCATTTCTACTAAAAATACAAAAATTAGCTGGGCGTGGTGATGCATACCTATAGTCCTAGCTACTCAAGAGGCTGAGGCAGGAGAATCGCTTGAGCCCAGGAGGCGGAGGTTGCAGTGAGCTGAGATCACTCCACTGCACTCCAGCCTGGGTAACAAAGCAAGACTCCCTCTCAAAAAAAAAAAAAAAAAAAAAAAGCCTAATGAATTGTCAGTCTCAAGTCAGTGGGTAGCCAGTGGGTGACCTGGTAATGTAATCATTTTGTGAAAGAGACAGTCCATAGAATACAACGAATGTGTGATCTTGTTACTTCATTTTCTGTGATGTGGGTTGAATAAGAGTCACAAAGAATAAGAGAAGAGCTGTGGTTGTTGGTACAGAAATAAACACTGTTCATCTTGAAACTCTCACCTCATCCCCGAAAGTATCCAATAGAATTTATTGATGTATATTTCCTACCCAGTGTAGTCAGTTAATGTGTAATAAAAATGCTGAAGTCCACAGCTTAAATTATTAAAATTCTAGCAGGTATACCAGGTCCTGCTTGGAAATGCATGCAAATCTCTTCATTTGAATAGTTGATTTAATATCATTAGTTCCACCCTATATCCTCTGGTTAGATCTCAGCTCTAATGAAGCCTCAGGAGCTGATGGTATTCCCTTACAGTCTTGTTAGTTTTAGAGAGAAAACTCTCCCCACAACCACAAAAGTCTTCTCCTAAGTCCTTAACCTAGATATGTCACAAGGAGCATGAAGCATCATCACTCCTGGGACAATGACCCTAAATCCTTGTCCCACTGAGATAGTAGCCCTATGTTCCTGTCAATAGGAAACCCTTGGTCATTTGTTGTGGACCAAGAGGAGGCTGTGGCCAAAGGAGGTTAGGAGGAAAACCTGGTTTGGCAAAAATGATGCAGAACAGGGACTTGCCAGACAGTAAGGGTAAAAAGAAAATGACTTCTAACTGGTTATGTGGCTGAAAGTCAAGGTGCAGTTGCACCTTGTGGCCTTTGGCTCTCCAGAGGCAGGAAAGAGGATAAAAAGGTAGTGGAAATACCTAGAAGATGAGACCTGAGACCAGCAGAGGCAGAGAGGTCTTTCTGGCTTTCTTTGGGAGAGTAGCATTCCTCATTTCTCAACTCTGTGCTCCCTATGACTTCTGTTTAACTTCTGTCAAAGTACTTGTCACCCCACATTACTCTTTCCTATTTGTCTGTGTTCCTCAGTAAACTTCAAGCTCCACGTGAGCCAGAACCAGGTTTGGTTTGTCCATAATGGTGAATAAACTTGTATCCCCCAAACTGATTACAGCCTAGGTTCATAGTAGATGCTTAATAAAAATGTCTTAAATGAGTAAATGAATGCTGTATGCAAAGGTTAGCCCTGAAGGAGAAATGAGCAACATATTCTAATGGAGATGTATGTGGCACAGAACTTGGAGATCAAAGTCAACCTCTTGGGTGGACTTCAGGGATGGGTTTTAAACAAAGAGGCAGGAAGATCCATAGCATTACTTGGGGGATGAATAAGACTCTAGAAATGAGTTGGCCCAGAAATTTGGGGTACAAGCAATACTCACGTTGTTTAATATGAGTTACAGAGTATTTTCTTCTATTTACTACTTTCTTAAATTTAATTATGTGATAAAAAGTGATCACTGTGTGTATTAGTCTGTTTTCATACTGCTATAAAGAACTACCTGAGACTGGGTAATTTATAAAGAAAAAGGTTTAATTGATTCACTGTTCCACATGGCTGGGGAGACCTCAGGAAACTTACAATTATGGCAGAAAGTGAAGGGAAAGCAAGGCATATCTTATATGGCAGAAGTTAAGAGAGAGAGTAGGGGGAAAATACCACTTTTAAACCATCAGATATGAGAAGTCCTTCACTATCATGAGTACAGCAAAGGGGAGATGGCCCCCATGATCCAATCACCTTCTGCCAGGTTCCTCCCCCAACACGTGGGGATTACAATTTGAGATGTGATTTGGGTGGGGACAGAATGGAACCATAGCACTGTGTATTTCAAATACTTCAGAGATGATGGGCACATAAGGGAAAAAGAATAGAGGGGGGACAATTTCCCTCAGGTGTCTGGAAGAACTTTCACAAAAACTAACTCATAGGTTGTTCTACAAGAGGACGGATAGCTCTTAACACCTAGTAAATAACTTCTCTATCCGAAGTCTGCTTCTCTTTCTCTGATGTTGTTGATTTGTAAAGGGGTTTTGCTCCATCCCTCATTCTCCTTGATTAAGCTCATCTGTGAACACCAGGAGGCTGGTCTGCTCACCCCTACACAGGTGTCCTTTCTACTTTTTTTTTGGTGGGGGGACAAAGTCTCGGCTCACTGCAACCTCACTTCCTGAGTTCAAGTGATTCTCCCACTTCCGCCTCCCCAGTAGCTGGAATTACAGGTGCACGCCACCATGTCTGGCTAATTTTTTGTATTTTTAGTGGAAACGGGGTTTTGCCATTTTGGCCAGGTTGGTCTTGAACTCCTGACCTCAGGTCACCCACCTGCCTCGGCCTCCCAAAGTGCTGGGATTACAGGCGTGAGCCACCACGCCCAGCCCAGGTATCCTTTCTTAGATGGACTTTACATCAGTCCCACTATCAGGCCCCAAACTAAGGTCAGTGTCTTAAGATTTGAAAGTCAATATGTCTATTAGTACTACTTTTTTTTTTTTTTTTTTTTTTTTTTTTTGAGACGGAGTCTGGCTCTGTCGCCCAGGCTGGAGTGCAGTGGCCGGATCTCAGCTCACTGCAAGCTCCGCCTCCTGGGTTCACACCATTCTCCGGCCTCAGCCTCCCGAGTAGCTGGGACTACAGGCGCTGCCACCTCGCCCGGCTATTTTTTGTATTTCTTAGTAGAGACGGGGTTTCACCGTGTTAGCCAGGATGGTCTCGATCTCCTGACCTCGTGATCCGCCCATCTCGGCCTCCCAAAGTGCTGGGATTACAGGCTTGAGCCACCGCGCCCGGCCCTATTAGTACTACTTGAGGGGAATAATTGTGTGCTACTTTTGGCTTCAGTAAGTACTGTAGGCATATCACAGCAAAGGCTTTAGAGGCTTAGAGAGAAATCGAGATAATTGCGCAAAGGTGGTGACTTAAAACCAGCTTTACAATCTGTGTTATTCTCTTCACTGGAGAGAATCCTGTAAAAGGGGGCAGTTAGGAGAGAAGCAGATAGCCTATGTTCTTGAACCTGTGAGCACTCACTGGTGATATGGTTTAGAGAGTAGAAAACTGGACTACCCATCTGGACACCCAGCTGCTGTCAACTTCAGCAAAGCAAAGTTTGGCTTCCCAGCAAGCTAGAGAGGCCTTTTCACCCTTGCGCTTGATATTCCCTTAACACAGAATGCTCTGTCCCAGACCTGTCTATGGCTGGCTCCTCCTTCTTCCCGGGTCTCAGCTGAAATGCAACTTCCCCAGAGAGGCCTTCCCAGATAGTCCCCTCCCTGGTCATTCTCTATCACGTCATTGTATTTCACTCATGGCACTCATCACCATCCAAAGCTGTCTTTCCATGTACTTGTTTACTTGATTATTCACTATGTCCTTTTGCTCCACAGATAGATAAGATCCATAAAAGCAGGGACCCTGTCTCTCTTGTTCACTGTTTTATTACAAGCACTTCAAATAGTGTCTGGCACATAGTAGGACCTCTATCGCTGTGTACTGGATGTATGAATAAATGAACGAATGAATGAGTAGCCCGAATATGGGGCTCAAGATGGCAGTGAGAAAAGTGCTGTCCCATCATGAATAGTGTAGGTTTTATCTCTTGAAGAGGATATGAGCATTTTCTAAAGGAAAGGAGATAGGGAACAAGGAAGATATCTGTATCATTGGAAAAGATCTTTTATTTCCATATTGAAGCACTAACACGTCCTCCCCCACATGCATTTCTGCATGTGGGTAACATGCCAGAAGGCAGGCAGGGAGGGGCAGGCATTAAAGAACTAACAAACTCACCAAGTTATCACTGTGGTTTTAAAGTCGGGTGATTAAAAAGAACAAATGTTGGTGAGGAGGTGGAGAAAAGGAAACCCTAGTGTGCTGTTAGTAGGAATGTAAATTGGTATAGCCCTTATGGAAAATAGGATGGAGGTTTCTCAGAAACCTAAAAATAGAACTACCATATGACCAGGAAATGAAATTGGTAACTCAAAGAGATATTTGGACTCCCATGTTCATTGCGGCACTATCTACAATAGCCAAGATATGGAATCAACCTAAGTGTCCAAAACAGATGAATGGATAAAGAAAATGTAGTATTTATACACAGTGGAATTTGATTTAGCTTTTAAAAAGAAGGAAACCCTGTCATTTGTGACAACATGGATGGACCTGGAAGACCTTATTTAAATGAAACAAGCCAGACACAAAAAGAAAAATACTGTATAATTTCACTTATATGTGGAATCTAAAATAGTCACACTCACAGAAGCAGAGACATAGTGGTTACCATGGGCTGGGGGGAGGGAGACATGGGGAGGTGTTGGTCAAAGGGTATAAAATTTCACTTGATGAAAGATGAATAAGTTCTGGAGATCTACTGTGCAATGTAGTGCCTACAGCTAAAAATATGATATTGTATACTTGAAATTTTCTAAGACAGTAGATCTTATATTGAGTGTTCTTACCACAATATAATAATAATAACAAATGCATGGGAGGGAACTTTGAGAGGTGATTGTTTATATCTACAGGCTTGATGGTTTTATGAGTAGACACTTATCCCCAGACTCACTGAGTTGTTTACATTAAATATGTACATGTTTTACATGTTAATCATACCACAATAAAATGATAATAGAGTAGATAGATAGATACACAGATAGATAGATAAAGTGGGGTGTTTACACACAGCTCACAAAAGGCAGAGAATGGCTTTGTTTTACCATTTGAGTGCAGTGAGAGAATATAATTAAAGTGACCAAAAATCCCTGGGAATTTATTCAATTCTTTTGAACAATGACCATCCATGGGAAGGGAAGTCCCATCCATATCAGGCAAGGGGACACCAGCAAGCTTAATCATCTTGCATTTAAACGCTTTCCATCTATCCTTAGCGCTCAACACACAATACAAAGACAGCCTTCCACACTGGGACCCTCTCCACCCACAGCACGTGCCCTCTGACCTGCTTTCCAAGCAGTGGTGGTGGCCTGCCTCTGTCCTGATGCACCCCTGCCATGGCCCAGTTCTCTCTCAGTACGTTTGTCTGGCAGAAGGATTAAGGGTGTCCATCATGGCTGCTAAACAGTACAAAGCTAATGCCCTATTATAAAATACTTTCACATATATAGGATGCAATGGTTCTAATGAGGGGAAAGGCATGCTAAGAACAATTACCCCACCTTAGATTAGCTTAGTACTTTATACGGTTGACAAAGCTTTTTTACCAAAATCATCTCATTTTAATTTCAATCCTCATCACTGAAATTCATGTTAAAAAAAAAAGAGCAGGTATTTTTCCATCATCATTTTGTAGAGGAGGAATCTAAGGTCAAAACAGGTGAATGACTTGTTCCTGGTCACAGAGCTGGGAGGACCCAGGTCTCCTTGTCTCCAAATGCACTATTAAAAGCCAAGTTTATGTGGAAGGATCCATGGCTGACACCCTCCTTGTTACAACTTCATTGTCCATATGTAAAGCTTTCTGCAGATACAGAATAACTTATTTTATAATTTTATTGTGTTGGATCAGGGTCAAAGGCCGGACAAGCTTGTCACTGGAGGCAATTATTGAACAATGACAAGAAGGAAGGAGGCAAAGAAGAAAGGAAGGAAGAAAAGTCTTCCTTTTTAAGGGATCAGGCTGGCTAAACAGCACATCCATATCCTCTATATGAGAATGAGAGCAGAATAGGGACCACTACAGTTGACTGTCCCCCAGTAAGTACTATGAGCATAGCAGTTTGGAACTGACGTGGGTCTTGGAGATCATAATAAGCTGTGTGGCTTTGCTTGCTAAGTTACTCATGCTCACTGCCACATCAGCTGATCTGAACTCACATTCCCATACACAAACATTGAAAACAAATACTTTCTGGACTAAAAATAAAGTACACATAACAGTCTGTTTAAGTGAATCATCCCTCCTTGGGAAGCTAAAAACGGGTGGGAGGGGAGCAGTCCATAGGCTGCAGATGGGACGGGTGGCAGTGTGGACAGAGTCTCTCTTTGATCCTCTGAGAATTCCCCAGTTGAAAATGCTGTGGGGAGATGAATCCTCCTCTCAGAATACAGGCTGCATCTGACCTTCCTCCTTTGAGTGTTAGCTTCAGCTCTCACACTCTGTCTCTCTGTCTCTCTCTCATTCTCTATCTCTCTGTCTCTCTCTCTCTCTGTCTCTCTCTCTCTCTCTCTCTCTCTCTCTCTGCCTGTAAATAACTTATTCTAGAATAGAATTGTGGCTGAGGTAGGGGAGGCTGGAAAGTCCCAGCCTGGGGTTATGCAAGGAACTTTATTATTTCCAGTAATGTTAGGAGTTGGCTAAATGGTCTGCCAAAGAGCCTTGTTCCTTTTCCTCCTGGCTTCCATCACATGTTCATTCATTTATTCCAGGATTGATGTATTGTGTAAACACTCACTGATAGGTTCCGTAGGTACACATATGAATAAGAAAGAGTCCCTACTGTCCGTCCAGAAGCTCTACTCCAGTGAAGAGGAGCAGCCTTTGGGAGAGATGCAGGAAATGAGGCTGGAGGGCGGTGCGGACAGGGCAGAATGGCCTCATATGCCACTCTGAGGAGTTCGCACTTGATCCTACTGGTCAGGTGAGGATTTCCCGGACTTTGGCATGGGAAACTGTATTTTTAAAAGAATTTAATTAAACATTCTTGGCATTGACAACTCACTTTTACTATATTATTTAAACATATACAAATATAAAACATGTTAAAAAACACTTTACATGAATTAAATTTAACAGCGTTTAACTGAGCAATAAGCAATTTGTGAATCAGGCAGCCCTTGGAAGCAGAAGAGGTTCAGAGAACTCAGTCCACAAGGTTGGACAGGCAGCCTTATGGACAGGAAACAGAAGTGAGATACAGAAACAGCTTGATTGGTTACAGCTCAGTGGTTGCCTTATTTGCACATGGCCTGATCAGTTGGTAGCCTGTGATTGGCTGAGACTTTACTCCTAGTTAGGCTTTCAGTTTGTGTATGTACTAAGTTAGGTTGTAGTTTGTTACCTAGGCACTCAAGTTGGGGAGGCATTCTCAGACAAAATTTAGTTTAACAATGGGGTATAACTTCCCAATGTGTATATCTTAGGCAATTATAAATCCAAAATAATTATAATGTAAAACCAATTAAATGCAAATTAACAAAATTCATTTAATGCAACGAATATTACTGAAACAAAATGTCCGCTGCCCAGGAATGTGGTACTGACTATAAGCATGTGGGATATTTTCAGTGCAGGTTGTCTCCGTGATGTGCTGAGCAATGACTCAGTAATCTCACTCCTCCCTAGTCAAACTAGCATGGAGCCAACCATTCAAAGAGGCTGTGGTGATGTCACATGGCCAGCACTTCCCTTGTCTATATGTTGAGTTTGATTCCGGGGTAATTTTTTTTTGTTTTTTCTGTTACCCAGGCTGGAGTGCAATGAAGCGATCTCAGCTCACTGCAACCTCCACCTCCTGGGTTCAAGTGATTCTTGTGTCTCAATCTCCCGAGTAGCTGGGACTATAGGCACATGCCACCATGCTCGGATAATTTTTATATTTTTAGTAGAGATGGGGTTTCACCATGTTGGCCAGGCTGGTCTCAAAATCCTGACCTCAGGTGATCCACCCGCCTTGGCCTCCCAAAGTGCTGGGATTACAGGCATAAGCCACTGTGCCCAGCCTGTGTCCAGGGTAATTTTAAATGCAAAGGCAGTTGTAAAGACAAATCAACTGGCAGCATTTGGTTATACAGTCATCCAATGATCTAGAAAATGCTTCTATTTAAATTTTAAGCTGTCCTTGAAATTAAAGTATTTTTTTTTAAATTTCTGATGATACCATCAGTCCCAAGAGTACATCACTGAAGCCCTTAGCATGCAGTTGGAGGAAATATTATGTAAGTGCTAGGGGCCTGCAATGGACAGATTTTGGGCAAGGAAGTGACATGATCAGATTTTCATATTAAAGCAATTACACAAGGGGCAGTATGATGGATGGAGTAGAGGAGAGAAAAACTCAGAGTAAGGAGGCCACTTGGGAGACAAGTACAATAATTTAGGCAAAAGATGATGAATGATCTAAACAAAGTCAGTGTGAGTGATGAGGCATGAGAGAATAGACTAGAAACGTTTGTAAGAGGCAGAATCTATAGACCTCAGGGACTGATTCAATGTGGCAGGTGAAGGAGAAGGGGTATTTGAACCTTAGGCAACACTGTTAACCCTAGATGGGAATATAAGGAAAGCAAGTTTAATTTCAGATATGGTGACTTGGGGGTGGGGAGGCTGTGAACTATTGGGGTGAGGCCAGTCATATATAGTTGGCTAGAACTGCAGAGAAAAAGCTTCTACATGAGGCTAGCATGCTAGCATGGCTAAGAAGACACCAGCCTACGGAGTGTAATTTCTAGGGCCAAGAAACTCTCATCACCCATCCCTCCCTCGCCAAATAGTATGTTTCTCCTACATACTGGTCGCTACGCAAAGGTGTACCCCAAATGATCATAGCTCCTATCGTCTAACTTAATGCTCTGATACTTTTTTTTTCTTTTGGAGACAGGGTCTCTGTTGCCCAGGTTGGAGTGCAGGGGTACACAATCATAGCTCATTGCAACCTCAAACTCCTGGACTCAAGTGATTCTCCTACTTCAGCCTCCCGAGTGACTGGGACTACAGGTGTACACCACTCTGACTGGCTAATTTTCTTGTAAATTTTTGTTTTGTAGAGACATGGTCTCTCTATGTTGACCAGGCTAGTCTTGAACTCCTGGCCTCAAGCAATCCTTCCACTTTAGCCTCCTGAAGTGCTGAGGTTTCAGGTGAGAGCCATATCTAAAGAGAGTGACGCTTACCCTGGGATTGATGGTCTGGATCCCGAAATGCTCAGGTGGAAACAATGTGGAATTTGCACTCATTCAGATCATAATTTAGATTTCTGCCCTGACACTTACTAGGTGTGAAATCCTAGTGAATCATTTATCCTCTCTGTCTTGCTATTTGTAAAATGAGGTTTTAAAACCTTTATCGAAAGCTAGTTAAGTAATATATTAAGTATATTAAGAATGTTAAGTAATATAACACATTACAGTATCTAGCACAGTGCTTGCAACATCTTGGCCAACTAATCATGCTCAAATATAATGGTTAAGTACATAGAAGAAACCAGACTTGCTGGGTTCAAATCATGTCTCTACAACCTTCTATATGACCTTAAATAAGTAACACTAACCTCTCTGTGTCATAAGGAGATAATGATATTCTCTAATGCGTAGAGTTATTGGAGCAACTTGTGAGTCAATGTACATGAAACTCTTAGAATCATGTGTCTTAGCCATGGTATGTGCTATCTAAGTGTTAGTTGCTATCGTTGCCATAATTACTCCTTCCTCCCTTCCAATGACTACGCTTCAGATTCTTTCCTGGTCATCATTTTAACGGAAGGAGAAAAAGATCATGGCATGCTGGGCATCTAAGCCACTGAGTGTGAAACTCCATGCGAGAGGGAAAAAGGGGAGTTTGACAGCCCTAAAGGCATTCTTTGACTGCTTCTCAATTTTGTCTAAGACAATTCAGGGTCTGCACTGCCTCAGGGCGGGAAACAGAGTGACTGAAGTCCAAAGCCTTACGATAAAATGGAAAGACTGTCGTCGGATGTCTGGCCAAGAAGGCAGCTGTCCAGATGCAGGGACTGTGAGTTCTTATGAACTATGACAACACTCACTTTCAATGAACTTTATTTTTCACTTATCAGTAGTTAAATGCCAAAATTACATTGGATTTTGCACCAAACTGGGAAGAGAGGGGGAAAAAAAAACCCAGCTCAAACTGATTTGCTTTTCCAGAGGGCTGACTCCTGAGAAGTTACAGCTGGGGAAGCCGGATCAGGAGCATGGGCCAGCGAGCAAACACAGATTTCTCTGATATATTAAGCATTATTATGTCAAGTACCTGACCCTAATCAACCAAGGTCATGAACAAACCAGTCCTTTTAAAATTTTATGAAAGAAACTGCTGTGTGCTTTTCTCTCCGGACTCTCTCACTTGGAATACAGACGTGACCCGGCTCTTCCAAGGCCTCCCTCACGGAGACATTAGGCCGAAGCCCTGAGCTGAGTTTTTGGGGATTTGCTGCCTCCACCAGGATCAGTGAAGAATATTTTAAAATAAATTTCAATTTGTTTCATCGTGAGAGGATGCAATGACTTTTAGCTCAAAGTGGGACAGAGAGGCCTATTAGAGACGGACACGTGATTTTGAGGGGGTACAAATTTTAGCTCATTAAACTTTTCCCAAATTAAAAAGCACAGAGAGGAGTGAAGTGGAAAGAGCTTCACCTTTGTGGTAAGATAGATTTTAGATCCAATTCCAGGTCTGTCCCCTGCACTGTTTCATTCAGGGCAAGTCACTTTACCCCCTGAGCTCACTGGCATTAGCTATAAAATAATGACAGCACTACCTACCTCCTAGGCTGTCATAAAACCCATTATGATCTGACCCTGATGATTTCCCTCAACTCTAGCCTCTCCCTCCTGAACAGGCCTCCCTTTAAATGCCACTTCCTCCAGGAAGTCTTCTTGGATATCTCTTCTCCCAGTTAAAGTCTAGGTTGTGTACCCACCGATGAGCCCAGAGCACCTGTGTGGAACCCATCAATAAACTTAGAAGACCATCGTGTTGATGTTCCAGATCACCCCTGGACTATAAACTGTTCAAAAAAAGATCAGGCTCTTCTAATCGCAGCTGCCTCTAGAGCTTAATGCAAGGCCAGACACACATGAAGCCTTCTATATGCTTTTGTAAAATGAACGAAGACTGGTAAACGTTGCTATTCTGTTGTTATTTATATGGTTCTCAGATGAAAGTTACTCCATCCGAAGTCTGACATACTAAAGCATTCTCCAGGATGCTTTTCTGAGTCGCCATGCCTGACTCTAGCCGTTGTCCTCACCACCAGACTATGCCCCTTTATTCTAGACTCCACTTGCCCTTGAAGCTGAGACTACTGGCTTTCTTCACCACCTACCTAAGACACCTCAGCCAGGATTCCAAACAAAGCTTGATGCCTGCACTCTCCTTGCCCTTGCAGATCTAGCAGGGACCCCTCAATTCTGTCTCTGCCAAATCCTACTCAATAGGATACACAAAATTCACTCTGACTTGCTGTCTTTGAAAGCATGAAGGACATGATGGTCTTATTAGGCTTTACTGAAGAAAGATCTAACCCAAGCATCCTCTTCTCCTACTGCCCAGATATGGGTCAGATTCTTTAAGAATATATTGGGAAGAGGGTGATTACTTCTCTGAATTGGAACTTGCTCTGAGCACCATGTTGTTCTCCTTTCTACCTCCGTAGGCCTCTCCTCCATTGACCACCATCCGGAACTCCCAGACAATCCCCTTTAGATGGATACTTCTCCCTTTTTATGGATTCAGACAAGAGGTTGACATGGTACTGGCTATACTTCCATCAAATGCCCAGACCCTTCATTCTCCATAGCATCACCACAGAGGAGCAGAAGTGCATGGGCCTCTTCCAAACAACCAGGGTAACTCAAAAAGCCAACACCATGTTTTCCTCTTATGGAACTTAAATCTGTACACATCGCCTAAGGGAAAATTATCCAAAAAGGTAGACTTTCCCCATGGGGTTTCCATCACGGACACAAGCTTGTTCCTATACAGGATCTCACATCTCCAAAACAATGTGTTCTTCCCACTCTGCAGGGTGATGAAAACAAGGTTTGATACCCAACTCACTACTCAGACTTGATCTTGACCTTGGAGCCATTCCTTCCCCAGGGGTACATTTCCTTAATGATGCATCATTCAGACTAAGGAAATTCAGAGGAGCTTCATCTGGAAGTCAGCAATGGGGGAACATCTCTGTTCTTCAGTGCAGTCCAGCCTCATGGTAGAGGAGTGCAGTGGCCCAAAGAAGGAACTCTGAAACCAAGCAACCAGGACTGGAAGATGTTTTCTCCCAGCTTTGTGACCTCTTCATGTTTCTTCCTGCACCTCAATCTCCTCTTCTGTGACATGGTGATAATTATAGTAAGGCCTTAAAGAGTTAACACATATATAGAGCACACCTTAGCAAAGACATGCTGCATGAATTTTAAGTAGAGCTATATATAGTTTTCCACCAGTGTAGACATGGCTATTATTTTTCTGTTTATCTAGCAATTAATTGTTGAAGCAGATATATACACATTCACAGACACCTTCTGAGAGCAAACACTAATTTCCAGAGATAGTACAATCTGGAAATATTTTTCTAAATGACTCATGAGGAAGTCTCAAAGTGCGGCCAGCACAGCAAGCTCACTCCTGATGAACTTTCAACCTACACATTTTCATTAGGTGCAAATGGGATTTTCCTGCTCTCTCTACATTTTGGCTGAAGCCCCTGAAGTGAAAACAATAAGTAGTAAGCACCTGTATCCCCAATCCTACAGACACCTGCTGGATCCCCGGGCTCACTAGAAGGTGCCCAAACTGATCTTTCACCTCCCGAGTATGTAAAGGAAGACTTGAAAGTCCCCAGGAGAGCTCGTTGAAGGGAATGCCTGAGAATAGAGAACCCTTGGCTTTTCTCTCCCATGGGAACCTGACATGTGTCCTTGAAGACTTGAGGACATAGCTGAACAGAGACCACAGCCTGCCTCATGCTGAGACTATTTCTGAGGTCAGGAACCTACCAAAAACTGCCAAGAGGGCAGGCGAGGACACAGGCAGCAGGGGAAGCAGCCTTCTTTTCCTTGGTGGGGTAGAGCAGGAATGCAGGAGTTCCCATGAGCCTGGTGGACACTATGGAATCTTTCCTGAAACTTCTTGAAAGGAGCCCACATTATAGGGTGGCCTGCCAGAGCAAGGAGATATCGGCAGTGAGAGGCTGGAGTACAACCACCAAGATAGGAGTTGGGGTGGAAGGAGGAAAGTGGGACGCATGGGGTCGGCTGAAGAGCATGCACCAATATCAGTAACGAGTACATCAGAAAAGTCCCAATGCAGAGGATCCACAAACACACATCATGGAAAAGTGTAATGAAGGGCCCAGCATCTGGGCAAAGCCAGTCAAGAGAGAGCCCCAAAGAGCACCAGATAGTTTAAAAAGGCTGCCCATCTTCTGTTTCCCTTTCTGCCCCACTCCCCCACCATGGAGAAACCAAAAGCAGCAAGGCAAATCGGGGAGGAGAAGTGAGTCAGGAACAAGTGAAAAAACGGACCATGAGACCAGACTCTCCTTTCCTATTTTGGGAACCCCAGCAAGGGTCAGGCCTGGGCTGTGAAAATCAGAGAAGATGTGAAGAGATTGAGGCTTTGATTTAGACTCTATTGGGTCTTTTCATACTTATAGATGAATCATAATCCTCAATAAAAGACTCATTTTTGTTGCTTGAACATGATCAGACTACAGACGCAGACAGGGAGGGAAGGCTGAGTAGAGTACATTTTCAAGGTTGTCATGGCAGAGAAAATGAAGTAGTTTCCTGTTCATAGCTATTGGACTCAATATATGCACAATACATTTGTTAAACAACACACATGCTAAACCAAAATCTCATCAGCCCCATCCCTCACTGACAGAGGAGTCTGAGCTGCTGATTCTGTGAGTATGGCACAAACGAACCTAATCCTCAGCAGACAGGTCTTTGCCCTTAAGATTGTTATAAGGAACTCTGAATGTTTCTTTCTTATACCCCTTTTCTTCCAGCCTGCTGGGCAGAGGAGAAAGTGCCCGTCAATCAATCTCTGGGTCCACAAAGATCTACCCTAAGGATTGAGATCACTGCTCTTAATGACATGACTAGATTGGGAGGCAAAGTTCTTTGTCTGCCCCAGTTTCTTTCTACAGAGAGAGAAGGGACTCTTCCAGTCACAGGGACATTGGATATTTAGTGTTGAGTAGAGGAGGAGGGACCCAATTTAGTTGGGAAAGAAAGTAATTTAAGATCTTTCCCAAGAAATATAAAACTTTCTCTGAGAAGCAAATTTGGAGATTCAGATGACTCCAAAGAGGACTCAAGAATGGAAAGAAATGTTCCTCCCTTTCTCAAAACAATCATATTCATAATCATAATCATGACCATATCATTCCAGCAAATTTCAAGAACTCAGCAAGGTGGTTAGGCATGTCCCTTTTCCTCCCTCTTTCCTATTTTCTACTCTTAGCCCCAGGACAAAGTCAAGTCATTTCTCATCATTTTTTCCACCTTCCTATTTATTCCACTACTCTTTGAAAACAAACCCCTGGGTCAACCACGTCTTCCTTTCACAATGACTCAGGAAAACAATGACAAATTCCATGTGGAAACCAGAGAGCCGAGGGGAAAGTGCTGGCCATTTTCTTCCAGTTCACCACTCTCCTGAAAAAGCTTATGGCTTGGTAGAAATTCTGAATTCTCTTGAAATAACCAGAAAAAGCACAGCTGGAATAGCAATAGCTAAATAAAAATGCAGCTGACCTGCTAATATTAACTAGTCTAAAAGTACCATGAAGCATGTGGTTTTCATTATAGCAACAAAGCCACTATAGTATGACAAGCAGCCTGCCTTCCAAGGTTACCCTCATTTACATGATATTGTATTACACATGGAGTTGGACTCTTGGGTTTAAAGAAAAACAAGAGTTTCACAGCAAGAGGTGAAATGAAGATTTAGGCACTCAGCCAAAGGTTTGAGACTACCCAGAAATGATCTGCGTTCACAGTCACGTGATTCCTCTCTGCTCAGCCCTCCAGCAGCCTGTCATTTAGTCCACTCGGGTGGAACTTTTCACACATGGCCCTTATTACAGGTAATGGTGTACAAGATCAGGGCATCTCTTGATCAAAACCATATCCCAAATAGCACCTACCACAGGTCTTCAGCATCAACTGAGCTCGTGGTCAGCGAGACAATGTAGTTGGAAAGGGCAGACTTTGGAGTCCCAGAGCTGAGTTGCAAGCCCAGCCTCTGTTCCTTTAATGTTGTTAAATCTTAGGCAAGTTTTTCACTTCTCCAAGCCTCAGTTTGCTAATCTGTAAAAAGATTTACAGGGAGTATTATTACTGCTCTCATATTCAGAGCTAACATTTATGGGCATGCTTATAACACTCCAGGGACTCCACTTCACGTTGTTACGTGCATTATTCTATTTAATCCCCAAAATAATTTGATGAGGAAACTACTAATATTTTCTCCATTTCCAGATAAGGATACTGAGGGTCAAAAAAGCTAAGCAGCTTGCCAAAGCTACCTGATGAGTAAGTGGCTGAGCTGGAGTTTGACCCTGGGTGTGACTCCTGTCAAGGCCTGTGTTCTCACTCTCTAGATTAAGTCAACACTACAACATGACTGTAACATGCAAATAGCAAAATGGTTAAAGGCAGGAGGGTCTACCACTTCCTTGTTGGCCCCTCTCTGGACTTTGGTTTCCTTATCTGTAAAATGAGAGTAGTAACAGCTCCTACCTCATAGGATGGCTATAAAAATTAAATAATATGTATATGACCTATGGAATAATACCCAGCACATAGTAGTTACTCTGCAAATGTTTATCACTGTATATGTATTACTACAAAACAGCTGACACACATAGATGATGAGAAATGAGGGAATTAAAATAAGAAACAGAAGAGTATGAGAGGCCACAAAATGACCAACTGCTCTGTGGGCGCTTATAAAACCCTTGTGGGAAACTTGCAGAGATGACCAGAGACACTTTCAGGGGTGCTGAGTTCCTCTGATGCAGAGGAAGGGGTCTCAGACATTAAGATGGGACCATATTTTACACACCTGTTCTACATCTGTAGGTGGTAAAACCAGGAAACAACTGGATAAGAAATGTAATGCTAAATAGATGGATACCTTAGGACCAAAGAGTCAGGCTAGGGCAGTCCCCTAGTGGCCTTGTCCAGGCCCAGGCATAACCTGGAAGCATCGCTTTTGTCTGATGATGTCACTACACAAAGTCACATGGTGACCCTGAGGCAGACAAGCGGGTTGGTGCACAGGAATGGAGCTGACATGCCTTGTTCTTCAACCCCCTAAAGCATGTTCAGATCATACCCATTTCAGAAGGCTGGAAGTGAACCCAGCAAGAGGCTTCTGTGATGATAAGTCTTTGTATCAAAATTGACCTGACTGGGAACTTCTTCGCAAACTTTTCAAACAGAGAAGGACATTCTCTTAGAGACGTGATGTGAGTGAGGATTAAATGACCTGGTAGAAAATGCAAACCACTTTTAAATAATTTATGGAATTGCTGTCATCATTAAAACCAAAGAGATTTATCAACTCTCATTTCCGAGTAAGATTTGAAGGAATAGATTTGCAGTCTTGAGATGGGACAGGGCACCAATAATGAATATTTATGATTCCAGGCCAGAAACAACTTTGTCTCAGATGGTGTTCCTAGATTTTGCTTCCAAGTGTTAATTTCTGGCTGAGGCAAAGATGGTAGCAAGTAAGTGATCATTTCACCTCTTCCCAAACTCCCTACTTTTTTGCACATGTCAGAGGCAACCTCAGGTTTATAACTTTAATTTTAATATCCGTCTCAAGCTAACCCACAGTTTCCTGGAAATAAATGCCTACCAAAAAAAAAAAAAAAAAACTTTTAAAGAAAAATACAATGAGGCTGCTTGTGGGAAGGGATCTCTTCCTCAAGAAGCAATATGCAGAAATTACCAAAAAAGATGGAAAGAACATGAACTTAAAATCTGACCATATTGAGTCTTATGTTTCCTTACTTAGTGATTTTCAAAATATAGCCTTATTTTTGCAATACTATAAAAGTAATGCTGATTAGTTACTAAAATCTGGATATGATATAGACTTTAATGTACCAAGGAGATGACAAATTCTCATTTTAAAGGCTGTTGATGATTGCTTCTCAGCCTTTTGGCTAAGATCAAGTGTAAAAGTTGTTGATGAAATTTTTCTTAAGAGGAAAGTGTTTTTTCCTTAGCAAAATGCTTTGAAGAGCCATTTGGCTGTAAAGAAATAAAATAAAATAGGTTCTGAAATATTGTTCAGAAGGAAAACCAGGAAACCAGTAGTAACTTTGTTTCTCTGCATAATGATGCAAGAAGAAAAAAATAAGTTTCTAAGGGCAGACTGAGATGGTGGGGACATAAGCTGGTGGAGGAAATAGGGACGTAAAGAGAGAAGGCAGGAGGACCAGAGTTCAGGAAAATGGAATCTGGAGGCCCAGGAGAAGAGAGCTCAAGAGAAATTCTCACTGATGAAAAGGGCTGGGGCTACCTGCATTTAGAAATCAATGGTGATATCCCATATTTAGTTTTAAAGAATTTGCTATGCTCTCCAGCAATGCAATCTCTGTTTTCAAAAACCGTTTGTAAAATTTAACTACACACAAATGCTTTCTATAAAGGCACTTAGGGAAGATAAAGGAAAAGCAGCAGCTGTGTTTCAGTTTTGAGAAAAGAAAACCACCTGAGGCCGAGAAGTGAGATTAAGAATTCACCAAAATCAGAGAACCTAGGAGAAAGTTACCACATCCCACCCCACCCTGCCCCTGAGAACTTTCATAGAAAATGAATAGCTTCTGGGAGGCCGAGGCGGGTGGATCACAAGGTCAAGAGATGGAGATCATCCTGGCCAACATGGTGAAACCCCATCTCTGCTAAAAATACAAAAATTAGCTGAGCATGGTGGCCCACGCCTGTAGTCCCAGCTACTCTGAGGCTGAGGCAGGAGAATAGCTTGAACCTGGGAGGCGAAGATTGCAAGTGAGTTGAGATCATGCCACTGCACTCCAGCCTGGGCGGCAGAGCTAGAGTCCGTCAGAAAGAAAGAAAGAAAGAGAGAGAGAAAGAGAGAGAGGGAAAGAGGGAAGGAGGGAAGGAAGGAAGGAAAAAAAGGAAAAGAAAAGATTAATAGCGAAGTATTCTGAGTTTCTCTTTACATATGCAAGCCATTTGTATTTGAATAGTAATAGTTGGAGTCATCAGTTAGGCTGGCAGAATTGGAGAATACTGAGAAAGGAGACATCTGGATTACATTAAATAAGTGTAATCTCCCTGATGCAAAAATCTTTCTTATCAAAGAAAGAAGAAAGGTTAGGTAGCATCACCACCTTTCTTGAAGCTGGTGCCATTATCAAAATAGTCCAGTAATCATTAAGAAAGCAGCTGGTGAAATTCAAATATAGTCTTTATGGCTAGAAAAATAGTTTTATCTCAAAAATGATTACTCAGGATGCAGCTGCAAGAGCATGATTTCCGTCTTTACATACAGAGAAAAATTTCCTATGAGCTTTTGCAGTGGCAATGGAAAGAGGAATGAATCCACAAGTTCTGAAAGTCTTCATGATTTTGACAAGATGTGATTTTAAGGGTGTGGGGGGCTTAGTTGCTCTTTATACCCACCTCTGTAGTCTGGAAGTCATGCCATTTGAAGTCGGTGGGTTTTAAAGATTCAGGAAACACTACCCAAGGTACCTGGCTACAGGACTCAGCTTGCTGAGAGAGAGTATTCCTTTCCTTAAGATTTCTACACACGTGACAGAGAAATTGTTACACAAAGTTCTGACCATACCTGTGTATCAGACTGTTCAGCCACAGTCTCTTATAGAAAATTGTAATGAATTGCTTTTCAATATGCACCTGCAGCAAGCTCTGAGACAATCCTCCAGGAAGTCTTCCTTAATCCTCCCCAATATGAAGTAGGGTCCCTCCTGTGCTTGAAATAATTCTACAGATGACTGGAAAAGAGGCTGAGTGAAATAAGCCTCTCATAAACACATCTCGCTGGTGCAAAAAGTACTTGCGGTTTTGGACCGTGAACTTTAAATCATTATAACTAGGCTCAAACACATCTTTAATCAAAAAAGGAAACATTACAATCAATGCATTTTTGCCAATGAGAAATAAGTTTACTCCTGTAGCATAAAAATCCATGCTTTGGGATTCGACAAACTTTTGGAAAGCATTTTCTGCATCCTGCTGGTTGTGGAAGCATTTTCCCTGCAAAAAGTTGTCGAGATGCTTCAAGAAGTGGTAGTCGGCTGGCAAGAGGTCAGGTGAATATGGGAGATGAGGCAAGACTTCGTAGCCCAATTTGTTCAACTTCTGAAGCTTTGGTTGTGATGTGCAGTCGGACATTGCAGTGGAGAAGAATTGGGCCCTTCCTGTTGACCAATGCCGGCTGCAGGCACTGCAGTTTTCCGTGCATCTCATTGGTTTGCTGAGCATACTTCTCAGCCGTAATGGTTTCCCAGGGATTCGGAAAGCTGTAGTGGATCAGACTGGCAGCAGACCACCAAGCAGTGACCATGACCTTTTTTTGATGCAAGTTTGGCTTTGGGAAGTGCTTTGAGCTTCTTCTTGGTCCAACCACTGAGCTGGTCATCACCAGTTGTTACATAAAATCCACTTTTCCTCGCACATCACAATCCAATCAAGAAGTGGTTCATTGTTGTTGCGTAGAGTAAGAGAAGATGACACTTCAAAACGACAATTTTTTTTTTTTACTTTCGGTCAGCTCATGAAGCACCCACTTATCGAGCTTTTTCACCTTTCCAATTTGCTTCAAATGCTGAGTGACCATAGAATGGTTCAGTGGGTGTGGCTTCTTAGTGTCCCCGGTATTTCCTGGAAGGCCTACTCAGGTTGGTGGTATTGGTGTTTAATCGTCCAGAGTGAGATCTGTTAAAAAACAAACAGGCATATTAAAATATTAAGAGTTTATTTGAGAAGACAGCAATTCACACACAGGGCAGCTCCAAACCAGAAGTGGTCAGGGCCCTGCCAAAGAAGTGCAAGAGAAAAGCTATTATAGGCTGAATGCAAAAGTGAGGCAAAGAAAATATTTAATTGGTTCAGATCAGATATTGCCTTATTTGGATTATCTCAGCAGAAAGCATAATATAATGCTCAGTTGGCTTGTGATGGGCTGAGCTGAAGTTTCAATTTCTTTACATAGGAATGCAGGGCGATAGAATCATCTCAGCCTAATGACCTCTTATTAAGTTATTTTAACAAGTCCCACAAGGTTATGGTGAGTTTGTTAGAGGTGTTCGAACCAGAGCAACTCCATCTTGAATAGGGGCTGGGTAAAATGAGGCTGAGACCTGATGGGCAGCATTCCCAAGAGGTTAAGGCATTCTAAGTCACAGAATGAGACAGGAGGTTGGCACAAGATACAGGTATAAAAACCTTGTTGATAAAACAGATTGTAGTAAAGAAGCCAGTTAAAACCCACCAAAACCAAGAAGGTGAGGAGAGTGATCTCTGGTCAACCTCACTGCTACACTCCCACCAGCGCCATGATACCTTACAAATGCCATGGCAATGACAGAAAGTTACCCTATGTGGGTAAAAGGAGGAGGCATGAATACTCCAACCTTTATTTAGCATATGATCAAGAAATAACCTTAAAAATGGGCAACCAGCCTGGCTGCTCTGCCTGTGGAGTAGCCATTCTTTTATTCCTTTACTTTCCTAATAAACTTGCTTTCATTTTACTCTATGGACTCACCCTGACTTCTTTCTTGCGCAAGATCCAAGAACCCTCTCTTGGGGTCTGGATCAGGACCCCTTTCCAGTAACAAGTTCCGAGCGGAGCCCTACCCAGCCTCATCTAACACCAAACGTATCACCCTGAAAATCCAGCATAACTAATTTGTATCATTTAAAAAACAGCCTGTGACAAACCATGCCTCCTGTATGTAACATTCTGGTTCTTGCCATATCTCAGTTCCTTCCCCACAGGTCCATAACACATGCTAGTCCTGTTGCTGCTGAGTAATGGTGATCACTCTGTGGATATACTGTGTCACCTTTACCTCTATTGTCACAGGAACCAGGAGTAACTGAGCACAGCAGGCTGACCAGGGGCTATAGCAGTGTTCCCATGGAAACCTAATTATTCTAATGCATAAGATACATACTACCTTATTACAGCATTTAGTTATAACAGCCTGAGAGTTGCATTACTTTCAGAAATGCAAGTGCCTTGTGGATCAAGTTGTAAGTTCCTTGAGAGCAGAAGCCACGTGTCAGTCAACTTTGTATCTCAATGAATTTTGGCTGATAAGCAGAGGGTAAACTTTTGGTGAAGGGATGAATGAAACCTGAAGGGGATTGGTAAATATGCCACCCCAAAATATGCCACTTTGGCATGGGACTATTTTGAGATCCGACAGATGCAGAAAGAAGTCTTCCAAGAGCTTCTCTTTCTTAAAAAATCTGACTAAAATCAGAAATTCCCGGGAAATGAGGACTGCCATAAATTGCCTCTCCAAGGGAATTGTTAAGGCCATGAAGAAGACAGAAAGTTACCGCTGAGATGGACCTGAACACACACACCTTGCCAAGACAGCCCCTGGCTTCCATGAAGCTCCCCATATACTTACCTTCCCGTAGTGGACTGCTCTGGAAAGCCTCAAACCCTTTTTTTTTTTTTTCCTGTCAAGTCTCCACAGTTTATCATTCTTTGTTTAAAATGGTATATAAACTCTTCGGCCTATTAGCTTCTTTGTATTTTTTTCTCCCGATAATCTGTCTTTTGTCAGTCTAATTTGCAGTGCTCCAGTGAACCTAAAAGGGTAGAGGAAAAAGGGTTATTTTTTCCCCTATAAACTGAATTATAAATTCCATTACAACAGGGTCTATGTCATTTTATCTTCTTAGTAATTAACATAATAGCAGTGTTTAATCGGTCAGATGTGCCCAGTTTAGGGTCTCCAAAGAGAGAGTTGTATATATACATATATATTTCATGTGCAATATTTACAATATATTTATATTTACAATATATACAATATTGCAAAAATCCTAACAGAAACTATAACATTATTCTAAAGATTGCTGTTCATAGCAGGGATTATATCAGTTCTGTGTAGAAAGCTGTTTTTAGCAAATGTTAAGCAGTTCCTATATATGTGTTTATTTACTTCCTATGGCAGAAACAAATAATACATAAATATTATATTACATACAAATATAAATAAAGTCTTTATTATTTAGCAACTGTGATGTTTTTGTAAAGAAAATCTTTCACATAGAAAAAAATAAAAGTTGTTCTTGTTCTTGGTGGTAAATAGTATGGGAACCAGTGCAGTGCAATTCAATTTCAAAGAACTAAATATCACTAAAATTTGTTTGTTTGTTTATATATGTATTTATTTATTTATTGAGACAGGGTCTCACTCTGTCACCCAGGCTGAAGCGCAATGGCACAATTACACCTCATTGCAGCCTCGACCTTCCATGCTCAAGCCACCCTCCCATCTCAGCCTCCCAAGTAGCTGAGTTTACAGGAATGCGCCACCACACCCAGCTAGTTTTTCTATTTTTTGCAGAGACAGGGTCTCACCATGTTGCCCAGGCTGGGCTTGAACTCCCAATCCCAATCAGATTACCTCAGATTACCCAATCTCAGCCCACCTCAGCCTCCCAAAGTACTAACTCTCATTAAAAGTTGTGATCGGAACCACTCCGTCCTTGGTTATATGGAAGTGACCTGCAGCAGGTGATGGAGAAGAATCAAAAGACTGACTAGGCAACTTTCAGTTACTTCATATGGATTTCACATTGGCGGAAAAGCAGGAACAAAAAGAATTCTTGATTCATGCACAGTTGATACCAGGAGACAATTTACTGGCCTTCATGAGATCCTCCCTGGAAGAGGATCAATATCAAGGGTGAATGAATCCTATTTCTTCACTTCCTGTTTGTTCAACCAGAAATTTCTACATATGTTGTTGTATTCGTCAGGACACTTCCAATTTCAAGTGACAAAAACTCAACTCAAACTAATTTAACACAAATGGGAATGTACTGGCTCTTACAACTGAAAAGTTGAAAAGTTGGTTTCTACTTCAGGTATGGCTGGATCCAGGACATCAGATGATGTCCTTAAGATGCACTTGCTCTACCTTCATCTTCAGGCTGTGCTTCCCTCCTCCCTAAACAAAGTTTCTACACTGGGCAGCGCAAATTATCTCTGCAGCTTCATGTTTAAAGGGTTCTTTGATTCTGCAATCTTCAGAATGACTCTCTCAGTGCAGCCCCGTATCAATGACTCTGAAATGACACTGAGTGCCTCTGCTTGGATTAGATGCCCACTACAGGACACATCACTATATTGGGGAGGATGAGGCATGATTGTCCAATCTGGCTCAAATGCTCAGTTGTCTGGGAAAATGGCCATGTGTGTGACCACTCCACAGACACGAGAGGCTGGGATTTCCAACAGAAAGATGCTAGGCAGACAGAAGAGTTGCTTATGCCGTCAGATCAAGATCTGTGTGAAGTGTCCCCTCAACCACCCAAATCACAACCTGCCCATATATGGCCTAATCGTATGTTTGTTGTTGTTCGTTTGTTTTGTTTTGTTTTGTTTCATTTGGACGGAGTCTTGCTCTGTTGCCCAGGCTGAGTGCAGTGGCATGATCTCAGCTCACTGCAATCTCCGCCTCCCAGGTTCAAGTGATTCTCCTGCCTCAGCCTCCTGAGTAAGTGGTATTACAGGCACACATCACCACGCCCAGCTAATTTTTGTGTTTTTAGTAGAGACGGGATTTCATCATGTTGGCCAGGCTGGTCTCAAGCTCTTGACCTTGTGATCCACCCCCTTTGGCGTCCCAAAGTGCTAGGATTACAGGTGTGAGCCACTGCGCCCGGCCCTAATCATATGTTTTTGAACAAAAGGCCTAAAAAGCTTCCTCCTAGGTTTCATTCAAAACTGAAACAAAACAAAGCAAAAAAAAAAAAAAAAAAAAAAAAATTCATGATTGAGGAAGCCGTGAGATTCCAGGCACTGTATTAAGTTTAAAGACTTCCAAATGTTCAACTTCTAATGAATGATTCACTTCACCTCAATACCTCTGTTTTAGCAAAAAGTACCTGCTCTTTAAAACAGATTTACCTCTTCAGCTCAGATAGAAATTCTAAGATAGAATAATTTAAGAGCTAGAAAGGGCCAAATAACAGTTTTCATCAGGGAAATAAAACAATGTCAATTCCCTGGATTGGATACAACCCAAGAAAAGCCATTACCCAGCAGTGACATATGAAATATCTGCTTTGATTTCATGTGGGAGATTATTTAGCAATGTCAAGACAAAACATGCCAATTCCTGGCAGTTGTCAAAATGCCATTCTGAGTGTAACCCTGGGGGAAAAAAAAAAAAAATCCTCTCCCTCTGCAAATGTCACCAAGCTTCTGATGGAAAATGGATAAATTTGCTAGTTTGGGAGAATAAAGAAAAGACGGGAAGGAAGAAAAAGTTTCCCTTTAGGAGCAAACTAGAAGGAAAAGGAGGGAGGAAAGAAGAAAGAGAAGGAGGAAAAAAAGGGAGAGAAGCAGGGAAGGTAGAAGGGTGACCTTTTAGTCTACCCTTCAGATTTACGCTAAAAGTTTGCCAGGTCAGAAAACAGGCTTTGGAATTAAGGGAGATATGAGACCAAGGACCACTGAAGAATTACCTACACTTGGTAACTTCACCTTCATTTGTCTCAGTGTCTTCACTGGAAAAATGAAAAATAATAGTACAATTAATAATGGTTAAAAGAAGCAACCTGGCCGGGCGCGGTGGCTCACGCCTGTAATCCCAGCACTCTGGAAGGCTGAGTCGGGTGGATCACCTGAGGTCAGGAGTTCAAGACTAGCCTGGCCAACGTGGTGAAATCTTGTCTCTACTGAAAATACAAATATTAGTTGGGCGTGGTGGCATTCACCTGTAATGCCAGCTATTAGGGAGGTTGAGGCAAGAGAATCACTTGAACCCGGGAGGCAGAGATCGCAGTCAGCCAATATTGCGCCATTACACTCCAGCCTGGGCGACAAGAGCGAAACTTCATTTCAAAAAAAAAAAAAAAAAGAGAAGCAACTCATGTGCAGTGCTGAGTCTGGTGCCAATCTGCAGAAAGCTCAGTAAATAAGATCTGGTATTATAGGCCTATGGAAACAGTATATCCTGGTGCTCCACGGAAAACATTGTCTTTATTTAAATTCATCGACTTAAAAATACCTAGACAGAAATTATGAATAGGCTATGCCTCTTTACTTCATAGAGAGAATGGCAAGTTTTGAATAAAAGCATACTCCTGTTTGACACATGGAAAATAGGAAAAGGCGTCTAAACAATCTTCGCATTATCAAGTCTGAACCTTTGCAGAACACTAGAGGTCCCTATTGGCACTCAATCCTCCAGCCCCAGTGATGCAGAATTCAGTGACAATTTTCTGCCTCAGCCCCACTAGATGTCTCTTCAATAAAGTTCTAATACAATTAGTGCCGTGGCATTGATTCGATGCCTGGGAATCATTACATAGAAGGAACACAGTTTTAAATAATCAAACCATTTTCCTAAATGTGCATACATTCTAGAAGCCACCCTCCACTGCCACACGCATAATTAATACCAAAGATGTCTTTTGTTTTCCAGAACCATTGCCTGGTGTTAAGACGGTATCAGGGAAAGGGAGCAAAGGTGACAAGGAAGTTATTTTGATTAATTGGGAACCTTAGCTGTTACTTGGAAGCCATGGGGGAGACGCCCTCCAAGAAATTAAAAATAAGGTTACTCTCTTGGAGTTAAATCACCAAATCAATGGGAGTGGTAGCAACGTGGCTTTAATGGTCCACGTTCCAGTAAGCAGAAAAGTCAGGCTTTTGTCTTCTGCATAGCCAACTTCCTCAAAACACGAGGGAAGAGAATGCCTTTCTGAAGGAAGGCAATTTCTTCTAGTTGCATCTAATCAAAACTTTATTGTGTTGCTATTGGCTGCTGTTTTCCTCAGAAACATGGAATGACTGGGATGACACCTGATTCCCACCAGCTACCAGAACCACCTCCTTAGTTTTAACGGAGTGTTTCTTGACACCGACCACTTCAACCGCATTGCAGCATCCTGTGTTTAACAAGCTTAAAAACTCACAAGCCCACCTGGCATTTCTAACTAGCATTTATCCATTTGTCTGAATGGATCAAAGATTGCCTCATGGGCATAATAACTGACCCGTAGGCATAATGGTTGTGATGCCTGGCACAGGGGGGTATTCTGTTAGGGGAGTGAGAGAGTTGTGGACAGGGAAATCACGTAGCTCGGGAAGCCTCAAACTGCAAAGATATAGGCCGGGCGCGGTGGCTCAAGCCTGTAATCCCAGCACTTTGGGAGGCCAAGGCGGGCGGATCACGAGGTCAGGAGATCGAGACCATCCTGGCTAAATTGGTGAAACCCCATCTCTACTAAAAAATATAAAAAACTAGCCGGGCGAGGTGGCAGGCGCCTGTAGTCCCAGCTACTTGGGAGGCTGAGGCAGGAGAATGGCATAAACCTGGCAGGCGGAGCTTGCAGTGAACTGAGATCCGGCCACTGCACTCCAGCCTGGGAACAGAGCAAGACTCCGTCTCAACAACAACAACAAAAAACTGCAAAGATATAGTAGCAGGTATGGGCCAGGCGCAGAGAAGCTGAAGGTGGGGTGCATGGGAGACCACAACATAGGCTGGTATTGTGTTTAAGAAATTTCAGAGTAAATGTCTTTAGGCAGGGGATTCACCCAAGTTAGCTACCGTTTCCACCATATTCCATTGCTTCCTATTGTCTTAGACCTGGGCTAATTTAATAACATGGAACATCTGGTCCCTTTGGCCTGAGTCAGAGTTTTTTTTTTCAGGGAGGGTTTGCTAGAAAGTAAATGATTGGGACAATTAGAGAGATTAGAATAAGATCTGTAGATTTAGATAACACTGTCATAACAAGGTTCATTTACCAATTTTGATCATTGTACTGTGATTATGTAAGAAAATAGTTCTTATTTTTGGGAAATGAACTCAAGTATATAGGAGTAAAGGCATAAAGATAAAAATAACTACAGATGACAATGTCTCATTCCAGATCTGCCAAATAAGGATTTCTAGAAGTAAGGCCCAGAAGTCTGCATTTACCATGATCCCCAGGGAATTCCCGTGCACCTTCAAGTCTGAGAGGCACGGATCTGTAACACCTGCTGATGAATGACACCCATTTACCGGTAAAGAAAACGCTGGTCTTTGCTGCTCCCCTGGTTACCCTCAAAAGCCAGAGAGAAGGGAGGATGAAGAGAAGGTCAGCCTCTGCAGACATAGCTGTCATTTATAACTGCTGCTGTTTCCCAGTCAGCGAAAATGGAAAATGGACGGCTGTTACACCAGCATCACTCAAGTCCATCAAGGCAGTACTCCAGGTCCTCCTTTCCCATGTATTGCCTGAGTGTGGCACATTGCCCCCAGACAGACACAGGATGCTGCCCCCAGGCCAACACTTAGAGCTAGAACAGCGATTCTCAGCACAGAGCTAGAAGGGAGTGTCGTTGCTGATTGCAAAAAACTGACTCAGCCTTTCAGTAAAAGTGCCTTAGGGAATGGAACTAGATTGTCCTGTCATAAACCAGTGAACCCAATATGTGAAGCGGAACCAAGCTTCCAGTGCTGAACAAAGGACTGCTCTAGTCACCAGGCACCATCCTTTCCCAAAGAAGGTTTCATAGAACGCTAGCCTGGTAGATGATCTTGGCAAAAAGGAACCCATAACTAAGTAAGTTTTGAAAACACTGTATTTTGTTTCTCCCCCCTTGGAAACTGAAGACGCACATTCACATATTAAGTGCTCTGAAAAGTCATGCACTGAAAGAAAAACCAGTGTGACTCTTGTTTAGCTCAGTATTTCCTGAATATGTTCTTTGATGAGACTCCTTTTTCATTGAGTGCCTATTAATATTTTCTAGAATAAGGTTTCAAAGAAAAAAACTGAGGAAACACTATAGAGAAGAATGTATATTCAAAGGGGAAGTTACTTAGTTCCATAAATGGAACGTTAATTGGAGAAAGAATGGCAGTTGTGAAGCACATCTACAAGTATTGGCAGAGCCTCTGAAGGACTTGGGAAATGGAATTCCATTCCCTGCCAGGAAACTTCCTTAGGAATAAAGGGACTCCTTTGGTCCTGAACAGAAAGGGAGCAATATTCCTTGTCTGCATTAGAGTGGAATATTGGGATGATTAGCTACCAGAAGAGTCCTCTTTGGTCTTTCCCACTTCTTCAATCCTGTATCCACTCCACCAGAAATCTTACCCTACATCCTCAGTCTCAATCTCCCACTTCCCATGCTGCGACCTCAGCCCATTGCAGCCTTGACTTCCTGGGCTCCAGCAATCCTCCCACCCCAGCCTCCCAACTATCTGGGACCACAGGGAGGCACCATCACGCCTGGCTAATTTTTGTATTTGTTATAGACACAGGGTTTCTCCATGTTGCCTAGGCTGGTCTCTAACTCCTGGGCTGAAGCAACCCACCCGCCTTTGCCTCCCAAAGTGCTGGGATTACAGGCATGAGCCACTGCACCCAGCCTCAATCTCCCACTTCTTACACATCCACAGCCCCTTTGGCTCAAGTTACCTGGACTACTGCAATAGTCTACTCGCTGGTTTCCCTACTTTCACTTTTATTCTCCTACTATGGTCTGAATATTTGTGTCCCACAAAAATTCATATGTTGAAATTCTAACCCTTAAGGTGATAGTATTAGGAGGTGGGGTCTTTGGGAGGTGACGAGGTCATGAGAGTGGCACCCTCATGATTGGAATTAGTGCCCTTATAAAAGAGGCCCCAAAGAGAGCCCTGAGGTTGCAGGGAGAAGGCCACATCTATGAACCATAAAGCCAGCCCTCACCAGACACCGAATTTGTCAGTGCCTTGATCTTGGACTTCACAGCCTCCAGAACTGTAAGAAATAAATGTCTGTTGTCTATAAGCCACACAGTCTGTGGTATTTTGCTATAACTGCCTAAACAGACTGACACACCTTCTAGTGTATTGTCCATACTGCAGCAAAGTGATCTTAGCACCTCGAATCTGATAAAATCACACTGTTTAAAACCTTCCAAAACCTGTCCTTTTTCATGGAGAAAACACAAAGATAACATAGGCCTGGCCTGGCATTTCCCTTCAAACTCATCTTGACTAATCTTCCACTCACCTGCATGTTCCAGCCACACTCCTCTTCTCCTGGATTCTCTTTACCTGGAATTCACCTTCCCATCTCAATTTTGCCTATTTGCTCTTTAATATAGATCACGGTGATCTATGATGGTCATAGTGATCACAGATTCATCACAGAACACTAAGCAAAAATCATTTCCTCCAGGACGACCTTGATTCGACAGTCTAGGTTGGAGCTACTCGAAGTGCAGTCCATACTTCAGTGCCAATCTACAAATTGTTTCCAATGTGATAAATGTTAAAATTGAGAAATAAGCATTTAGAAAGTTCTACAGTGTTTTAATATTACCATGACATCCAAGCACATGTTCAGTAGACTTGCCTTGTTGAACAGGGCAAAGAGCAGTTCAGGTGTTGTCAAACTCACATGGTCAGTCACATGTAGCACAATTTGTAGGCTAGTATCAGTCCAGGCAGATTGAAGGGAAAACTGGTCCTTCAGCACACAGAGTTAGAGATGCACTGGTCTAGGTCACATTGTCATGTTATACAGTCACAGCACCATGTACCTTCTTTTCAAAGCATCTATCACAGTTGGTAATTTTATGTATTTTTTGTGAACTTTTTTCTTACTGTCTGTCTCCCACACAAGACTCCTAGCTTCCTGACAGCAAGGACCATCCAGGCTTGTTGCTGCTCAATGTCAAATCCTTCTAGTCCAGCACAGTACCTGGGACATAGTTGGTGCTTAAACAGTATGACACATAAATAAGTGGAAAGCGTATAAGTAGTGAGCCTTGTTGTCAATTTGAATACTGTATCGCCCCAATGCCATTCTTAGCATTTACTGAGTTACCTGTGGCTTATATGTGAGGATAAGGGTGAGCAATGAGAGAGAGATGAGAGAATAATTATTCCATTTTATGAACTCAACCAGACCCTTTCAGATCACATTTCAACGGCATAATAGGTATAAAATGAGTAGTGAACAATGATGTTTTAAGGGTACAAAGGAACGCTTTGTCTTTGATAACCCATATCTATGACCTATTGTCACACATCACGGGTATTTGGTTTTATTTGATGTTTATATTTGACTCTAATTAAGAAACATCATAAAATTTCATGACCCTCCCAGCAACAGAGCTCATGCCAGCTTTCGGTGGTGGTGTGTTTCCTCGCCCAGTTCTACCCTCCATGCCTTTGTTCACAGCTGTTTTGCTGATAAAATGGAGAGAAAGAGAGCTGGTATTAAGCTGACAGCTTGCTTCTGGCAGCTGCTGGACCTCAGAGCATAATTTCCTCCCTGGTGGGTTATCAAAATCAAACACCCTCGACTAATCAGAATTTCAAAGGAAGCAGATATCCAGTTGAATTTAAGAGGATTATTCCAAAATGGCTCTGAGTAGGACATTGGACTTTTGCCCCCCTAACTATGTGCTCAAACAGGCATTAGAGGTAGCTGGAATATTGAACTTTTTCCAGGAAAGAGAAGAAATTTTAATATAGTGAAAAGAGCAATGGATGGTGTTAGCAAGTCTTAGCCCTGCTCTGGGAAAGGTACCTAATCTCCCTGGTTTGATTTCCTCATACGTTGAAAAGGGGAATTGGGCCAGATGACCTCTTGATCTCTTCTAGCTCTGAAATTATGGAAATGAAAGATTCAGTTCCTAGACAGAGGCTTCAAGAATGCTAAGGAGCTGAGTATCTGTTCCCAGATGACAAAGTTGGCAAAGTTTATATCGGACTTAGATAAAGGTCTTTCTATTCACTACTCCTTCAGTTTAATCCTTCTTCTGAAAGACAGTACAGTATTTACCTCCTGCCTAGTATTGTAAACATGAATTTGTTTATACAATCTCATGACTCTGAGATCTAACTCTAATTCTATAAATAGAAGTGTATAGTATTTACTAATGGTATTCCCAAAAACATCATGCTTGGTGAAAACGTTCTAGGATCAAATAAATTTATTTCTTTTTTTTTTTTTCTTTTTTGAGACAGAGTTTCGCTGTTGTTGCCAAGGCTAGAGTGTAATGGCACAATGTCAGCTCACTGCAACCTCTGCCTCCCAGGTTCAAGCGATTCTCCTGCCTCAGCCCCCTGAGTAGCTGAGATTACAGGCATGTGCCACCACGCCCAGCTAATTTTGTATTTTTAGTAGAGACGTGGTTTCTCCATGTTAGTCAGGCTGGTCTCAAACTCCCAACCTCAGGTAATCAGCCCACCTCGGCCTCCCAAAGTGCTGGGATTACAGGCGTGAGCCACCGCGCCTGGCTGGATCAAATACATTTCTGAAATGCTGTACTCAATATCCTCTCCTTAATGTTTCACATTGCAGAAGAGTGCATTAAAGCCTAGAAAGTCAAACGCTAAAGAAAGCCTACTTAACTTTGCTTGCCCTAGCATTTCTCAGCGGTGAAGTCTTTTTTCTCTGGAACATTTATTTTTATTTTTATTTATTTATAGGGATTGATTTTTGCTTGTAAGTCAGCTGGAAGGTTCTGCTGATTGGAGTCTGGCTCCGGCAGTAGGAGCTGGGCTTGCTCAAGTGTCTGTGCTCAGGGCCTTTCTTGGTGCCAGAACCTTGGTGAGTGTAAAAGTTGCTTGTCGATGAGTATGGCTCTATCCACCAAATTGGAAGAACACGATCTGCCAATGAAGAGAATGCCACTAGCATATAAAGAGGGACGAAGATAATTATTAAGGAGTCTTAACTATAACTTTGAGCTTGAATCCAAATATGCCTGAAGTCTTCCATCCTGGGCTTCCTGGTAACAGAAACTAAAAACCTCTCATTGTGTTTAATATAGTCTTAATTGGGCTGTGCCACTTACAACCCAAAGAGTTCCATCCATGTTAATTGTGGACCTTTAAAAAATAAATATCCATTGATGATTTAATCAAAGAGATATTCTTTTAAGGGGGAATTTAGGAAGATTAGTTTTCACAAACTGTTTGGGAGAGATAATAAACTGCTGAGATGAAGTCCAGCTGGCAAAGATTTCATAATTTAGTTCCTGAGGATAAAAGGAAGGAAAATCCCATTTTCCTGCACCACCGCTGATATTCAGTTGGTTCACACTGGTACAGCCATGCTGGTTATTTAATGCCAGCATCCATTCTGATAAGTGGTATCCACATCTTCTAATTGTTAGGTATTTTGATTATCACTGCTGTCCATATCTACGCTGCAACATATTTTCAACAAAGTGAAATTGGCTACCTGTGATGTGTAGCCTCAATTTCTTTCACCTTGGATATCAAGATGCAACAGAATAAATTTGTCTGCAGCCTGGATGAACTTCCTCCCCACGAGAGGGACTGACTCTCCTCATTCTTCTCTTTTAACCCGGTCATGCTGAAATCATCAGAGCAGAGCCAGGCAGAATGCAAATGGCAGTAACATCCAGACTCTCATAGACACTGACCGGAAGCTGACCTCTGGCCACAGATGCCAGAAGCAGGAAGGCAAGGAAGGGACTAAGGAGAGGCCATCAAGAAAATGAAGGTACGATAAACTGCAAAAATTGCATTGGCAATGCATGATGTACCACTGAGTCAACGTATATTTCCAACAAAATCCTGGAGGATAAGCCCGCAGAACACACAGACTAAAAAGATGGCAGCTCCCCACCCCAAAACACCTTCCCTGCCCACCAGCCTCTGCTCAAAATTCCACCACACAAACTCGATTATTTTATCTAAGGAAAGAATCAAGCAGATGAACTATGATTGAAGCTTATTTTATAATAGCAACCATTTAAAAACAACCTCCATGTTCAAACTTAGTCTGCTTTCCCTGACTGGCTAAATTATGATGTGCCCATACAATGGTGAGGCAGGAGAACAGGATCTGGAGGCAGGGAACCTAAGATCGATTTGGGACTAAGTCAAAAGGAAAACCTCAACTTTCCACAACTAAGAAACAAAAGTGCAGAAGGCTACTCCCTTTGTAAACCCTCCACCCACTTTTTCTGCCTGGCAGATGGAAAATTGAACATATCTCTGATTGGTTGCAGAAAGCACAGGACTATAACTTTTGTAACTTCACTTCAGCCTCTGATTGTGGGCCACACTTCATTTACATAGGGTGTACACCAAGTAACCAGTGGGAAACCTCTAGAGGGTATTTTAACCCCAGACAATTCTGTAACCAGGCTTTTGAGCCCCTATGCTCGACCAGCACCCACCCTGTGGAGTATACTTCCATTTTCAATAAATCTCTGCTTTTGTTGCTTCATTCTTTCCTTGCTTTGTTTGTGTGTTTTGTCCAATTCTTTGTTCAAGATGCCAAGAACCTGGACACCCTTCGCCAGCGACAATGGAATACTGTAATTCCATTGAGCCCAGACAGTGTCACGTGCCACTCCTACCTACATGGGATCCTGGGGACACTCATAGGTTTAGTTGAGACTATTACTATCTTGAACAAAGTCGGAGTTCTCCTCATCAGAAAGAAGTAGAAATGACAACTCGCTGCATCTGCCGCACAACTTTAATATCCTGCAATATGAGATTGTTTGAGAAACGAATGTACAACCACATGATGGAACTCTCTACGGATGTCTGATGCTAGAGAAAGAATAAAGGGGAAAATTATATGGTAAATGTTCTAGACATTTTAAATGAAAAAAGCATTTTCATTTAAAAATGAAAAAGTTGAAAAAATGTAAATAATATGATCACATGTGTGTATATGTTTGCGTATGGATGGGTGTGTATGTATCTCCTAGTACATGCATAGAAAATCTGTGGAAGAGGCTGGGCGCGGTGGCTCACGCCTGTAATTCCAGCGCTTTGGGAGGTTGAGGTGGGCGGATCACGAGGTCAGGAGATCGAGACCATCCTGGCTAACACCATGAAACGCCATCTCTACTAAAAATACAAAACAATTAGCCGGGCATTGTAGCACGCACCTGTAATCCCAGCTACTCGGGAGGCTGAGGCAGGAGAATTACTTGAACCCGGAGATGGAGGTTACAGTGAGCCGAGATCCTGCCACTGCACTCCAGCCTGGCCACAGAGCAAGACTCCATCTCAAAAAAAAAAAAAAAAAGAAAGAAAGAAAGAAAAAGAAAAAAAATCCGTAGAAGAATACATAAGAAAGCATTATTGGTAGTTATTTCTGAAAGATAAGACTGAGAAGGAACATGACATTTACTTTTCACTTCAATCCACAGTATTTCTCTTGTCAATAGAATCAGAGAATTTATTGGTATAAAAATACCCAGGGCTCTACTGTGGTAATTTGGAAATTTGTTTCCAGATAGGTCTAAATACAAAACACTCTGGAAAAAGCTGCCTCAATCCTATCCCCGGGACCCTCAGCAAGGGGCCTGTTAGCCACGATTCCACTTTAGCAAAGAAGCACCATCAGAAGAAAAACACCACGCACCAGCCAGGACTCTACCTGAGAGAGAAGCCCACCAAAGGCTTTAGAGGGTAACACAGCAGTTGCTCTCCAGGTTACTTTTTTCTCCAAGGTAAGGAATACACTCCTAAATGTTCCTAAACTCATTTTGCTCATCTGATTTATTGTCATAACCCTCAATAAAAGTCCTCCTTTGTATTTAAGTTAAAACTCTCTATGTAACCTATAATTCTAGTTCTATCAGGCTCACAGAAGGTTGGTCACCATCCTCCCTACTGTAATTAAACACTCAAATGCCTCCTAAGGACTGGAGAAATTAAACCTATATATCTAGGACCCAGGAGCCAAAACCGTAACAGCTCAGACAAAAGCTTGAGTGTTTTTTTAAGTTTGTATTTTATATTAACAATTTGTGAGCATTTTACACTCTGCTCCATGATATAGCTATAACTGATTCCCACTAAAATAATTTCTTCCTCTCCGCCTCTCTTCTGGAATATTTGACTAAATTGATATTCCAGGAAGATGTGTCCTGTTTTCGCAAAGGCCACCCCCAACACTGTATTCCCTCATATGACCTCATCCCTCAGGCTTTTCTACTTTTAAGTCAACCATTTCTAATTATCTTAACCCATAGACATAAGTCCCAATTTTTCAATCCTTTAAATGTTCCCATCATTTTCCTCCAAAGCCTATTTTGTGTACCACTAACTCTAATATGCTCTAAAATTCACTGCAGTACTCCAATGAGATGCTGTTGGAAAGGGTCTGAATTTATGCCCCCATTTTCTCTCCCCTCATATTCGCACACCCACCATTTATTTGTAACTCTGTACTTCCTGAAAGGAAGAACACATTCAATAATCAAGCCAACTAGTACTGCTGAGGCTTTCTACTAAAGACTTGTAGATCTTTGCACAGAGCACAGCAGGACCGATTAGTATGCCAGGGTGAAGACACTGAAAAAATACACTAGAAAAGTCCAAGGGAAGTTGTAAGAGACTGTGTGAGGTTGAGAATAGAAAATGGGTTCATCAATTAAGAAGAGACACAGGAAATTGTGCAAGTATATGCATAAAGTGAACAGCCAAATGGTGAGTTTCACCCCATGTAACACCCAGCATCTGTCCCGCTTTGAAGCCCTTACCTTTAAGCAGGCTGGCCTGCCCAGCGGTTCACACAGCCTCAGTGAGAAGGCATGCCAAGAAGTCTGCTTTGTTCCCTGGCCAATGCTGGACCTTCCTGCCGAGACATGCCTCACACTCATATTTCCCAGCCTGTTCTAATGACGCCAGCTCTCAGCTTCTCGGCTCCTGTCTCTGACTTTGCTCCTCTGTCGAATGCCTGATATTATTGTGTCTCTGGGACTAAGCCTTGGTTCCCTGAAATTGCATTCACCACAAACTACATGTGCTTTTAGCTGCTCTGGAGAACATCCCACCATTATCTAGCACATCCTCTGGACAAAACCCCAGTTGGACCTAGCCAGTAAGACTGAAGTTACTGCTGGGATAATCCCAGTTGCTGAAGAGGAAAACTATGTTTATCTATGCATACTAATATGACTGAAAAAACATTTTCTTTATTAATCTATGGAGAAAAATGTCCCTAACACAGTCTGGGACAAAAATCACTTTACAAGGTTCTTTACAGCCTTCTTCTGAGGAAAAAAAAAATTACCATTCCTGAATAGAAATGCTGAAGCAATGTTATGATAAACTTCAATTAGATTAAGACCCCTTTTGAGAACTTACTCCCCATATCTTCTGCGTGTCTGTCAGGAACCTGATGGTATTGAAACAGATGTAGCATTTATTATATTCAGTGAACACAGATGATCTAATCATAGCTAACCACTCTCTTTTTCTATAAAATGTCCTTACCCAAAGTAAATCTTTGGGTTTTGTTGGTGTTTGTTTTGTTTTTGAGAGAGGGTCTCACTCTGTCACCCAGGCTGGAGTGCAGTGGTACAATCATGGCTTGGCTTACTGTAACCTCAACCTCCTGGGGCTCAGGTGATCCTCCCACCTCAGCCTCCTGAGTAGCTGGGACCACAGATGTACACCATCACACCTGGCTACTTTTTTTTTTAAATTTTTTTATAGAAACAGGGTTTTGCTATGTTACCCAGGATGGTCTTGAACTCATGGACTCAAGTGATCCACCCACCTCAGCTCAGCCTCCCAAAGTGCTGGGATTACAGGCATGAGCCACCATGCCCAGCCAATAGTAAATCTTTGGATTGTCCTGCAATCTCTGTTTGCTCGCAGCAAGTGTGAAATAAAATTTTGCTGCTATGACTCTTTACAAATTTAAACAAATTATTTAAAAATTTTTTTCAGGGATGGGGATCTCACTGTGTTGTCCAGGCTAGACTCAGACTCTGGGCTTAAGAGATCCTCCCGCCTCAGCCTCCTGAATAGCTGGAACTACAAGCATGTGCCATCACACCCAGCTCCCCTGAAAATTGCTTTTTATCAATGTGTTGAGTCTTTATAAAAACAGGTTTTGGTCACTGCTGAAGTTTACATTAGGCAATTTGTCTTGACTGTGCTTTCGACTGCTTTACACAGCCATTTGTTGCTTTGTTCAAAAACATCCAATTTCGTTTTGATAATGCATTAGAACATCTGCTGTCCTTTTAGAGCCGTTTAAGATGTTGTTGCTAGATTATTTGGAATGATTCAGTGTTGTGCTTAAAAACGTTGCCTGTTTACAGCTCTCTCATATTAACTCTTGCTCACCTAGAGTATAGTTTGGCATCCGATATAACTCACTTGCTTCTCCCAGAAAAATCCTTTTACATATTTTTTTTCTTTCTGGCATTATTTAGATCCTGATTGCTGGGCATATTCCAAAACAACATCTTTTTTTGAAGAAAGGAACAATATTTTCTTGTATCAACTAATGTATATGCATGCTTATTCATTATTAGTTCAAATCTTTGTTACTATCCACTATAGGCAAAGTATTATTTACATTTCCCTTCCTGCAGAAATATGCATTAGCAGTGGCATAGGTAAAAGAAAAAGAGACAGATTCAGTGATACTACAAATCCAGACCACCTCATGTCTCAGAATTACGATGCACTTCTACTCACACCAGATGACATTGAAGCAAATGTATAAATACTGAAAAGGAATTTATAAATGTACTGAAATCTCTCAAAGAAGCACTTAATAGACATTACATTGTACAGCCCACAGTAGTTGTCCTAAAGATCTTTTCTTCGTAGTCCCACTTTTCAGAACACTTGCTTCCATTAAGTCTCTTTTCCACCCATCCAAGTGCCAGTAAGGATTTTGAATTTTCTTTCTCTCACCCAACTCCCTTTCTTGGTCTAACATCCCAGAGTAAATGTATTATGTTAAGCATAGCTCTAGGCCCTTTCTAGCCATTCCAGGTTTTGTTGAGCCTCTGTGGCTCTATTATTCTGATCAGCATAAGTCCAGGCCTGGAAGCCATTCCCCAATCAAGCGTCCTCTGCTTCCTTAGGGGGCCAAGGAAAGGCAGCAAAGCCTTTTTTTTTTTTTTTTTGAGACAGTCTCGCTCTGTCACCTAAGCTGGAGTACAGTGGCATGACCTCAGCTCACTACAACCTCTGCCTCCAGGGCTCAAGTGATTCTTGTGCCTCAGTCTCCCGAGGAGCTGGGATTACAGGCATTCGCCACCATGCCCAGCTAATTTTTATATTTTTCATAGAGATAGGGTTTCACCTTGTCGGCCAGGCATGTCTCGAACTCCCAACCTCAAGTGATCAACCCTCCTCAGCCTCCCAAAGTGCTGGGATTACAGGCGTGAGCCACTGCACCCAGCCGGCAGTAAAACCGTTGCTATTCATGTCATAACAACTTCACCTCCAGTAGAGCTGTCACACCAGGCAACATAAGGACCACATAAAGCTGCAAGATACCAAGGGCATCTAGAACAGTGAGCACCCATTTCTATTTGTGAGGATTAGCCAAGTTTCTTGGGCCAAGAGGTGGAAGTCAGCTCAAAGCTGATGCCTCCATCACCTAGAACAAGTCCAACCTGACTAATGGCTAGATGTTTAAGATGGTAACTTGCCATACTACACCTCCCTTTCTGATACTCTGATACTCTGATACAAAGCCATTCTAGCTGCATTCCTCTCCTTTCTGTTCCTCAAAAAGTCCAAGCCCTTTCCTGCCTCAGGGCCTTTGCACATTCTGCCCACGCTGTCTGAAATGCTCTTCCCTGTCTCTTCTCATGCCTCGTCCCTCAGGCCTCAACTTATATGTAACTTCCTTAGAAATCTTCCTTGACCACCAACAACTGAGTCTCTCACCTCACCTGAAGAATGTACTACCTACGATCTTCAACCTCTAATTGTCTTGCGTATTTACTTCAATACAATTAGGCTGCAGTTCCATGGGGTCTGGGACCTATCTGTCTTATTCACACTATATCCCTAATCTTTTTTTTTTTTTTTTTTTTTTTTTTTTTTTTNATCTGTTTGAAGAGGGTCAAGGAATTAGGAAAGAGATAATTCATACAGAACAAGGATTTTTTTTATGGGCTAAGCAGATATCCCATAAGTGGCCACATCATAATCTTTTTTTTTTTTTTTTTTTTTTTTTTTGTGAGACGGAGTCTCGCTCTGTCGCCCGGGCTGGAGTGCAGTGGCCGGATCTCAGCTCACTGCAAGCTCCGCCTCCCGGGTTTACGCCATTCTCCTGCCTCAGCCTCCCGAGTAACTGGGACTACAGGCGCCTGCCATCTCGCCCGGCTAGTTTTTTGTATTTTTTAGTAGAGACGGGGTTTCACCGTGTTCGCCAGGATGGTCTCGATCTTCTGACCTCGTGATCCACCCGTCTCAGCCTCCCAAAGTGCTGGGATTACAGGCTTGAGCCACCGCGCCCGGCCTATATCCCTAATCTTATGACACAGGAAGAATTCAGTCTGTATCTGTAGATAGATTAAATGAATGAATCCCTGCATTCAGATCAAAATATCCAAGGAGAAGAGGGGTGGTGGGGATCCTTAGAAATGCATTTCAGCATCTTCCATCCTGTTGGAAATCCATTTTACACCCAACAAAATTCCTTTACAAGAAAAAAAGAAAAGAAAAGGCTCTCCTTGTGTGTATGAGTGTCCTTGCAGCACTAATTTTAGAAATTCTCATGATACATTGCAAACATTTTAATCCCTGAACAAGCAGGTGGATGTAATTTGCCTGAACTCATGTTTCAGTGTGCTACCCATGAATTGGTAAGATCTTGCTTGCTAGTGGTGAGAACTCAAATTTTGGTGAAGCAATACTCCATCAACATATCTCAGAAAGCTTACTCCCTTGTGACCTTCTCTTTGCATTGATTTATGGGAGCTATAAAACAAATGCCCGGTGCTGAGAAATAAAATTTAAGAAAAAAAAATTAGTCTAGATTTTGAAAATGAATTGCCCTATGAAAACATAAACACAAAATAATGTTGCCAAAATATGACACAAAAATTATTTCAGTAGTTCTTGAATCATCTCAAGGATATGGTCTTATATTCTGAAAACTGTCATTCTTGACATCTGTCAAATGGAAACGGTGAAGAAAGTCAAAGACAAGGGTGTCCTCTAAAAAGCACTGCCATTTAAGAAATTTTTTATGATCAGAGTTCAAAGCAAGGAAACTTCAGTGAAGTACTACAGCTCATCTGGCTATGCCAAGATAGTGCTCCAGTTTGCAAAGAGAAGGGTATATCATAGGGATAGAAGGAGGCCTGATCTTGCCTTACACTTGACCATCAGGGACAAGAAGAAATCTGCTAGAACTTTGTCTCTGGCATGAACGCCTTTGGACTTAACCTGAACCATTCTGATCTTTCAAGTTGCGTCTCCTACCACTTCCCAGCATATACCCTAAGTTCATACCATATTGAAATCCTCACACTTACTAATACATGTCCTGCTCCGTTACATCTCTAGGCCTCTGAATACAACATTTGTTCTATCTGTAATATACTTCCCCGGGAGGTGATTGGATCATGAGGACAGTTTCTCGCGGTTTAACACCATCCCTCTTGGAGCTGTCAAGATGACAGTTAGTCATCCCAAGATCTGGTCATTTAAACGTGTGTAGCACCTGACCATCTTTCTCTTCCTCCTGCTCCTGCCATGTGACATTCCTGTTCCCCTTCACCTTCCCCCATGATTGTAAGTTTCCTGAGGTTCCCCAGAAGCAGAAACCACTATGCTTCCTATACGGCCTGCAGTACCATGAGCCAATGAAACCTATTTTCTGTATAAATTACCCAGTCTCAGGTATTACTTTATAGCAATGCTAGAACAGACTAACACAGCCTCTGAATACAGCCTTTCTTCTATCAAGTAAGGTACTTCCCTTTCCTTTCCTTTTCTATTGAGAAAAAAGCTACTCATTCCCCCAGGAATCTGCCCAGATACAACTTCCTTGGTGAAGTTTTTCTTTCTTTCTTTCTTTCTTTTTTTTTTTTTTTTTTTTAGATGGAGTCTAGCACTGTCACCTGGGCTGGAGTGCAATGGTGTAATCTCGGCTCACTGCAACCTTCGCCTCCTGGATTCAAGTGATTCTCCTGCCTTAGGCTACCACACCCAGCTATTTTTTTGTATTTTTAGTAGAGACGGGGTTTCACTATGTTGGCCAGGCCAGTCTCGAACTCCTGACCTTGTGATCCACCCGCCTCAGCCTCCCAAAGTACTGGGATTACAGGTATGAACTACCGCACCCAACCAGTGAAACCTTTTCAAATTTCCTAGGAAATTAGTGGCTTCTTCCCCTATGTTCTTATTGCCCTTTGGGGAAAGCTTGGTTATAGCACTTAGGATTTACATTTTAATTATTTATTCTGTGTCTTTCTTTTCAGCCAGGCTGTGAGTTCTCTGAGGCAGCCAACTTCATTCATCTTTGTATCTTTACAGCATGAGAGCTTAACAAATGCCGACTGGCTGGCTAAAGAATCAGAACTGAGACTTCAGCTGTTTGACTCCAGCTGCTCACCTCTGGACTGTTAAGATAAAGGAAACTGAGTGTAATATATTGTAACATGCTGGAGATTTTTCCATTTACAGCATTCTAAAAGGTTTGTTACAAAAATTTGTAAGGAATTTTATATACCAAAGGAAGCATCAATGATCCCCTGTCTTCCATTAAATACGGACAGGCTGTAAATAAAAATTTTCTTCCCTTCAAGGGTATTTGAGCTTATACTCTATAAACAGAATTCAGAATCCTCTGGAGGTCCACCCAGCCCACTTCATCCAGCCTCTGTGTCCTGGGAGGTCTTAACACTTGAGAATGGTAAGCCCCAAGCCTACCAGAAGAGAAGACCAGCTGTGTAAAAATTAACTAATGAAGTCCAGGATCATATAAATAGAATTGTGGTATGTGTGGTTACTTCTCTGCATGAAGATTTACTATCTAACCTGAACAGACATGCTGCTGTGTGACAGGAATTTATTTACCGTTCAAATCTGACCTTTTCCCATGTGGTGGGAGATTGCATTACACTGGGTGGCTTGGAGATTTATTGTACCTGTTTAGCTGCAGTGGCATTTCCTGACTGTTGGCTGCCGAGACCCTCCTAAACTCAAGTACAAAAAATCCTGACCTCGATGTCCCTCCTCCAAATGGGGGCAGATTTCTTGAGGGCAAAGTATTAATAGGTTTAAAGGACAAGCTTTATTGGAAGCAAGTGAAAGCACAGGGGACAGCGTAATGATAAAAACACCCAGGTTGCCTTCTCACCTCCCATACAAACTAAGACAGATAAGTTCAAGCAGGCTTGAGACCCTAAGAACCCTGCAGGCAGGTGGCAGATGCGAGATCTGAAACCACAGGGAAATGAAATAGGCTCCTCTCTCCCTTGCCTCCTCCTTGATTGTCCCTCTACTCCATATCTAGGTCACAGCACCAGTTTTCCCAATCAGAGAAGAGTCTCAAAGTGGCTTCTGCAAATGGCACCAATCTCAGGTAGTCTTTAAGCACACAATGAATTAAGTGCCACGCAGCTCTTTGTATCCTGGGTATATTTTAAATTTCCTTTTGCTAAATTTTTATTTCTCTTCTTTTCCTTCACTGTCATCATTTCTATAAATTTGGTGATTCCTTTTTAATATTTTTGTCTGCAAATATCTGTAAGGAACTTTAAAACTTAACAAATCGGGCTAAGAAAACACTATATGTTGGTAATTGAGTTCACCAAAACAAAATGTTCCCAATTAAAATGAAATTGATTTAAGATAGGACCATGTTAACTGAGAAAACTGTTTATATGCACCAAATTCAATACAAGTCACTTCAAGTGTAGCCTGCTTGGTTTCATTAGATTAACAGAGATTTATATCATAGACAGCAATTAGCCAAAAGAACATCGTTTAACTGTGACATTGCCCTCCCACTGTGTGCAGCATGCGTCATTCACCACAGGCACATATAAAACCCCAAGGCACAAATGGGCAGGAATTACCATGTTCTTCTAAAGGTATTTATTTTTTAAATTATACTCATTTTTAATTCATGTTGCCAGTTTATAATTCAAATTATAAAATTAAAACACTGGAGGGAAACCTAGACATTGTCTTGGATGGAGTTTTTGCAACCTCTTTTTAAAAGAAGAAACTTTCCCCAACTCGCCAAAACAGAGGCCCAATAAATAAAATAAATAGCAGAGTTTCCCACTCACTGAGAGGTCTTGAAGACCTATTTCTTCGGGGCCTTTTCCCATCCTTGCTCTTGCCCTGGCCCCCAGCACAAGAGCTTCCAGGACAACCCGTAGGATTCGGAACTGGGAAATCTTTACTCAAGATGGTTTGAAAGCTGCTAATCTGGAAAGAACCTCTCACTTTATTTGAGGTGAGAAAAATGAATCCAACAGAGGTTAAATTACTTTCTTAAATTGACACAATTTTCTAATTGCTAACTTGACACTAGAACCCAGAGGTCTATACGACCAAACTGCTTCCCATCAATGCCCAGGTCTTTTCTGGAGCAGAATGCCAGAAAGCAAGCCTGGATGAAAAAAAAAAAAATACATATATATATACACACACACACACACACACACACACAAACACACACACATATATATACATACACACATATATAGTCATATATATGTATCTATATATAAAATATATATATATAGTCAGCTGCCTCCTTTATTGACCAATATAGAAGTCACTTTTATTACACAATTTGATATAGCAGTTAATGAACATATGTTTTCCATCAGACATCACAATCGTGGGGTTTCTCCTGTTAAAAATGGCGCTGTTATTCTATATAATCTAGAACAAAGTGCAACATTTTGGTTGTCAAATTTGTAACATGAACAACTAATGCTGATTGCAGAGCATTTTAAAAATATAAGATGCTGCCTAATTTTAGAAATAAGAATAGAAAATTGTTCTCTCTAAATAAGAACATGAGTCCATGAGTCTTGCTGTGTAAACACTGCACGCTTCTCTCCGTATCAGTGGCCCATCTCAGGACACAACTGATGTAATGTCACAGATAAAATAAGGTAGCAACGACACAAGGAAGAAGTCAAAATCTCAAGTTGAAATAACCTATTCGGAGGTTAAAGAGCAGCTGCTGGCTGTAGGTGCTCCTTATTTGTTCTCTGCAGTAAGCTTATTTTTCTCTCTATTTACATCAGCCCTAAATGTAAGGGAACTATTTCCTGCTACTGTTAATTTTACCTTGTTTGTCCTCAGGGAAAGAGAAAAGACATAAGTTATTTCCAGTGTAGGATGAAGTGATCCAGCCTAATTAAATGCAGCAAGAGCTAACTGATGGATTAGCCTTTCATTCCATTAGCCCACATGCATAAACTGAAGTCATAAACATTTAGAAAGTTCTTTGTCATTTATTTTAATGCTTTTTAAATGTGCTAAGGAGAAAAAATGTATGATGTGTTTCTACAGCATTCTGGTTATGAAGGTTCTATCCATCAATAACTAATTGATTTCTATAATGGAATACCAGTTTACAAATAATGCTTCACATATGAGGCATTAATGCAGAAGTCTCTGATTATTGAAAAATATAGGCAAGAACATTTAGTGAAAAAATTGTATGTACTGAATTTCAAAACAAAAAAAAAAGAGAGAAAAAATGCTTTAGGTCTTTTAGAAAGAAGATTTAAAAATCACATGGATTCAAATTTTTACCAGAAAGAAAAGAGTTCCAAAGCTCAGTTTACCACCCATTTATTAAACGCCTAAATTCCAGTCCAAAGAATCTAGCTCCACCTTCACCAAGATTACTGTAACAGAATTTAAAGGATTACTAAAATAACTAACTCTGTAGCACAGTTGCGTGGAAGGTTTACCTTAGTAAATCTATTAAGTCATAGTCACTTAAGTTTAACGTTTATGGTTCCAATAAATTTGAATTTTCAGTATCACCAGTACTTTGCCAAAATTGGTCAATTAGTCTGGATTTAGTTATTAAAAATACTTTAATAGAAACAAAAAATACAAATAATTTCTAATAATTCACTTGTTTTCCATGGTTACACTGCTTCCGCTTTGTCCCAGCTAAGCTTCACTGGATATTATGTTTTAAGACCCTGTTTGTATTTGTAAGGTAGCTGAAATTGATGAACATTTTTCTTCTCAGGCACAAATGGTAATCTTACAACTGATTACACAATTCCTTTGCCATAAGCACCTAACTGGCTTCTATTTTAGTTTTCATGTGGCCAATGTATCCTGACAAAAGAGAAAAAAATATGTAGAATTGGCTGGGTGCAGTGGCTCAGGCCTGTAACCCCAGCACTTTGGGAGGACGAGATGGGCAGATCACTTGAGGTCAGGAGTTCAAGACCAGCCTGGCCAACATGGTGCAATCCGGTCTCTATTAAAAATACAAAAATTAGCCTGTCATGGTGGTGCACACCTGTCATCCCAGCTACTCGGGAGGCTGAGGCACGAGAATTGTTTGAACCCAGGAGGTGGAGGTTGCAGTGAGTTGAGATTGCAGCCACTGCTCTCCAGCCTAGGTGACAGATCAAGGCTCTGTCTAAATAAATAAATAAATAAATAATGTAGAAGTAAAAAATACTTGCTATATAGTGGGAAATATTAAAAGTATTAATTTAGTTCTCACCTTTCCTTTATGTTACAAGGACCATCCACCCCAGACAATGTAGAACATCCTAGGAATATTGACTAAGGATAGCACCTCTCATTCAATGTTTTCTAAAATGAATGCACTAAAAGCTGCTTACAGTAAAATTATTAATCATCTTAAACCACCAGCATAGTATTCAAAGACCTTCTTTGGTCTGCCCTACTTTAAAACAATTTAGTTCAAGTATGTCTTAATGGCTATTATTTATGCCAAAGACCATAGGAAGAACAGAAGATGGCATAAGATACAGTCTAAAACTAAAGAAACATAAAATTCTATTGAGGAGACAAGATATGCAAAAGTGGCCACGCACTTCCTTGGGCCTTGACATGTTAAATGGAATACAACAAGGTACGCAGCTCAAGGGAAAGCCTGTCACTGCTAGGTAATCTTGGGAGATAAGAGGACTCTAAGAGGCCTCCTGAGAAAAGAGGACCTGGCTGGCCCCTAACGAATGGGCTAATGGGCCAAAGATGGAGAAAGCAGGGAGGCATAATCCCGCATAGGAAGCCATAATAGCAAATCTACAAAGGTGGTGGTGACCAGGTCTCACTCAGGAGATAGCAGGGGAATTTTCCTAAAGAGAGTGCTTTAGTCAGGGAGCAGGGACGATGGGGGAGAGGAGGGCAATAATAATAATACTATTCTTCTTATTATATATATAATAATACCATTATATATTATTATTATTATTATTAATCGAACATAATAAAGGGTCTCCATTGCTACAATGGTGTGTTTGAATTTCATCCGGCAGAGCAGACATTTAAAAAAATATTAAATTATGTCAAGTCTTATCGCATTTATAGTTGAAAAATAGCCACAGGAGCATATTTACCTACATTTTAAAAAATGCCCAGAAAACAATCTGCGATGATACAAAAAAGGCTACTATCAATGGTTGCCTCTCGAGTGGGCAGCAGGTCGAGTTGGAATGGATTAAAGAGGAACTTGCGCTTTGTATTGTATACACTCCTGGGTTTAATGATTTTTTTTTTTTTTTTTTAACCACAGGTTGTATTACTGTATCACCTATGTACTTAGAAAACAATTTCTTAGGAGAAAATTTTGTGATGGTTTATTCCATTTTTAAAACCAGAATGTAATGAAAACCCAAAACGTGACTATTTTTTATGCAAAAGAAAAAAGTAAAATCTAGTTTGAATTTGTCCAGCATAGTCTTTGCTGGTTGGAACCTCATTCTATTACTCTTGATGTTCTATAAGGATGTGCTCACTCAGATGTTAAGTATATATTAAAACAAAAAGATGCAAGTTTGGAGGGCAGGATAGCAACCTGCTAGAAGTAAGGAGTCTGAATTTCAGACAGAATTCACCTTGTGCACTATCAACACAGACTCTTGCCTTAGTTTGGTGCAGGGTGAACTGACCAAGAACATGAGTTTTGGAATGCTGGCTATAGCTGACATTTATTGAGGATCTACACTTGAAGTAGGTAAGCATTATTGTCACCATTATTTTACAGTTGAGGAAGCAGATGCACAAAGAGTTCACATAACTTGTCCCGGATAACACAATTGTAAGCGGTAAATCCAAGTCGCCTGATCCCTGAGCTTTGATTCTTAGATCTTACAATACAGTCAGGCCCAACAGCAGATCACAGCCCCCACCAATTCCATGACCCTGGAAGCATCATTTAACCTCTCTAAGCTTCTGGTTCCTCATCCAACAGATGAGAAATGAGATAATAAATTAAAGGGTTTAGGTCAACACCTGGCAAATACTAAATGCTCAACAAATTACAAAATAGTAATGTTAACCACCAGACATCCTTTTCTGATTAGAACACAAATTTCTGGTTCAAAAGATTGCTTTGAGCTTGCCTTCCACTTGCCATGGTTTTTTTGTTTGTTTGTTTGTTTTTGGTTTTTTTTCCCCATACGTGCAAACATAAAGCATATGATTTTGGAAAAACTGAAGAACATTAGAGTTAAAGCAGAGATACACGAAGAGCTAGCACTGAAATGCAAGAGGCTTCTCTACCTGTCCCAATTCACAGGTGATTGAGTCCGCATCTTACAACCAAAAAGAAGAGCTACAAAACAAGACTGTTTATCTCCAGAATGTCTGTTGTCCTGCACACTAGCAGTTTTCACCTGGGCCACTTCAGATCTCAAAAGGGAGGCAGATGTCAAAGGCTGGTCTAACACTGACATCCCCTTGTTATTGATCATCATTTTTGGAAGTTTTTTTAGGTCAACTTAAGCTTCAACCATTAATGTATTTTCTGCAATGAAAACTAAAATTAATCATTAATATGGTCTGTTTTGTAGAGTTTTTAAAAGCAGCTTTAAAAAAGTTAAAATGCTGTTGACTGAACTACCCAGAGAGAATGTGTGGGAGGCGAGTTGAATAGTTTTGGTTAGCGGCTTTTGCATTCTGTCCTTTTCAACCTCACTTTTATTTTTAGTCATAATTTCCTATGTCAATTGGCAAGCTTTAAAAGGATTTTTTTAAAAATCTATGGTGACAAGCTGCAATCTAACCTAAAAATGTCATGTTTTTCTTTTCTTTCTAGGTGTTACTCATGGCTTTCTGAGAAAATGTCTTGAATATTTTATCAAATGTGAGGGGAAAATCCATAAATATGATCATATTTTTATTATAAACAACTTGTTACACAACTACTACTGAATTCTTCTAATGGAACAAGGTCCTCTGTGACTTTGGTTTTCACTATTACTCAGATCCTTTGTGGCTTTGGTTTTCACAAGCTCTCTATTCCCAAATTTCTCTTCCGGAAGAGCTTTTAGTTTCCCAAAATTCCCATGGCTGAATTCACAAGATTTGAAGGTACGGAAGCATCTCTCACTTACCAGCAACTGCTAGTTTCCAAAATAGCCCTTTGATGAGGCTCTGATTCCCACTGTCGTACATTAACACTTCAGAGGTAGTACTTCCTATTCCTGCAACTTACTCTGAGCCTTGGGCAAATTACTTAACTTCCCTGGGCCTTTTTTCTCATTTGTAATAAAGGAATGATAATATCTACTTTGTGGGTCATTGTGGAGATATATGTTATTAAGTTCTGCTTGTACAATCTAGCACAGAGCAAGCCCATATATAATGCCTATTATAATTACTTTCCTTAAAATTATCTGATGACCGTAGTTAACTAAAGTCAGGAGGTGCTATTACAGTGAATGGTTACAGACCTGAATAACCCTGCTCCTTAGACCTCCAGGGAGTGCCGGGGGTCCAGATGCTGTCAAACGTAGTATAGTTTGGTGACCCCGTGCTCACAGTGTGGATCGAGACAGATTTGAATGTCAGCTCTGATACTTATTAGCCATGTGACTGTAGCAATGACAAATTACTCAGCCTCAGTTTCCTCATCTGTAGACTGGAGATGGTTTGTAACAGTGTCCACTTCCTAGGATTATTTCAAGGATAGAACAGGACAGTGCAGTAAAGCACATAATGGAATTCAGTAATTTCTCAGTGCATAGCTTGTAAGCCCCAGTCAAGATGGCATCATATGAATCAAAAGGCATGTGGGTGTGCCCCCCTTTCATCCCTGGCAATTGACCTATCTCTTAGGGGATAAGACAACCCCATATTGCTTTTTCCGGTTTTGAAAATTAAAATGCTGATATATTGAGCCTACTTAAATTAGAATTCTCCTCTGCCTAATTATCCAGTAAGACAACCATTCTTACTGGTGTTTACTCACAAGTCTTTATAAGCATCACATGTATGCATGTATACTATTAATAATAATAGTGGAGACTGACCAAGAGCTTACTATGTCAATCTATTGTCTTGCATTATGTCATTTAATTTTCACATCATCCCTTTGAAGTACTATTCTCCTTTCACAGATAAGCAAACTGAAGCTCAGAGGTCAACTTTCTCAGGTTTACAAGGCTAATAACTGATGGAGCCTGCATTGGTACCAAGATGGTTTTAAACCAAAACTCGCAGCATAATATACTTCCTGCAGAATGTTCTGTGCTTTAAATTGAAAGTACAGAAGCATTAAATTTAAAGTATTTAAATCAGATGTTAAATACTTTACAGATGTAACTTCAACCCATGTGATGACAAGCCTTTGGCTAGTGCTGTTGCCTGTCATGCTTTGCAGTCACTGACACAGACCGCTGGGGACACAGCTGAGGCAGGACCAAGCCCTCCATTTTGCCACCTGATTGTTCTGAATTTCTGAACTGGGCTAAGTCGACGCTGTTTTTCATGAAAATCTCTCCCGTAGGTGGAATACAATGCAGCCATAAAAAAGAATGAGTTCATATTCTTTGCAGGGACATGGATGAAGCTGGAAGCCATCATTCTCAGCAAACTAACACAGGAACAGAAAATCAACACGACATGTTCTCACTCATAAGTGGGAGTTGAACAATGAGAACACATGGACACAGGGAGAGGAACATCACACACTGGGGCCTGATGGCAGGTGGGGGGCAAGGGGAGGAATAGCATTGGGACAAATACCTAATGCATGCAGGGCTTAAAACCTAGATGATGGGTTGATGGGTGCAGCAAACCACCATGGCACATGTATACCTATGTAACAAACCTGCACGTTCTGCACATGTATCCCATAATTTAAAGTTAAAGTAAATATATATTTTATATATATATATATCTCCATGGGATCCTGCAAAGAAAACAAAGAGGGAATTCTAAAAACCTAATAGCAACCTAGAGTTTACACAGTATTTAGTGAATGGAACATTCTGTCAATCAAGTACTCCAGTTAAATCAGAAGTGTCCGTGTATATATGGAACATAAAATGTCAGTTTTCAAAGAATCTGTATATAATTCCTAACACTTAAACTGGACACATTTTCATCTTTGTTTGAGAATTCAGAAGTCTGGGGTGTATCCTGAGGTTACTATCAGACATATCGATCACCACATTGTAAACTTCCAGTGAGGCAGAGAAGTACAATTTAAATGGGATTTACTGTATGACAGAGTATATTGTTTTTGTCCATGGACTGAAAGAATGTCTTAAATTTTTATTTCCATATTTTATCCTACATAAACCAGAATCCATGAAAGTGGTCAACTGAGTAAATAACATATAAATATTTTTTGTCCAGAATAGCTATGGTCAAGTTCACTTGAAAAATGGGCTATTTTCTATTGCATTAGCCCTTTTAACTTCCCTAAAGTTTGATATATTGAATAACTGTGAATTTATACTGTGGACTTAATGACAAGAACTATGAACACAGAGATGGGCAAATGGAAAAATTACTGGAATTTGTCCAAAACGTTGGTTCTGGACTTCAAGGAAACATCAGAGAAACGTCCGACTTCTCAAGGTCCCCCTTTCCTTTACTCTCTGATAAACCTAGAGAAACTCTCCTATTCCCAGTCCTTGGAGTTTTTCTCCCCAGTCCTATTTCTTTACCTTCCTTGAGACTGAACTTCAACTTTCCAGGAGATCTCAGGTCTGGGTCATCACTTTCTCAATGTCGTTGCCCCAGGTGAGGCCCTTGGGAAAGCCGTCTTCATTTTTGACTCTATCCCCAGTGGACTATGTCAGCTGAAGTTAGTACTTCGAGAGTTAAGGCAATACTGATGCTCTGCTGAGACCTGTGGGGTACTGGCATGTAGCGTAACATTGCTAAAGAGGGGAAGATTCTCTTTGAGTTCGCCCATAACTCAGGTATTTAATGACGATGCAAACACAAAAGTGATTCTTCTTGTCAGTAAATATGTAACTGTTGGTTACTTATTAAGACAGGTTTCTATGTGCTGGCCAAGTAGTGTATTGATAATGTAATGGTTTTCTTCTCATTAATTAAAAATATTAGAGGCAGCAATTGTATGGAATTCTGAATCAAACCTTGCATTCCACCCACCTCTAGCCAAAGAGTCCCTAATGGATAGCCTCTGCTGTATTCATTTCAGAGGAAAATAGAATTCTAAAGATGTCACTCTAAGATTATTCGATCAAACAGGAATCTAGGTACTGCTATGAATTTCGCAGATATCATGAGGATCTAGATCTTAAAATAGGGAGATTATCCTGGATTATCTGAATGTGCCAAATCTAATCATTTGAGCTCATAAGTCAGAGATATTTCTCTAACTGTAGTCAGAGAGATGCAGCAGCAGAAGGGGAGAAAGATGAGGCTGGGAGTGAAGGGGGTCAGAGAGAGATGGCGTGAGATAAACATTTAGCCAGCCTTTGTTGGCTTTGAAGATAGAGGAATGGAGCCATGATACAGGGAATGTGGGCAGGGTCTAGAAGCTGAGAACAATGTTCTGTGGACAGCCAGCAAGAAAATAGGGGCCTACTTTCTACAACTGCAAGGAACAGAATACAGTCAACCTGGTGAATGAACCTGGAAGGGATTCTCCCCAAAGACACTCCAGTAAGAAACGCAGCCCTGGCCACACCTCAGCATTGTAAGATGCTCAACTGAGCCTACCAGACTTATAACATACAAAACTGAGAGAAAATACATGGATAATTGTTAAGCTGTTATGAAAGGAGTAATTTCTTACAACAGCAATAAGAAACTAACAAAATGTCCCAAATAAAAATGTATTCATCTCCAATGAGAACTTCGTTTTTTCCAAATTCCATGCCATATGTAATTTTCTAAGGAAAAAATACCTTTGTTTCAATTTCTAACCTTTTCATTTCCTTTCACTAGGATGTAGAGAGGGATCCAAAAAGTCCATATTTGCTCTAAAGTAGAAATCCATATTTATTAAAGGGTAAGTGTTCTATTGAGCTTCTAATGGCATGAAGTTTTTTGGTTATTCACACACTATTAGGGTACAGGAAAGGCATTGTATAACAGAAATGTTTGTTCATTTGATACAAAGCCAGTCAGTTTTGTGAGGCAAAAGAAAAGTTTTAAAATCCTATCAAATGCATTTAACTCCCAAATTAGACCTATCTTTTACAGCAAAGAAACCCAATTTTAGAAGTGATCTTAAGGATCCTCAGTTGAATGTTGGAAAGCTTTAAATGTCTTGTAAGAGTCCCAGGAATGAATGCAACATCATTTTTATAAAATCTTGTAGTGAAAACTGAGGGAATTCAGTCAGAAATGGCAACCAACAATTCTAGTAGACCTTAAGGAAGTCATGATTTATTTTCCTCAGGCATGAGGAATCAGTTTTAACAAGTATGACGACTATATGTATGTCTCTCTATCAGAGTTTCTTAGTGCAATTTGAAAGTGCTGACATGGCAGTAGCACAATTTAACCCAATTTCATTTATTGTAATGCATGCTAACGTCAGCTGTCTTTGCAAGCAGTAACATGTGTGGAACCCTAGAGCAGCCACGAGAGGCAGTCTGACCTGACTGACAATGGAAGAATTAGGAAGATCAGTGAGTGTGTCCCACAACTGTACATGGTCTGCGTTCCCACTGAGATTTCTCTTAGTGATAAAATCAGTAACCGTCCATAAGGAGGCTTCTTGGCTCTGAACTGCCCTCTTTGTAACAATATGGTGTTGATATTAGGCAAAGAAGGGTCAGAAGAAAGCATGGCCCTAGATTTGGACCGTCTGCATTTCTGTTCACCAGAGTGTACCACAGAGTAATCAAATGCACAGTTTTCATTTTGTTTTTAGTTTGAAACAATAATTTCTATTGGCATATGTTTTACTTGAAATCCTATTTTCTGAAAAAAAAGTGAAAAAGCAAATTAATTCCAAAGAAGCAAAGTCAGTCAATTTTGTAAAGGACTGAGACTCGAAAATCTGGATTCCATGTCTGGTTCTGCCAGTGAACCCGGAAGGTGAAAATGAACACCTCACGGGTTTGGAGGGCCTCGCCTTATACTCTCCTTCTATCATAATAAGGCAAACAAATAATGTGGTGCTTGAGGGCACGGATTTCCAAGTCACAGAACTGGCTTCCAGTCCCACCTCTGCCATTTAGTGGCTATGTGTCTTTGCATTACTTCACCTCTTCAAATCTCCATTTCTTTACCTGTAAAATGAGTATAATCATAGCTGTCTCATAGAGATGGTGTAATAATTGAATAACATAAGTTTAGCACAGTGCCTTGCACACAGTGAGCACTCACAAACATCAACTGTTATTATTATTACAACTATTAAATGGTACTAGCAGATACCTTTGTGCAACATAAGCAATATATCTTTATCAGGCAGTCCTAATTTCACATTTATCTACAGATTTACATAATCAGAACCAAATGATTACCAAATACATTGGTTTATGTAATCTAGTTCCCAAAAAGTAAATCTCACTGGCCACACACGTTCTACTCCACAACTTTGTATTCCTGATGTGCCCTAATCTATAAAACTAACTCACACTGCATGAATTCAAATAACATTGTGTTAAAAAGAAAAGAAGAGAGAGAGAGAGATGGTGACAATGTGAGAAGGAAGCTGTTAGTACAGGGCAAAACCAACATGCAGAGGGCAAGCCAACCACATTTGTCTTTGTCATCACCACCTGGTCCCATTTCCAAAGTTTAGAGACCATTTTTGTAAATTCAGCTTATTAATTGGGTTTCTGTTACCTACAAAGTCCACCATTGTCAATCTGGAGCCAGGGTTGAGCCCTGCAGTCTCAAGAAGCTTCCTAAAAATCAAAAGTAGCCACAGTTAGGAAGTCTTTAAGGTGTCACTTCAAGGTGACAGTCCCTGCCAGTGCCCAGTGAAGGTGTCCTGTTCTCAGAGGACCGAGGCATTCTGTTTAAAACAGTCAGGAAGTCGGCCGGGCGCGGTGGCTCACGCCTGTAATCCCAGCACTTTGGGAGGCCGAGGCGGGCGGATCACGAGGTCAGGAGATCGAGACCATCCTGGCTAACACGGTGAAACCCCGTCTCTACTAAAAATGCAAAAAATTAGCCGGGCGAGGCGGCGGGCGCCTGTAGTCCCAGCTACTCGAGAGGCTGAGGCAGGAGAATGGCGTGAACCCGGGAGGCGGAGCTTGCAGTGAGCCGAGATCGCGCCACTGCACTCCAGCCTGGGCGACTAAGCCAGACTCTGTCTCAAAAAAAAAAAAAAAAAAAAAAAAACAGTCAGGAAGTTTTTCAGATAACTAAACTTGTCAAACAAATGGAAACCTCAAAAACCTGGGGTTACCATATCTGGGTTTGTCACTGATGGGTATAATCTCAATCTCACACATATGTTGACAAAGAGTAATGCACTAAATAAGAAGGAAGATTTGTTTCTTTGCCCCCATTCTATGACTCCAAGAGCTAGACGTGAGCATGGGCTGTAGTTACATAAACCTTTGAGTCAGAATATACAGGTTTTGACCCTGGCTCTTTGTAACTCTGATCTAATTAAACTGCCTTAAATCTCAGTTTCCTTATCTATAAAATAATTTTATATATATATATATATATACACACACACACACACACACACACAACTGGACAATGATAAGGAATTAAATGGGCCTTCACATAGGAAATCCCCTGGATTTAGTATGTTTGTAATAAAGCTTTGTGTCCTGCTTCATGTCCCTACCCTGACCTCTATCAACGCCTGATTATTCGTCAGCTGATTTTACTGATCAAGGATTACACAGATCTTTACTTTTTTTCTCTCTCTCTTTTCTGCATTTCCATAGTTGCCAGGCTCTTCATTTAAGGTTATCCTGACCAAAACAGGAAACCAAAGCGGACTTATCAAGTGTTCCTACAGAATGTTATGAAAGAAAATTACTAGCACTGGTCTTAAATAAAATTTGTGAATTTCATTTCTCTAGATTTTCTTGAATACTATTAAAAGCCTACACACGTTTGTATTAGTAATATAGATATAACGATCAATGTTATTCCTTCATGACTCACTTGGCTTAAAAATAGAGGAAAATTGAAATAACATTTTAGTAACAAGATTGTTTTGTGTTAACTAACGCCATTTCTGAAGATCATTACCTTTAAGAAATATTTTCATGAAACCTAAATTTCTTCTTTTACCTTTCCTAAAATATTGTAATAACAAAATTTTCTTTCTACTTCTTTGGAGTTGATAGTTGTTCAAGTAACATTATAGCTCATAAGAGAGGATGAAATGGCTTCTGTCCAAGTGAGATATTATTCTAATTAATTATTAGCATTAAAATTCCAATTTAATGTTGAGCACACTAATAGACAGATGCTGCCACTGCTATGGGTCAATGATTTTATAAAAGACAATCTCATACTAGTCGGGTATGAAATTATATTGAGAAGTTGAATGAGCTAATGGCACTGTGTGTGCTGTGGGTGCATGCTCGTAACTCTTCTCATAGAATGCACCCCACAGAGGATGCCTGGGTTAGTCTAGAACTTTAAAAAAAATAAAGATGATTTACATTCTTCAAATTGTGTTTATTAATAGCACTTATTGAACAAAATATAGTAAAGGGTCCTCTGGGGAATTTATCTCCCAGGAGGGCAGTCTGGGTATAGAAATATTAATCAAGTAGAGAACAGAATTACAGAGCAGCATGCCAAAATGCCCATGTTCAACCTATTCCTCCACATGCGTAAGAATTTAGAGGTAAGAAAAAGGAAGCAGAGATCAGAGTGCTCAAATTACGAGGGAGTATTTCAGAAGCAGTAGTGGCAATGTGTATAAATGTGAGTCAGGAACCAGTAACTTGTGAAGAAGAGGAAGAAAGCTAAGTAACTAGCTGCTGTGGAATGCCTATATGAGAGTAAAAACAAACGGTGGAAATATTCAAGGAAATTTATTTTTATTTTTATATTTATTTATTTATTTACGTATGTATGTATTTATTTATTTTGAAATGGAGTCTCGCTCTGTCGCCCAGGCTGGAGTGCAGTGGCGTGATCTCAGCTCACTGCAACCTTCACCTCCTGGGTTCAAGCGATTCTCCTGCCTCAGCCTCTCAAGTAGCTGTGATTACAGGTGCGTGCCACCACACCTGGCTGATTTTTGTATTTTTAGTAGAGATGGGGTTTTACCATGTTGGCCAGGCTGGTCTTGAATTCCTGACCTCAGGTGATCCACCCACCTCAGCCTCCCACAGTGCTGGGATTAAAGACCTAAGCCACTGCAGCTGGCTGAGGAAATGTTTTTTATCTTAACTGTGAAGACGGTTACCTAGGTGTATACATTTGTCAAAAACTCATTTAAATATAAATGTAAAAACCTGCAATTTTTAAAATGTAAGTTATACCTCAATAAAGTGGTTTTTACAAGATCAAAAAATATTTTTAAAAATTAAAGAAGCTAAATCAGCAGGAGATTAATTTCTTCAAGGTTTATCTTTTTCTTTTTTTCTTTTTTATCATTGAACTTGAAATCTTTTTCAAATAAGTTGCTAGAGAATATACTTCCCAAAACTATGTTTTGAAACGAATTCAGTCATAAAAATAACGCGATGGAATTGGGGTATAATTCTATTTAACTCCGTATACCATTTTATGACCCATAGCACAGAATTTAGAATAAAGTAGTTTTTATTCTTAGAAGCTGATTAAATAAGGATGGTGTGTCTTCATGCACATTTCTCAGTAACATATTTAAATCCTAAATCTTCAGTTATAGATTAACACAAAATTTATATATTCCAAACAAGTATATTGCCTTTTCTGAAACAAAAGGTAGTGGGAATAAAGCTGTGGGTCTCCAGTCACTAGCATTAGTACCATTCAAAGTAAGGTGGGATATAGCAGGTTATAGAGGGTCAATATTCCCACTGCAATAACCAAAATTGCAAAAATTTTATTTTAAGGTATCAGAGTTCCCTGGAGGCAATGAAGTTTAGATTAATTCCAACATGAAGGGTGGGTAAATACTCCCTAGGCGAGTTGACCACAGTCACCTATCTTTTTCCCTCGAGGCACTTGGGAAGACTTAAGTGCCACTGGTAAGAGGCCCATGGCTCTTGGACTAAGGAGAGTGAAATGAGCAGAGTCTTTGGTGTCCACACAGATCTGGAAGACTGGAAACTAGAGGAGACCCAAATGCAAGACTGATTTTTAGCATTGATCATTTGCTATGTTCTGCAACAGCGTGGGAGGCTGGAGACCTGGGGATGCTAAGCTAGAAAAGCCAAGTGAAATCTCCCACAGACTCTTGTTGCCTTGAAGACAAAATCCCACCGGACAGAAGAGGTCTGCAATAATACAACTAGTCACTCCCTGAAGACAATTTGCATATTTTAAATTTGCCTGGAGCAAGAAGTTAAATAGTTAACACCTCAAAATCTTCAAAGGGCAAAATTTCAGGCCAAAGAAAGACACCTTCCAAAATTTGAATCAAAAGCCTGCATAGACCAGGGCTGAAGAATAATAAAAAACAAAAGTAGACTGACTTTTTAACTAAACCCTGGCTCAGTTCAGTCCCTGGGTGCAAGGCCAAATCATGATTCCATAGAAAACAAGGGCAAAACTTGATTTTTAATATGAACACAGGCCACGGTAGCACAGCTTCACAATTCTTTTGATCGTTTGGGTTTTAAACAAGAGTTGCCAGAAAAATTACCAGAGGATAACACACTTTATCTACCTAGTAGAGGGAAAGGGGGAACTATCTGGTAAAAAAAAAAAAAAAAGGCGTCATGCAGAGATGTTACTATTCTCTTAGACACAATGACCAGAATACAACCAAATATGAACAGACATATGAATAGGCAGGAAAATGTGATCAAAATCAAATGAAAAAAATAGATAATGTACCCACAGATGATCCAGATGTTGGACTAAGTAGACTAAAACTTCAAAATAGCTAAGTTAAAATGTTAAAGAAAATGAAGAAAAAAATGGGCAAAATAGATAATAACATGAAAAAACTCAACAGATACATGAATTATATACAAGAATAAAATAAACATTCTAGAATAAAACTTTACTGTATCTAAAATTAAATAATTGGATATCCTTAACAGTGACCTGGGCACAATAAAAATAAAATTAGTGAGCTAAAAGATAGTATAAAATATCCATATAGAAGCACGGAGAGCATAGGAAGAATAACAAGAATAGAACAGAGAATAATAAAAAATACATGGAAGACAGTCAAAAGGCTTAATATGTATGTATTTAGAGTTCCAGAGGAGAGGAGAGAGAAATTGGGGCAGGAGTAATATTTGAAGAGAAAATAGTTTTGTATTTTCTAAAATTGATGAAAGACATCAACTTGTAGATTCAAGAAGTTCAGTAAACACCAAGCAGGATAAAAACAAAGAGTCATGCTGGAACATCCTGGTTAAAGTGTAGAAAACCAAACTTTAAAAAAGGAAAAAAAAATATTAAAAGCTGCCAGAGGTAAAAAATACATTACCTACAAAGGAGCAACAACTATATTGAAGGCTGAATTTTCAAAGGAAATTGAAAGCCAGAAAACAAAAAAATAACATTTTTAATATGCTGGGGTGTCAGGGTGGGGGCAGGGGGGGTGTAAAAAAAAATGCCAATCTAAAATACTATACCCAGTGAATGTATCCTTCAAAAAATAAAGTGAAATAAAAATGTTTTCAAACAAAAGCTGAAAAAACTTGTACTGTGAGTGTACTAAGGGAAGTTCTTCAAGTTAGAGAAGGCAACAGAATGATAGCTAACAGAAATTACAGTAAGAAATGAAACGCAATAGAAAAGGTACATATAGAGTTATATTCAGGCCAGGTGCAGTGGCTCATGCCTGTATTCCCAGTACTTTGGAAGTCCGAGGAAGGCAGATCACCTGAGGTCAGGAGTTCGAGACCAGTCTGGCCAATGTCATGAAACCTCCTCTCTACTAAGAATAGAAAAACTAGCCAGGCGTGGTGGCACACGTCTGTAATTCCAGCTGCTCGGAAGGCTAAGGCATGAGATTCGCTTGAACCCAGGAAGCAGAGGTTGCAGTGAGCAAGATAGTGCCACTGCACTCCAGCCTGGGCAACAGAGTGAGACTCCGTCTCAAAAAAAAAAAAGTTATATTCACTGCTTTAAACACAGTAATAATGTGTTTTGTGAGCATTAGAACATGTAAAAATTAAAATATATGGATATACGACTACAATAGCACAAAGGGTAAGAGGCAGTAACTAAAGTTAAACCATCATAAGCTTTTTCATTGTTTGAGTAAAACTTGTGGAAGGTGTTTTATAGTTAGTTAGGAATGCATTTTAAAATTTCTAGAGTAATCACTAAAAATAAACACAAGAGTGCATATTTAAAAAGTTAACTGAGCAGAAAAACTTAACCAATATCCCTGATGACTAAACCTTTCTCAGATCTACAATTCAGTCTATAATCATTGGCCCTAGAACATGAAATTTTATTACGTTCCCCCTGGTGGTTCCTATGCTCACTCATTTCATGCCCACTGCTGTAGAACTTAGAAAAACATCCAGCAAATTTTTTAACAAATTGCTCATAGCTGTAATTATTAAATGCCACACATTGTAAAAATATAAATCTATTCAGAGGCCACTAAAGAAAAATAAACAAGCATAAACATAAATAATATCTAGCAATGAATACAGAGGAAGAAGATAAAGTTTTAGCATCCCGCGCAGTGTTCCCAAGGCACCTTCTATCATAAAATAAAGTAGAGGCCAATGAATACAGAAGAGTTTTCTCATTATCTCAGGGTTTCCCTGAACGAAACCATTAATTCTTCCAAATCACAGACTCCTGTAGGAAATGAACCACTGCTGTATCAAAAACAGGAATGAGATCACCAGATTTTCTTTCTCAGCTTTGCATTCTGACAACAATCCCAGGCTCAGAGGTTAGGAGGGATGGTTTACTGACATTTTGACAAGAGTCATGGTAACTACCACTACCACTGCTGATGCCGCTGCCAACCCTGTGCCTGCTGTTGATACTAACACTTGTTTAGCACGTTAGTTTGTAAAATGTGTCAATATGCATTATTTCTTTACAGAAGTCCTAGGAGAAACATATCATAATATCTTATTATTATCACACATAAGCTTATATGTGATAAGAAAACTGCAGCTCTGAAGAGCCTGTACATTTGGGGACATGTTTGCTACATGGCGAGCATTACCTAATACAGCAACCAAAATTAATATTCTGTCAGTGCTACTGTAAAACTGTTCAGGTAAGCAGTTGGCTTTCTATCTCTAACAGCCATCCAGCTTGTTCAATATCACAGGCCTAAATCCAAATCGTATCCTTCATAAGAAATAAAAATCAAATATAATGAAAGATGAAAGTAAATAGTAGTGAAAGGAATCAAAGGGTTACAGTTACATGCAATGAAGACCTCAGTTGTTAATTTAATAAAGCTAGAACTATCCAAAATACACAGAGCTTTATGTGAAAATGACGAGAATTGAATACAATGAGAACTGACACTCTTCATTTTACAGATATGTTAGCAAAAGCAAGTCAACCCTGAAAGGTGGGACATACAGAAGCAATTAGAAGACAACATGCAATAATGCCCTTTATGGCTATTTATTTTAATGTCTGTTCCCAACCTCCCACTTTAAACTTAATTCTCACTTTTATCTCTAGCATATAGCACAGAATCTGGTATGTATCAGGTTCTCAAAAGAATATTTCTGAATAAATAAGACTTGCCTAACCTTGCAATTCTATCTTAGCACTATCTCACTGCTGTTTCCCGTAGATGTGTCTTATCAGCTTCTTGGAGCACAAGCGGCCATGCTAGCTCTCACCTGATTCCCCAACAGCAAATATGTCTATATGTGCATGTGCATGCACACGTGTGTGTGTGTATGTGTGTTTAAAGATGGTGAATGTTTCAGTAACCTTCCAAACAATAGAGTAGACAGAAGAAAAGAGTTGAAAATAAGGAGAAAGAAGGGATAATAGAATGAAAACTTTTTTTGAACCTTGATTTGAACACAGTCACAATAAAAGAATTTTTTTAGACAAATTAGGAAATTTGAATATGAAGTGGCTATTAGTGATATCAAGGAATAATTTTGTTAGGTATGATAATGTCATTGTGGCTACACAAGAATATGTCTATTTTCTTTTTTTTTTTTTTTCTTGAGACGGAGTCTCGCTCTGTCACCCAAGCTGGAGTGCAATGGTGCGATCTCGTCTCACTGCAACCTCTGCCTTCCGGGTTCAGAGAATTCTCCTGCCTCAGCCTCCCTAGTAGCTGGGATTACAGGTGTGTGCTACCATGCCCAGCTAATTTTGTATTTTTAGTAGAGATGGGGTTTCACCATGTTGCCCAGGTTGATCTTGAACTCCTGACCTCAGGTGATCCACCCACCTCAGTCTCCCAAAGTGCTGGGATTACGGGCACGAGCCACAGCGCCTAGCTGAATATGTCTATTTTTTAAAGACCTACAAACTAAAATATGTAAGATGAAAAGCCATGGTGCCTGGCCAAATCTAGTAATTGTTGATTCTGGATAATAGATACATGAGCTAATTATTCTACTCTCTATATTTTCATATATGTATGCACAGTTAATAATAAAGAATTTTAAAAATACTATTAGTCATTCACATTTTACGATGAATAGATTCCAACAAAGTAAGGGTAGGAAGGACAATGTAAAATCACAAGGACACGGTTCAAGATCAAGATCTAGCACCTTAGAAAAATGAGTCTCAATAAGAGTCTCAGCTTCCTCATCTGCACAGCAGAGATAAATGATCTCTGATGCATTTTAAGTGACTAGGCTACTGTTATTTTCCAATGAGAAAACGTGTATAAGGGCATTTAGAACAAAATCTTTAAAGTGACTCTGTGGCGCAAAGGATAGTGCATTGGACTTCTAGTGAAGAATAAAATCTTTAAAGGACTATGTCACTGCAGTAATAATTTAGGCAGAGCCTAAATGGTATCTGTAGAACAGAAAGGGAGACTGCCTCCAGGCAGATGATGACATAAAGCTCTCCTTTGGGCTGACACAGCCATACCCTGTGCTGGTTGGGGGCAGTGGAGCCACTAGGCAAAAAAAAAAAAGAACGAGACAGGGTAGGTGAGGCACAGCTGGATTTCTGCTCACTCTCCCCAGGCTAGATGCTTTGGGTAACTCTACAAACTCCCCATCCTTTCTCCGTGTTTCCAGATGTAATCCAATACTGTCCTTGTAACTAGGTGGAAGCAGCCTCTCTTCATGAGTTTGAGTGGAGTGGAAGAAAGAGGTGGAGAAATAGGAGGAGATGGATTTGGCAGTAGGTGCCTTTCTGCCTGGCGTGCTCCAAAGAGCAATGATTGGCAAACTCCCACCAGGTCCACTGGAAAGCAGGTGAGACAGAGCACCAGGAGGTGGAGCATAGTTCAGAGAGGGAAAGGAGAAGAACTCAGCAATGTGACCACTACCTCCTTCCTTCAGTCATGCCTTGGGCTGGCCCAAAGTCTTACCATCCTCCATGCAGAGCTGCCTTGCGCTTGAAAGATGAGTAAGCCATGTGGGCTGACAGACCTGAACCAGAAGCAAGAGAAACTGTCTTGGGTCAGGTTTCTGTTTCCCATTCTAAATTAACTTGCTGCAAATTATTAAACCAAAGGCCATTATCTCAACATCACAAACCTTATTTCTAATTAAGATGATCAATGCCTCTTTCAGAATTATACATTCCAATTAGCAGGGAATAAGGTTATTTCTACTGTGCACTGGAATGCTAAAATTATCCTTAAAAAGTTTTTAAAAAATGCTTCAATTATCTGAAAGTATTAGTCTTCTGTCAGGCTTGTTCTGAAACATGGGTTCTTCATATTCCACTTAATGGAATTATAGCTTCATTGAATATATTTGCTTGTAAAAATACATTCTTCAATATTTTAACAAAATGTCTCTCAATGTTTTGTTTTGTTTTGAGCTGGAGTCTCACTCTGTCGCCCAGGCTGGAGTACAGTGGTGCGATCTCGGATCACTGCAACCTCTGCCTCCCTAGTTCAAGCAACTCTCCTGCTTCAGCCTTCTGAGCAGCTGGGATTATAGGCACCTATCACCACACCTGGCTAATTTTTGTAATTTTAGGAAAGACAAGGTTTCACCATGTTGGCCAGGCTGGTCTCAAACTCCAGACCTCAGGTGATCTGCCCACCTCAGCCTCCCAAAGCGCTGGGATTATAGGTGTGAGCCATCACACCCGGCCATCTCTCAATGTTTTTAACTAACAGCACATGTGTACCTCAGCTGTGAGTTCTGCAATGTCTCATATCCCATGTGCATGTTATTTGCATCTAAAAAATTCACCTGACCTTATTATAGAAGATAATTTTACCCAATGGAGACACACAAGACCTGGCATTAGATTGTCTGTGATATTTCCCCATCATGTAATTACTCAGTGCTTTTTAAAAAGTGCTATGTGCTCTGCAGAATGATGATCCCACCACAATATATTAGCTCTCTTCTAGACACGTATGTAATTACCCAAGGTTCATCTTGCCCACTGCTCACAAAAGCCAATGCACCAAGAACAGTGGGTTTTTGCAATAGAGAAAGAGTTTAATAAATGCAGAGCCAGCTAAGCAAAAGGACAGGAGGTTATTATTACTCAAATCCGCTCCCTGAAAATTTGGAGGCTAGGGATTTTTAATGATAGCTTGGCAGGCAGAGGCCTAGGAAATGGGGAATGCTGATTGGTTGGGTCAGGGATGAAATCATGTGAGGGGGTCGAAGCTGTCTTCTTGCCCTGAGTCAATTTCTGGGTGGGGCCCACAAGACCACATGAAGCAGTTTATCAGTCTAAGTGGCACCAGCTGGTCCGTCAGAATGTAGGATCTGAAAAATACCTCGAACACCAATCTTAGATTTTACAATAGTGATGTTATCCAACTGGGAGGTAAGAAATCTTGTGGCCTCCGGCTGCATGACTCCTGAGTCATAATTTCTAATCTTGCGGCTAATCGGTTAGTTTTACAAAGGCAGTCTGATCCACAAACAAGGAGGGGGTGTGTAGCCTTTGTTTTTAAGTTAAACTATAAACTAAATTCTTCCCATAGTTAGCCTACTCCCAGGAAAGAACAAGGGCAGCTTAGGGTTAAAAGCAAGAGGAAATCAGTTAGGTCAGATTTCTTTCATTGTCGTAATTTTCCTATGTCAGATTTTTCTCACTGTCATAATTCTTGCAAAGGCAGTTCCACACAGACCCAATTAAAAACTCAGAAACATGGTTTCTAAAAATACAAGGCTAGAACTAGACTTGAATTCTAGGTCTGTCACTCCCTACCTAGTAACTTGACTTCTCTTGCTTTAGGTTTCATCACCTGCAAAATGGGTTGATGAGGAGATTAAGTAAAATAATGTATGCAAAACTTATATCATGTAATAAATAGGTGCTCAGTAAATGCCAACACCACTTACTCAATATCCCATGTATGATAATGGCTGAATAAATAGTCATTCATTTAGTTGGAAATACAGTCCCAAAGATGCTTTTACTAGTTCTGCAAATGAGGAATGTTATTTCTAGTAGTAGTTATGGTTCAATCAACAACTGGATATGTTCTGGGCAAAATTTCCAGTAAAGCCAAATTGGCCCTGGTGCCTTCCTTGCTATTGCATGCTGCCTGTACTCACCTTGGCACTTTTCTCTCTGGCCCCCTCAAAGAGGCTCCAGAAATGCTGCCCTTTGTTGTCTCGCATTATAACCTCCAAGAAGCCTTGGAGTCCCCAGAAAGCAATCTGACCAAAAATCAATTCTTATCTGGCAATGACTGTCTAACCTACCCAGAAATATGTGCCTTTTAAAAAAAAAAGCCCAGGATGATAATTCAAACAAAGAACAAATTGGCAGAATTTCAGGCGGCACATCGAACAGAAGACCTTTTTTTGCATGGGAGAGGCATCTGGGGACAAGGACAGGTTAGGACCGGGACCTCTTAAATTATAGCATTTAGTCTGCTCATGGGGCTTCAATTACCCAATGAGCAAAGTGTGCACTCATGAGTGTGGCTTCCTCTGTGGAAGGAAGGGGTTGACACTCTAGGGGCCTTTTCTTCTGGAGACCCTTTGGCTGTACGTTTTTCTCCCCCAGCACCATAACTCTAAGAAATATCAGCTGAAAGTATGAAAATCAAAGTTTCATCCCACAGAAAAATTTAAATACTGTAACTTCAGTAGCATTTTTGTCCTAAAGTGGGAATTTGTGATAAAAGAACATTTTTCTTCAGATAAGAAATTATTGAATTCCAAAAGTAATTTCACTTCCAGAAAAAATAAAAATAATAACTTCCAGAAACTAGGAATTCCTTACATTATAATTGTAAATGCTTATAGATTAAGAAGAATAGGATAGGCCCAGAATGGTGAAATCCACAAATAATCCCTGGATTTTACTGTCTGTCATCTTTTTCAACCTATCTTACCTCAAATATTTTTATAAAAAATGTGAATAAGCAAGAAAGCCAACCAGTTTTACAAATGCTAGCAAACAATACCCCCCAAATAAATTATGATGGTAGCAACAGTAGTGGAGAAGTTAATGAGGACAGGAAAAGTGTAAGTAGGGCCAGGGGTACTTTTATTAACTAAATGATTTCTGAATCATTTACAATTTTGCCTAAAATAAAATCCCTGACCTTGGCTTTGATAGTGCAGGAAATAGTATTTTCACACCAAAGCTGTAGGAGTATGTATTACCATTTACAAAGCTATCATTTCTTTTTGTTTATCTTGTCTCAAATGATTTTTTCCTTCCATTTCTTATAGCTCAAAGCAGAGAATGATGGAAACGAGGGGAACATTTCCCCTAAAAGTACCAGCAGACCTTGGCTGAGACCTGTCCCTTTAGATGAAGTTAGGTGAGGATATTAGGGAAAACTAGAACCTGTTCTTATCTTCTCGAAATGTCACTCACAGAAAATAAGCATTAACTCCTCTGAAGCACAGTGAGAATTTTTCCTCAAAGCCTCTTCACACCCTACCTCAATTATGGCCCCACTCACTGATGCTCTCTGGGAAAAAGTGTTTTGGAGGAATCAGAAGTGCCAACACCAATAGTGCCACCAGGAATGCTGATGCCAGACGCCCCAGGTGGTTTGCCTGTCAAGAATGGCCTCCCAGACAGCTTCTTCTCCTAGAAATGTAAATACACACAGCTGGTTCTCTTTCACACTTGAGATAAGCCAAGAGGTCTGAGTCCAAATTCTTACCTCCCTGTGGGTGGAGACCACCTCACCCGGCCAGAACAGTCCCAGGCCTCTCCAATACCGCTCCCCCTTGGCTGCTGTTCTCAAAGTGTTGCCCCTGGCTGCTTTTACCACTCCCGACTTAATGTAAGGTCAAATCTTGCATTCATTCTTACTCATTTTATCAGCGAGTCTTTTTTCCTCAGATACCTCCATTCTCCTTTCCTTGTTACATAACCAGTACTTTAGAGAAACACGGAGTAGCTGGGTTGAACATCTTGCCTGCAGGGAGCTACTGAAGCTCTAGGAGCGATGAAGCCTTCTTGTTTTTGTTACTTTCAAAGTTGCCTCACCTTTCCCCCTTTTCAGTTTTCCAACGCCTCTTCCACTAGTTTCCATTATAAATGCCCTCTACTGCCTGGCATGGGTTCTGTTTTCCAGACTGGATGCTGACCATTGCAAATAAGCCTCAGCAATGGTTGAGTTCTCCAGGTTTTTTGCTGATGTTGAAGAATAGATGATGATGGGGTTCAGGACACACCACACCAAAATGTGACTGCGGGAGACCAGAATATGCCACCCTAAAATGTACCCTTTTGGCATATTGATTATTTTGAGCCGGTTATTTTGAGAAACTGCAAACACAGAATGTCTGAAAAGTTACCCTTTTATAAGAGAAATTTACATCAAGAAAGGAAACTTCCACTTGTAATGGTGGTTCCCTCTCTGCACCAGAAAGAAAAAGACAACTAAATCTCTAGAGACTCAATCAATGGTGAAGGCATAACAAATCTTACCTTTGTTTAACGTGCTTTTCATGGCCGTCTCCTCTTAATTTGGCCTTTCCTCCCAACCTCCTATAATTTGCCTCCACTCTTGTCCCCCAGCCCCAAATCCCTATTCTTTTCTGTAGTTCCAGGTGACACATAAACCTTAATCAGCTGACCGCTTCTTTAGGTATCATACTTTTGTGGGACTCTCATGCACATGTACATAATTAAAATTGTTTTATTCTGTTAATCCTACGTCAATTTAATTTCTACACCAAGAACCTAGAAAGGTAGAAGGAGGCAATTTTTCCTCCCCTACAACGGTTTTGCCTGGCCCTCTACAATGTGTTCATGTCCCTTGTGTGTCTTCTTGCTACTGTGATCTGTTTCTATCCACAGAACACCAAACATCAGTGAGGGGAGGAGGGTCTCACACTAACCAATTCTCTAACTCTCAGGACACCAACTGGGTGTCCTACAATTCAATTCTGACACTATGTACCTGGAGCTAGCATCAAATTCCATAGGTTGAGGGCCCAGCCCCACAACAAGGCTACCCTCATTTCAGATGCCAATCCGAAATTCAGACCTCCCATGCTTCTGACCAACTGGCTATAAATCAGGGGTTTCCATTCTGACAAATGGTCATTTTTAGGTGCTCAAAGTTAAAACAGAACCAGGCAGCATGGCTGGGTGAGGGAGCAGTCAGGTACTCTGTGTTCTCAGAAAGATATTGTAAAAGTACCATAGGACCTCCCTTTCTACAGTCAAGCCAAACCAGCTCCTGTTTTTGGTACCAAGATAAACTGTGGCCCAAAACACCCCTACTGGCTGTTTGAAAGAAACATCTGACAGAGACTTCAAGTGTGGGGCTTGGAAGCCAATCAATCAAATATCAGCTGTGTCAACCAATCAGGACTCAACTGTATTGACCAATCGGAACTTAGCTGGGCCAACCAATCAGAACTAATTGCGTTTCAATCCTTCATTTGTATAAACAGACCTGGTTGGGAAGCTGGGCCGGAATTTTGCTATAAAACTCAAACTCCCTCTTTGCTCTCTGGAAGGTAGCTTCCTTTTACTCCAAAGGCTGCTTCTACCAGTTTGCAAACTATTTACGGGAAAAAAAGTCTCTTTCCTCCAAATTCCTTTTCCAGAGAACTTTTTTTACAGCTCCTAGCAAACTCAAGGAACTCAGGAAAACTCTGCTTACATTCACAGGCTTATTCTAAAGGATACAACTCAAGAACAGCCACATGGAAGAACTATATTGGACAAGGTATGTGGGAAGGAGTGTGGAACTTCCATGCTGTCTCTGGGTGCACCACCCTTCCAGCACCTCACTGTGTTCACCAACCTAAAAGTTCTCCAGACACTGTCATTTAGGGCTTTTATGAAAATTTCATTATGTGGGCATGGTTGATTAAATCATTGACCATTGGTGCTTGACTTAATCTCCAGCCCCTCTCCCGTCTTCAAAAGTTAGGGGGTGGGGCTGAAAGTTCCAGCCTCTCATTATGCCTTGGTCTTTTTTTTTTTTTTTTTTTTTTTTATTATACTTTAAGTTCTAGGGTACATGTGCACAACGTGCAGGTTTGTTACATATGTATACTTGTGCCATGTTGGTGTGCTGTACCCATCAACTCGTCAGCACCCATCAACTCGTCATTTACATCAGGTATAACTCCCAAAGCCATCCCTTCCTCTTCCCCCCTCCCTATAATAGGCCCTGGTGTGTGATCAGGAAACAACAGGTGCTGGAGAGGATGTGGAGAAATAGGAACACTTTTACACTGTTGGTGGGATTGCAAACTGGTTCAACCATTGTGAAAAACAGTATGGCGATTCCTCAAGGATCTAGAACTAGAAATATCATATGACCCAGCCATCCCATTACTGGGTATATACCCAAAGGATTATAAATCATGCTGCTATAAAGACACATGCACACGTATGTTTATTGCGGCACTATTCACAATAGCAAAGACTTGGAATCAACCCAAATGTCCATCAGTGACAGACTGGATTAAGAAAATGTGGCACATATACACCATGGAATACTATGCAGCTATAAAAAAGGATGAGTTCGTGTCCTTTGTAGGGACATGGATGCAGCTGGAAACCATCATTCTCAGCAAACTATCGCAAGAACAGAAAACCAAACACCGCATGTTCTCACTCATAGGCGGGAATTGAACAATGAGATCACTTGGACTCTGGAAGGGGAACATCATATGCCTTGGTCTTTATGGTGAGCAGCCCCCAGCTTTCTAGGGGCCCCAGCCACGAAACATCTCGTTACCATAAAAAAGACAGTCATCACTGTGGGGGTTGCAAGGGTCTTAGAAGCTCTGTGTCGGGGACCTGCGACTAAGACCAAATATTATAACAAAAGATGTTTCTATTATTACCCCTATAATTTCAAGGAATTACCAGGATTTTAGGAGCTCTGTGCCAGGAACTGGGGGTGAAAACCAAATATATATTCTATATCACAATATCTCACTGGCCTTCAGGGACACTGAGCTGACATCCACTATTATAGTCTGTGATTCCAGTCATTTGCTTCCATTTAACAGGTCCTCAAATTCATTTATTTCTTCTGATCCCCAACCCCTGATAGTACTCCAACCTCTAAGTGTCTCCAAACCTTCTCACTGGAACACACAGGGACTCTGTGATATCCTGCAGATTGTTGTTGCCCAGAGCCTCAGGCTCATCTCTCATTCCTGTTTTCTCTGTTTCTCTCTCTCTCTCTCTCTCTCTCTCGCTCTCTCTCTCTGAACCCCACTCTATCCCATTGCCCTTTCACCTTTTGGGATATGGTGCCATTTTAAACACAGAAGCTTGCATTCTTCCCCAGGCTCTTGTAGAGGAAAGAAGAAGAAAACCTTTTTTCTCTACCCACCGTAGGTTTTCTGGCTGGGGCCCCATAAATTAATCTTGCAAAAGATTAAAAAGAGAAAAATAAACATAAGTTTAACACATGCATGTACACATGGGAGCACCCAGTGATAAATAATCCCAAGGGATGGTTAGAACTTGGGCTTGTATAACATCTTAGGTTAAACAAAGGAAAGAAAGTTTGAGCTTCTGGATGGTCAAGTTATGGGAAGGTAACCAGGAAAAGTATAGTAACGAAGGGTTTTTTAGTAAGGTTTGTTATAAAGATTTCAGTATGTGCCTTCTCCATTGATAAGAGTTGTTAAGAATCCTACTCTTTCTGCTGTGACAGAGGGAGACACCTTTTACAAATGGAAATTTCCTTTATAAATGTAACTTTTCCTTTACAAAAAGAAAACTTGTGCCTTGTTTTTAGAGTTCTCCCTACATCTGCTGGTTCTCAATGGCTTTAGTTAAAAATAACCCATATGCCAAAGAGGCATATATTGGGGTTGTGCATTTGGGTACCCTCTAATATGTTTATGGAAGTGGGCCACTACTATCAATTTCATTACATTCCCTCATGCTTATACACATGTTTCTAGACCTCACCTCTTACCATGGTTCAACCCTAAGAGACTAGGAGAAAGCAAGGACACTGACACCTCTTTCTTACGCTCCCTCCCTTCTGTCTGTCCTTTTCTCCTTCATATTAGAAGAATCTTCTTTTATTTCTTTCTCTTGTTTGTCAGGGCCTTGCCTCCGATTGTTTCCTTCTCCTCAAATCGTTATTTATACTCAGCACTTTTCTGGGACTCACACTGACAGAAAGGCTGCAAGAAAACATTTCAAGTTGGAGGAAAAGGAAATGAAAAATACATTCATTTAATATTTTAATATACTCCCCTCACTCCATGATCCCTCTACTACATCTCTTTCAAATGCCCCTCAAAGGACATTTATTCTATGTAGGTCTCTTCTCTTTCTAAGAAAGTGAGAGCTAGATCTCTGATCTTCATTTATCCTCTAGGCCTGTGCTATTGGACACAGTATGGTAGCCACCAGCCACATGTGAACATTGAGCCCTGGAAACGTGGTTTGTCCATTAAGATAGGCTGTAAATGCATTAGAATACATACCAGATTTTGAAGACTTAGCATTAAAAAGAATGTGGTATATTGCATTAATAATTTTTATATTCATTGCATGTTGAAATGATAGATATTTTAGGATAAATAAAATATATTGTTAAATTAATTTCAGTGGTCTCTTCTTACATTTTAACATAGTATTAAAAAACTTTAAATTGGCCAGGAGCAGTGGCTTATGCCTGTAATCTCAACACTTCAGAGGCCAGTACTGGAGGATCGCTTGAGGCCAGGAGATCAAGACAAGACTGGGCAACATAGTAAAATCCCATTGCTATAAAAAATTTTTTTTGAAAAATAGCAAGGCATGGTGGTACACACCTGTAGTCTCAGCTCCTCAGGAGGCTGAGGTGGGAGGACTGTTTGAGCCCAGGAATTTGAGGTTTCAGTAAGCCATGATCATGCCATTGCACTCCTGGGTAACAAAATGAGACCCCATACTCTGGGAAAAAAAACCTTTAAATTACACATGTGTATGCATCATATTTCTATTAGCCAGCTATCAGCTTCATGAGACCTAGGACAGCTGCTGGTTATTAAGTATTGTACACATGGCTGGTAGCTAGTGCATTGGCCCCATACGAATTGTTTACTGATGTTATTGGTTTTGGCCCTGACCATCATGAGTGGTTAAATATTTTTTATCACCTGATTCTATTGCCATTAGCTACCACGGTGCCCACATAATAGCAATGGATGGCTGCATGGATGAAAACACAAATGATACTTTTTCAGTATCTAAAATTTCCATGCAACTCTGACATGACAGATGATTGCACAAATCTGTCACACTATCCAAATTTTCATTCTCTGCCCTATGAACCAAAAGCCTAAACTAGAGTGATCGTCACATTAATGTCAAAGCACAAGAAATAGAAAAAGCCTCCTGCCCCATCTCTTGTGTGGGAGACTGAATTTCCACTGTCAAATGTGGAATTAGATGAGTAACAGGATATACAAGCACAATCCATGTGAGTTTTTCTGTCTCCATTCCCAGCTTAAGCCACCGTGACAAGGCCAGCTTCACACAGGGCTGAGCAACAGCTGTTTATACTGAATGATTGTAGAGCCCCAAGAGACACTTCTACCACTAAAATGTCTTTCTTTCTTTTCTTCCCTGGAGAGCTATTCCCTGTTGACTGCAGGGGGTTGAACTGCATAACCACAAAAATTCATGTGTTAAAGTCCTAATCTCCAATACTTCAGAATGCGAACTTGTTTGGTAATAGGATTGTTGCAGATCTAATTTGATGAGGTCTTGATGAGGTCTTCCTGCAGTAGGGTGGGCCTCTAGTCCAACAGGACTGGAGTCCTTATAAAAAGGGGAAATTTGAAGTAAGACGGGCACCCAAGGAGAAGACAATGTGAAGATGAAAGCAGAGGTTGGGGTGATGTAGCAAAAGTCAAGGAACACCAGAGACTGCCTCAGACGCTAGGAGGGAGGCATAGAACAGATTCTTTCTCACAGACTTCAGAAGGAACTAACCCTGCCAACATCTTGATCTCAGATGTCTAGTCTTCAGAGCTGTGAGGCAGTAAATTTCTGATGTTAAAGTCACCCAGCTTGTGGCACTTTGTTACAGCAGCCCTAGAAAATTAATTAACACACTTTCTTGATCTCCTAGTTCTTCCTCATACCACCTCCTTTGTGGTACTTACCAATTTGTAAATATTTTTCCCTGTGTGTCTGTCTGTATAATGTCTATGTCCCCATTTTTCTCCAAGCTCAATGCGACACCAGTGTCTGTTTTGTCCACCACTGTCCACCCAACATTTAGAAATGAAGAGTTCCTTCATAAGCACTTTTTGATGAATAACTGGGCTGTCCGGTCATTGGAACCAGAAACGCAACTGTTACAGGACCACAGGCAGCACTCCACAGAAAGAAAAGCCAGAATGCCGGAGGGCGCAGGCTGACAGGCTGTCTCAGCAGCCCTCTTTCAACAAGGTAAAAGGTGAAGGTGGCCGGGCGCGGTGGCTCACGCCTGTAATCCCAGCACTTTGGGAGGCCAAGGGGGGTGGATCACGAGGTCAGGAGATCAAGACCATCCTGGCTAACACGGTGAAACCCCGTCTCTACTGAAAATACAAAAAATTAGCCGGGTGTGGTGGCGGGCGCCTGTAGTCCCAGCTACTCGGGAGGCTGAGGCAGGAGAATGGCCTGAACCCGGGAGGCAGAGCTTGCAGTGAGCCAAGATCGTGCCACTGCACTCCAGCCTGGGCGACAGAGCGAGAGTCTGTCTCAAAAAAAAAAAAAAAAAAAAAAAAAAAAAAAGGTGAAGGTTAGCACGGACCTCTTTGGCACAGGCTAGGCTATTGGGTTATCTAACTGGATCACACAGAGATCAGGAGCCTGAAGTAAGTTCTAGAAATAGAACCCCATTCCCCTGGAGATGGCAGACCTAAAGGAAGCATCATAGCATGCATGTATTGTTGAAGAGGCAGGAGGAGTGTTCCTCTAGAATGGCAGCAACAAGCAAGCACAGGGAACCAAGCCCTCAGCAGTGGAAGGAAACCAGTTGAAGGGAGACAAGCAGAAATGATCACAGTAGCTACCACTTATTGAGTCTCAAGTGAGTGCCATGCTGAATTCTTTACTTATAAATCCCTATAACAGACTCACCAATAAGTACTGTTATTCCCATTTTACATGAGAAAACTGAAGTTGAGAGAGGTTAAGCGATTTGCCCATGGGCACACTGTTAATGAATCATAAGCTAGAATTTAAAGCCAGAGATCTGCTGTTTTGATACTTTCCCAGCTTTGCAGCCTTGCATAGAGCTGGCCTTGATGACTTTCTTTCATGCTGTGATTACGAAAATCTGAAAAACCTACATGTTTTAGGAAGCATCACTTACCGATGATTGCTTTCCTGTCTATCTCCACCTATTAGAAAGCAAACATCTTGAGACAGCAAATGCATACCCAAATTTAGTAGGATTTTGAGCCAGTTAATAGTAGGAGCTCAAAAATATTTGTATTAGGAATGAATTAACTAAGCACTTATTGACCACCTAGATGTACTTTCAAAGAAATTAATGTGAAAAAAACTTCATATTAGAAAAAGAACCCTTACAAAACTACTGCCCTAGAAAGAAGCATTTATCGTTTCCACTTTTCAATTGCGAAGTACTGCAATATAGTTAAAGTTTCCATGAATAAAAAATTATTCCATGCCACCCTATAGAAAGTTCCCACCCTTAGTTTTACAAACTTCCCTTCTCTATGTATTCAATTTTCTTCTTCTAGCTGCTTATGCTGAACTCTCCATTGGATTCTCTTTTGCACACCTATCCCAGTTTTGCTTGCTAAACCAGGAACTTTTTGTTTTAAGAAAATATTCAGGGGCCCAGGGGAGGGATAGCATTAAGAGAAATACCTGATGTAAATGATAAGTTGATGGGTGCAAAACACCAACGTGGCACATGTAAACCTATGTAACAAACTTGCATGTTGTGCACACGTACCCCAGAACTTAAAGTATAATTAAAAAAAAAAAAAAGAAAATAGTAAAGGTAATCAAACAGCAGATATTTTCAAATTAGATCACTCTAAAAGAGAGCTAATCTTACTAGGATTAGGCAGCTGTTGATGATAAACCTCAGAATAACTTTCTCTCTCTCCTAATAAGGAAATCAGAAATCAACTGGCAGGTACACAAGCAGGATACCAAATTCCCGTTTCCCAGCCAAGCTCCTGTGAAATTGTTCCTTGGCAAATGTCCTTTTTTTTTTTTTTTAAACTTTGCCTTATCATAAGAGGAGGAAAAGCTGCCAAATGCCAACTTGAAGAATAGTGTACAAAATGCTAAACAGAAAGAGTTGAGGAATATCAGGGGCTATTTTAAAAATTAGTCTCTAATAGAGCCTGTAGTATCCTCATACGTCTAGAAAACAGCATGGCAGCCATGTTGGTTTACAGCAAAAGCAATAATTCTAGGTTCAAAAACCCAACCTACAACAGCACTAGTAAATCTCAGCATCTGTCAACTGGAAGCCAACCTATTTAACGTTTCCTGCACTCAACAGCACGAACTCAGAAAATGAGAAGCTAAGTGGAAAAACAAGTGATCAATGGAGTTGAAAGTACTTCTGCTCTCTCTTCAGATATGACTTGAAAGTCACATGTTACAATGAAAGAGCTCACCCAAGGCTGAAATCTTGAATAGTAACTCACGCTGGTCATAAGCTCCACAATGGAAGATTTGGAGGGGCAAAACGCATGCGTTTTATGCTTTGATATTTATGATGTTCTATCGCCACCTCCTGGAAGAAAAGACCAAGAACGCAAAAAAAAAAAAAAAAAAAAAAAAAAAAAAGGGTGCTTAGTATTAAGGCTTCCAGTGAAGATAAATTTCTTCAATTCTCAAGAAAGGTAAAGACATTCTGCAGCTACTGACAATTCCATTTCAGATGAATTAGCATAATGTTGGGCAAACAGCAAAGCTAAAAGGCAAATGTTCAGGACTCTAGCATCAGTTATTTGCCAGCAAAAGATAACATCAAACATATGAGTAATGAGCCTTTAGAGTTGCCAATCCCCAGGGAAGATTCGAGTTCTCATTAGTAAAGAGATATGAGATCCCATTTTGCAAGAGTCAATAGCACTGCAGGAACACAGAGAGATACTAGATGAATAATTTCCACACTTGGCTCTGAAAATAATCATCCTTATCTTTGCATTTTAAGCCCCAGAATTTGGCAAAAGAGTTCTAAGGATTTTAAAACATTAATAACAAGACTAAGAATGTTCCCAGATGAACTCTTATTTCTCAGACTATCTTGTTGGAGTTATTTACACGTATGGCACAAACAAAGCCAAATGAATTGGAATATTTGACTTTCTCTCCACAAGATCTTATCAGTCTTTGTTTCTCAAGGTTTGGTTTGCATAAGGACAAAGGAATACAGTCGAATACTTAAAAGTATTATTTTAAAACACACTTTTATCTTGATAATTATGTCTTTTCCATCAATATCTTTATTCACCATGTGAAAAAAAAATAGTCATATAACTTCAGAGTAGAAAGCATTTCAGTCCAACCACTTCACAGTCTCAAATCACAAGCTGTTCACCCAGGAGGAAAAGCTGCTGAAGTCAATTCCCACTAAACATCACCAGGGGCAGTTTAAACCTTCTGTTCTGTCTAGACGTTTTGCCCTCTTCTGCCCAAACATCCTGACTTTTAAGGAGTTTTACAGCTTAGTCAACTCACCAACATCCTGAAGTAGGCTGAGATTGCAGATTTCTTTTATGAACACCAATTATGCTTATTTATAAAACACAGAACATGGAACAGAGAATTTAAGATTTTAGAGCTGCAAGTCGCCTTCCTTTTATAATCCACAAAAGTGATTTGCTGCTGATACCTGATGGCCTGTTTTGGAAAACAGAAGGTTTGAACACAGCATTGAAATGTGTCAGACTTTCTTTTTTGAATTGTTTCAGCGTCTTTTGAGGGCATATTCTGTAAAACACTATGAGAAACATCTGAAAGACACAGTTCTTATCCCCCAAAAGCCAGCTCTGTTGTCTGACTTCGGTTTCCTAAGCTACCCACAAACTGACAGGCAAGGTATGGTGGTCAAAGAGTCAAGTCAATGTCTACACAGAAGCTTCCCTCTTTCCCTCAGCTCTGCCTCTTTCCAGTGCTGCTCATATGATATGATACTTAGTCAAGTTTACTTTTTAAGTCAGCCACTTTGTGGGAACACTTTTCTGAGTGATGGCCAGGAGAAGAGCTAAACTTTGTTACTGCCAAACCTCTTCTTGAGGCAGGAACTCTGCCTACACAAAGCAAAAACAATATTTCAGCGTCCCACCCTCCCTTTGAACCCACATTTGGAGACATAATTTCAGTTTTCATAACTATCCGGAAAACTGAAATACTTCACTGTCCCACAACGAAACTCTTGGGCTCTTTTCAAGTCTGCCATCTCCTCCCCTTCATTCCACTTCCTCCCTCACTGTGGAACCTTACTTGCTTGGACATTCCTGTAGTTTTAGACACCTTCCTGTTGATCTTTGAGCTATTTACCAGCTGAACATTTGTACTGTTGGTGTTAAATGATATATTCATATAACTAAGACACTTGACCAAGATAGACTGATACTATCAATTGAGCAACTGTTTCCTACAATCTGTCATCACAATGAGATAGCCATGTTCTAACCTATCAGTAAGGCTATACAAAAGTAAACAGAGTTTTCGGTATAAAATTCATTGTCAGTCAGGCGCGGTGGCTCACGCTTATAATCCCAGCACTTTGGGAGGCCAAGACAGGCGGATCACGAGGTCAGGAGTTCGAGACCAGCCTGGCCAAAACAGTGAAACCCCGTCTCTTCTAAAAATACAAAAATGAGCTGGGCATGGTGGCAGGTGCCTGTAATTCCAACTACTTGGGAAACTGAGGCAGAAGAATCACTTGAACCTGGGAGGTGGAGGTTACAATGAACCCAGATCACACCACTGCACTCCACAGAGCTAGACTCCATCTTAAAAAAAAAAAAAAAAAAAGATTGTCACTGAGAGGTCATCTTTTATGAAATTCAAAAGTTTCAGAAATATATCTAAACTGCCACCAATCATTTCCCTGTAGCGTTCACCAGCCTCTGATGAGTTGATTTTAGGCAAATTTCTCACCTTCCACATTCCCAACACAAACTCAACTTCCAGCATACAGAGCTACTTGAAGGTTTCCCTAAATACGCTAGGCACCCTCAGTCACTATGCTACATATATGCTCTCGCTTTTTTGCCCAATGCCTGACTTTTGATAGTCTGAGGAATGCCTACTTGTCTTCAAACTTCAGCTCAGGAGCTGCCTTCGCTTGTCTCATCCAAGCAGTCTGCAGCCCCTCGCTTTTATGTTCCTACAAGACCCTGTTTATACCTCCATCACAGTGCCCATCATATGCTGGTAAAATGGTTTGTTTTCCCCTCTCACCTGCCATAGGTTCATTCTGAAAAAAGATTAAGAGTTTGACTCTGCAACCCCAGCACCTCAGGCTGTATCTAACACATGGTAGGCACACTGCAAATGTTTGCCAGATGGATGACCATTCCTGATAGCCAAGACATTAAGAAAGGGGCTGTTTTCCAGTGGCTCATAGCACTATGGACAGCTAAGATGACTGCCTCAGCAGTTCAGAAGGGGAATAAGACATACTCTCACTTACTTTCCTCCCTCCCCTTGTAACATGTATCTGGCATTCTAGACAGCCCCATTTCCCCATCAGCCAAAGCTTTGAACCTATTAAGAATAAATCTTTAATTGAAGTATATTGGTCTGTTCTCACACTGCTGTACCTGAGACTGGGTAATTTATGAAGAAAAGAGGTTTAATTAACTCACAGTTCCACAGGCTATACAAGAAGCATAAGGCTGGAAGGCCTCAGGAAACTTACAATCATGGCAGATGACTAAGGGAAAGCAAGCACGTCTTACCATGATGAATCAGGAGAGAAAAAGAAGAAGGAAGTGCCACATGCTTTTAAACGATCAGCTCTCATGAGAACTCACTCACTATCATGAGAACAGCAAGGGGAAACCTGCCCTCAAGTCAACCTAAGTGGTGACAACTCTTGTAAACAAGTTTTCTAAATTTTGGTCACATTTTATTAACAAGTATTGAATTTTTAAATCAAGGCATTCAACAAGTGGAAGAACAAAAACTTCAGCTTGCAAAGCTTTTTAGAGAATTAAGGTTGTTGAAAACAAAACTTGCAGAAGAGCAAATGAAATTTGTCTATGCAAAAACAAGGATGTGAACAAATGTTAACAATACAAATTTAAACAGGATACAGGATTTAATTTTGAAATTCTGTAATTGCACTTTGGAATATTTCAACCTGAAGAGTCTTTTGATGGAGCTCCTATATTTATTCAGATAAATTGACATTCTGTTCCAGAAGAGAATGGAATAGAGTTGAGAAGTCTATACTTTCACAAAACCTAAATTTGGTGAAATGTTCCAAACAATCATAAAGACAACCTTTTTCTTCCTTTTTTTGTCTTTTTTAATTAAACACATATTTATTAACAGCATGCCTGATTCTGTGGAAAGCCAACTGGAACTCTGGTCATTCTGACTCTCGGAGCATCATGTTCCAAGGTTGGCTGCTGCAACTCTCTCTTGAGTTCTACCTGTGTGTACATCTTGGTGATATCATTGTACCTGCCTTTAGGGGGCTGGTAGTTAGAGACCCATAATGTGTAATCTGGACCTTCCCTCTCAATGGGGAACATGCTGCAGTCCCACTTGATGGCCTCAGTGGGGAACTCAGGGGACTCGAGTGGTAGCTCCTGCAGAGCTTCCTGCTGGGCTCCCAGCACAGCCCTGATGGTGTCCCTGTCCATAGTGTGCTCTCACTGCTTGTACAGGGACCACTCATCAGAAGCAGAGCTCTCCACTCACTCTCCTCCAAGCAGAGCTCCATCTGAGGTCACTGGCTTGCTTTATCCAAGAACTTCACAAGGCTAATAAAATCTGCAACAAGAATGAGCTCTTGGCTAGCCTTTTCCAGTTTTCATATCTTATTTTTTCAAGCAGCCCTTTCCTGCTTGATCTTTTTTAGGATTCACCTTCTGCTCTCACAGGAATGAGTTCCTAGGAGGACAACACTGAAGCTCACTGGTGGGTGCCTCAAACCTGCTCTAGAAGCCACTGAGTAGGCACAGAGTGCATGCCAGCTCACAGCCTAGCATTAGCTAGGACTAGTTGGCAGCCTGGCTCTGAGAAACCTTGATCTACAAGATTTGTCTTATAGAAGTGCATGTCAAAGAAAGTTATTCTGGATTGAAACAAAAATATCTAGGCTAAAATGTTTAACCATTTTAATATATTTTAAAAGAGAATTGGGAATATCTTCTACTTAGCTGCATTTGTTGTGAGCTTACTGATTACCTCACCACTCACAGAGATAATATATTCTCGTTAAAAACAGAATTTTCATCCAGAAGTTAATATATCAAAAATTTTCCATTTATATGTCATAAAATTATGTTTTGAAGATTAGAGGCAATTTTATTAAAATTTTAGAACCATACTGGGGACAAAAGCATTATTTACTCAAAGAATAAAGAAAGAAAACAAGGGGAGGAGGAAGAGAAACAATGACATAGGCTTAAAGACAGACCCAACTCAGTGTTCAGCCTGCTTCCGGACGGGTGAGGAGACTCGTGGTCTGGTTCTAGGACTTCCCTAACAGCATGGCCCCTAAACGCCAGTCTCCACTCCTGCCTCAAAAGAAGAAACCAAGACCACCGCCTGCTCTGGGACCGGAGGAGACATCAGCCTCTGCAGGCTTGCCGAAGAAGGGAGAAAAAGAACAGCAAGAAGCAATTGAACACATTGATGAAGTACAAAATGAAATAGACAGACTTAATGAACAAGCCAGTGAGGAGATTTTGAAAGTAGAACAGAAATATAACAAACTCCACCAACCATTTTTTCAGAAGAGGTCAGAATTGATCGCCAAAATCCCAAATTTTTGGGTAACAACATTTGTCAACCATCCACAAGTGTCTGCACTGCTTGGGGAGGAAGACGAAGAGGCACTGCATTATTTGACCAGAGTTGAAGTGACAGAATTTGAAGATATTAAATCAGGTTACAGAATAGATTTTTATTTTGATGAAAAACCTTACTTTGAAAATAAAGTTCTCTCCAAAGAATTTCATCTGAATGAGAGTGGTGATCCATCTTCAAAGTCCACCGAAATCAAATGGAAATCTGGAAAGGATTTGACGAAACGTTCAAGTCAAACGCAGAATAAAGCCAGCAGGAAGAGGCAGCATGAGGAGCCAGAGAGCTTCTTTACCTGGTTTACTGACCATTCTGATGCAGGTGCTGATGAGTTAGGAGAGGTCATCAAAGATGATATTTGGCCAAACCCATTACAGTACTACTTTGTTCCTGATATGGATGATGAAGAAGGAGAAGGAGAAGAAGATGATGATGATGATGATGAAGAGGAGGAAGGATTAGAAGATATTGATGAAGAAGGGGATGAGGATGAAGGTGAAGAAGATGAAGATGATGATGAAGGGGAGGAAGGAGAGGAAGATGAAGGAGAAGATGACTAATAGAACACTGATGGTTTCCAACCTTCCTTTTTTTAAATTTTCTCCAGTCCCTGGGAGCAAGTTGCAGTCTTTTTTTTTTTTTTTTTTTTCCTCTTGTGCTCAGTCACCCTGTTCTTGAGGTCTCTTTTCTCTACTCCATGGTTCTCAACTTATTTGGGGGGAAATACCTTGAGCAGAATACAATGGGAAAAGAGTCTCTACCCCTTTCTGTTCGAAGTTCATTTTTATCCCTTCCTGTCTCAACAAAAACTGTATGGAATCAACACCACCGAGCTCTGTGGGAAAAAAGAAAACCCTGCTCCCTTCGCTCTGCTGGAAGCTGGAGGGTGCTAGGCCCCTGTGTAGTAGTGCATAGAATTCTAGCTTTTTTCCTCCTTTCTCTGTATATTGGGCTCAGAGAGTACACTGTGTCTCTATGTGAATATGGACAGTTAGCATTTACCAACATGTATCTGTCTACTTTCTCTTGTTTAAAAAAAGAAAAAAAAACTTAAAAAAATGGGGTTATAGAAGGTCAGCAAAGGGTGGGTTTGAGATGTTTGGGTGGGTTAAGTGGGCATTTTGACAACATGGCTTCTCCTTTGGCATGTTTAATTGTGATATTTGACAGACATCCTTGCAGTTTAAGATGACACTTTTAAAAATAAATTCTCTCCTAATGATGACTTGAGCCCTGCCACTCAAGGGGAGAATCAGCAGAACCTGTAGGATCTTATTTGGAATTGACATTCTCTATTGTAATTTTGTTCCTGTTTATTTTTAAATTTTCTTTTTGTTTCACTGGAAAGGAAAGATGATGCTCAGTTTTAAACGTTAAAAGTGTACAAGTTGCTTTGTTACAATAAAACTAAATGTGTAAAAAAAAAAAAAAAAAAAAGACAGACCCAACTAAGAAACTAAGTAAAATACAGTAATATGTTTGAAGAGTAATTATTACACTTGTCTTTTTTGAAATATTCAATCAATATATCAGCTTTAATATTTTTTTATTTTTTGTTTTTATTTTTGCTCTTTGTTTTTTATATCTGCGTTAATATTTTTAGAGAGACCTTTTAAAACATAGTTTTAATGAAACCATTTTATATGCCTAACAATAACATAAAACCAGTTTGTTGAACAATAAGTAAATATTTCAAAACTCATACAATTTTAATTTTTTAACCACTCATTTTCAAAAATGTACCAGTTTCATTAATAAGTTAGATCCTCATCTAAGCTCAAACTAAGTGCAACCAGTATGGCAACTTAAGGGTTGAATGGAAGTTGTTCAGGCCACACTGAGGGGTTCTGATTATATCCTGATGGTTGGAGGATGGAACAAGGTGCACGAGGAGAGAGGTAGATGAAGCTGGAAATGCAGATGCCAAGTCCTCACCTGCACTTCATCCAGAGCAACTCAGCTGATATGTGGTTTACGTATTGAATTTCTGTGTAAGCTCTAATTTGAGGAAATGGTTCCATGACTAAAAATAAGCTTGAGACCACCACTGTGGGCAAAGAAGAGTCAGGGAAGAATTTTAAGCAGGGGGTAACATGATCATGTTTGCATTTTTAAAAGTCACTCTGGCAACAGGAGGGAAAATGAACACTTACAAAAAATAAACACCTAGAATATATGGGTTTAGCACATTCATACAGTACTTCATTGCATTAAGATTTAATGTCATGCCTGAAAGGCCTTCTTTAAGACTTTTTGAAAGTCCAAAATATTGTTTCAAAGCCCCTTTGTACAAGGATCTGCACATTGAATTATGATTAGAATTTCATAAAAAGTTCATTTCTTTAGATGACCTAATTTGATTTCAATTACAAATCAACAAGAACTATATTACATAACAGTGTTTTCGTTTTTGACATAGCTGCCTAGATGCTCAGAACTAAAACATTTAACTGCAGCAACTGATTTATTCTAGGAAATCACAATATAAATTTTTCCTGTATTTTTTTCTTTGTTTTGTTTTGCCTTTTTAAAATAGCCATTTCAAATATCTTTTAGAAGTACTGACTCTAAATAGTAAATAATAACTGTCATGATTATTATTATATAGGGCTTATGTGTACCAGACAATGTTCTAAACTCTTTGTATATATTAACTCATTTAATCCTCACCAAACTAAATATGGAACTATCTCTGGCTTTAGAATTTGTGAATTTATTTATACAACATAGGTGACATCAGATAACACCTGTTTCCCTTTATCAGCAGTATAAACTTACCTAGTAATTTCTGTGCCTAAAACCCATCAAGCATATTTCTTTTTTTTCTTTTTTTTCCTGAGCAGCAGCAAGATTTATTGCAAAGAGCGAAGGAACAAAGCTTCCACAGTGTGGAAGGGGACCTGAGCGGGTTGCCCCATCAAGCATATTTCAAGACAATTAAAAAAAAAAAAAAAAAATTTGGCTCAAAACAACTAAAAATCAAATCACTAGAAGAAATCACCTCTCTGATCTTCCAGTCCTGCCTATGTAAAATAAATATAAAAATAATTATATATAAAAAGGTTGTAGGGAATTCTAATGAGAAAATAAATGTATAAACCATGTCAAAAATTGTAAGGTGGTAAACAAATATGAGTTACTGTTATTCTGAAAAAGAGACAATAAGGAAGATTTATTATCTCACCTGTCTCATGCAGTCCATGGGCAAGTCAATCTTCACAATACATCCAGAATCTGACAACTTCTCTGCATCTCCACCCCAACCACTCTTGTCCAGGGCACCATCTTCTTCCACCGGAACCACTGCTACAGTCTTCTACTGGGTCTGCTTCTTCAAACTCTTCCCTTCCACCCAGCAGGTACAGAGATTTTTCTAAAATACAATGCAGATTATATCACTCCTCTGCTCAAAACCCTCTGAGGTGGGCAGAGTGATGATTCCTCAAAGATGTCTTGATCCCCTAATCCCTAACCCACAATCCCCAGAACCTGTGAATATGTTGCCTTATGTGGTAAAAGAGTCTTTGCAGATGTGACTAAGTTAAGGATCTTGAGGTGGGAGATTATCTTTGACTCTCCAGGTATAATAACAAAGGTTCTTATTCGAGGGAGGCAAGAGAGTGAGAGTTAGACAAGATGAGCAAAAGGAAGGAGAGGTGGGAGTGGTGTCATTGCTGGGAGGGGCCATGAGCCCAGGAATGCGGGTTCTAGAGGTGGCAAGATCAAAGAACAGATTCTCCCCTAGAGTATCCGGAAGGAATGCAGTCTTGACATCACCTTGATTTTAACCCCCATGTTATGAATCGAATTGTGTCCCCTCCAAAAAAATAGTATGTGGGAGTCCTAACCCCCAGTACCTCAGAATGTTATCTTATCTGGAGTTAGGGTCTTTAATAGAGATAACCAAGTTAAAATGAGGTCATTAGGGCAGGACCTAATTTAATATGACCGGTGTCCTGATAAAGAAGTGAAAATTGGACACAGACATGAACACAGGAAGAGCATCACGTGAAGGTGAAAGCAGAGATTGTGGTGATGCTTCTGCAAACTAAGGTATGCCAAAGATTGCCAGCAAACCATGAGAAACTAGTGGAAAGGCATGAGACAGATTATTCTTCACACCAATCCTGCTGACACCTTTATCTCAGATTTTAGCCTCCAGAACTGCGAGACAATAAATTTCTGATGTTTAAGCCACCCAGTTTGTACTTGCTTCATGGCAGCCCTAGAAAAATAATACACTCTGCAAGACTCATTTTGGATATCTGACCTCCAGAACTAGAAGATAATTAATTTGTATTTTCCTAAGCCAGTAACTTTGTGGTAATTGGTTACCATAGCAATAGGAAACTAAAACACTCTATGAAAGCTCCCCTTTTAACATCCTAAAATATGAAGTTGAAATGGTTTGGATTTGTGTCACTACCCAAACCTTGAGTCAAATTGTAATCCCCAGTGTTTGACGGGGGACCTGGTGGGAGGCAATTGGATCATGGGGGTGGATTTCCCCCTTGCTGTTCTCATGAGAGTGAGTTCTTATGAGATCTGGTTGTATAAAGGCATGTAGCACCTCCCTCTTTGCTCTCTTCCTCCTTCAGTCATGTAAGATGTGCCTGCTTCCCCTTCACCTTCTGCCATGATTGTAAGTTTCCTGAGTCTTCCGCAACCATGCTTCCAGTTCAGCCAGCTGAACTGTGAGTCAATTAAACCTCTTTTCTTTATAAATTACCCAGTATCAGGTAGTTCTTTATAGCAATGTGAGAATGGACTAATACAGAAGTCTTTACCAGAGTGTAACATCTTCCAACCTGACACTTCCTCTCTGACTTAATCTCCTAATACTCTTTTCCTCATTCTCTCTATTCCAGCCCCACTGGCCTCCTTGTTGTGCGTTGAACACTGATATGGTTTGGTGCTGTGTTCCCATCCAAATCTCATCTTGAATTGCACTCCCGTAATACCTGCAGGTGTGGGAGGGACCAATGGGAGATAATTCAAATCACGGGGGTGGTTTTCCCTATACTCTTCTCTTGGTAGTGAACAAATCTCATGAGATCTGATGGTTTTATCAGGGAATTCTGCTTTCTCATATTCCTCATTTTCTCTTGCCATCGCCATGTAAGAAGTGCCTTTTGCCTCCCACCATAATTCTAAGACCCAAGCATGCTTTAGCTATGCTTGCTAAAGCATAGCAAGAGTGGCCTTTACTCCATTTCCCAATAAGTTCCTCATCTCCATTTGAGACCACCTCAGCCTGGACTTCACTGTGTATGTCACTATCAGCATTTTGGTCACAACCATTCAACAAGTATCTAGGAAGTTCCAAACTTTCCCTTATCTTTCTGTCTTCTGAGTCCTCCAAACTGTTTCAACCTCTGCTCATTACCCAGTTCCAAAGTTGCTTCCAGATTTTCAGGTATCTTTATAGCAATACCCCACTACTCGGGACCTATTTTCTGTATTAGTCCACTCTCATCTTGCTATAAAGAACTACCTGAGACTGGGTAACTTACAAAGAAAATAGGTTTAATTGGCTCAAGTTCCCACAGGCTGTACAGGACTCATGACTGGGGAGGTCTCAGGAAACTTACAATCATGGCAGAAGGTAAAAGGGAAGCAAGCACATCTTGACATGGCCAGAAGGAGAGAGAAAGAGTGAAGAGGGAGGTGCTACACACTTTCAAACAACAAAATCTCATGAGAGCTCACTCACTATCACAAGAACAACAAGGGGGAAATCCACCCCCATGATCCAATCACTTCCTCCAACGGGGGGATTACAATTCAGCCTGAGGTTTGGGTGGGGACACAGATAAAAACTGTATCAAATAGGCTGTTATTTGGTCCACTCCTGTGTCCCCACTGCCTGTAAGAAACAGTGCTAGACACATTGGAACAACTTAATATATCTTTGTTGATGGAATAAATTATTCAAAGTTGCTGCTATATTCTACTTCTAAAGTTCTTTCCACTTAAACTATTTTTAATATTTTTGTCTTTGAGCATATAAACAATGAAACTAATAGGCTCTGGGGCCATAAATCCAATAGGCTTACCCCATGTGAACCTCATCAAAATAAATTGGAAGGAGATAAACTCACCAGGGAGGTAGCAGCTCAGATTTTCAACTGAATTTCAAAACCTTTCAAACCACAGTCAAGAGCACATGAAGCACTACTTCAGAGGCAGACCACTCCTGACCGGAGAAACCAGTCAGAATATAATGACAGCTCTGGACTTATAATTAATCTCAAAAGGCTGCCTGGGCAATTACTCCTGAGTTTGCAGCTAGATATTAACAGATTTTTAATGCACTCTCACTTAGAAGCAATAAAGTGGAGGCCACAAGTTGGTTGTTTATAAGGAATTCAACATTAGTCATAGTTTTCAAAAGCTTTCTCATTCTGCACCTTATAATTTAACTAAAAGAATGTGACTGTTGGTGACTACATTGGCAGCCTCATAACAGACGTCATAATATAGATAAACAGGCTGGAGAGAGCAACCAGAAACAAAACTCTTTCTCAATCCCATACTCTTTTGTGATTTTTTTTTCTTCAACTTGGAAGTAAGATCATGCCGCACATCTTAATACAGGTGAGGATATAGGGGATTTTGTTTTAGGTTTTGTTTTAAGCATATAATCATCATCCTATCTGTATATCCCCATGCCTGCAGACTTAGAACTTAAAAAATCGAACATATGCAAAGGAAAGAATGGATTGTCCATTATTTAAACAACATGTCTTCAGCTTCTTGCGAAAGTCAGATATATATCAGTCTGATAAATAAGAATAGATTCATCTTAGGAGGTCCTTTTAGACTCCTTAAGTCACCAAATCTATAATTGCCATTGTAAGAGGAAGAATGCTCATGCTCTTCTAGATACCACCAAGGGAGGAGAAAGAGCCAATCTGATTGGTTAGAATCCAAGATAATCCATCAGACATTGTTATTAAGAGCACATTACATAGCCATTTCCCTTGTAGGATCTTTAGCTCCCGTTCCTTCTCTGCAGCAGGACTATTCACTGAGTCAAGGCTGCCTCAGGGCCCAGAAGTCTTACTCTTTCTGAACACATGCCCAAACCTGCTGGTCACTAATGAAAGCTCCTCTACCAGGAAGCCAAGCAGAGGTGGTAAAAGATCCCAACTTTGGATATAGGCTTGAGGGGAACTAGGATGTCCAAATTAGGCCTCAAACCTAAGCCAAGAGCTCCCTTCAATTATATAATTGGGGTACTGGCCTGGTCTATCCAATAATAAAGTGGCCCTTTGTTTTCCATCTACTTTTGGTCCTTATGCCTAGCTCCCTCAGACATTCCTGGGTCCCTCTTGCCAAATACTATTAAAAATCTGCCGATTTACTTCACAGTGCCGTATAATTTCAACCCACAATGTAAAGGAAAACATCCAAACTCTGAAATGATCCCTTGGGTTTCTTAATGAGCATCAGAGCACACACAACCATTAGCTGAGATCCTCCTTGTCATCTGCTGGGATCCCTCACCAGTTATTCCACTCTCCCAAATTTGAGCGACATGAACTTACATTACAGCAAAATCACATAAGCTTGCAGAGCTGCATGTGACTAGTCAGAACCATACACATAAAAAGCAAGAATGTTAAAGGTCAACTGTTTCATTTTCAATAACGCTGACATTTGCTGGGCACAGTAGCTCACGCCTGTAATCCCAGCACTTTGGGAGGCTGGGGTGGAAGAATTGCTTGAGTCCAGGGGTTTGAAAACAGCCTGGACAACATAGTAAGATCCCATCTCTACAAAAAATAAAAAAACATCCAGGAATGGTGGCATTTGCATGTAGTCCCAACTACTTGGGAGGTTGAGGTGGAAGGATCACTTGAGCCCAAGAGTTCTAGGCTACAGTGAGCTGTGATCATGCCACTGCATTCCAGCCTGGGCAACAGAGTGAGACCCTGGCTCAATAATAATAATAATAATAATCATAAACATTCTGTAGATTCCTGTAGGCAGTTTTCCATAACTGTTAAATGCACAAACTGAGGAGTTTGGCAATCTGGTATAGAATTCTGGATCCACCATTCCTAGGGTATGTGGCCTTTGGAAGTTTCCTTAAGATTTTGTTTCCTGAACTGTAAAAGGGGAATAATAATAATAACAATACTTGGTAGGATTAAATAAAAAACACTTTGCACAATGCTTGCCACATAGCATGCATTTAGTAAATATTAGGAGTTATTGATATTGTTGCTGCTATTATTAATATTATTTCATTACCAAATGAATTTGTCTCACCAAAACTGGTAATGATAAAGATTTAATTAATAATATTCTTTAAACTATGATCATAATTTAGAAATGCATGTAAAAGTAAAGCAATATTATTGTTTTACAGGAGTAAATAGAATATATGCTAAATAAAACAACCACCCAATCATAAACACACACACCATCCCTCAACCCCAAGGCCATATCCAAGTCTCAGAGAGAAGAACATACATATATCAATAGACTTCAGTATAATAGAATATGAAGCATGACAGGCCTGTGCATTCATTTTCTGTTGCTGAATAATGAATGATCAACATGTAGTAGCTTAAAACAATACAAAATTATTATCTTACAGTTTGCATGTGTTAGATGTCCAGGTACAGGTTAGCTGGCAACTCTCCTCAGTGTCTTACTAAGCTGAAATATTAGTCACAGGTACATTTTCATCTGAAGCTTGGGTCCTCCTCCAAACTTATTGGTTCTTGGTATAATTAGTTCTGTGTGGTTGTATGACAGAAGACCCTATTTTTCTTGCTGATTATCAGTTGGGAATTATTCCCAGTTACTAGAGGTCACCCTTAGGTTCCTGCTATATTGCCTCCTCCACAGGTAGTTCACATGGTTGTTTGTTCCTTCAAAGTCATCAAGACAGCATTTCTGTTGCTTGAAATCTCTCTGACTTCTCGATCCTCTTTCAAGGGTTCATCTGATTAGGCAAAGACTACTCAGAATAATCTCCTTTTTTTATTAACTCCAAGTGAACTTACAGGGACCTCAATTATCTTTCACCTTTGCTATATAACCTAACCTAACCATGGGCATGGCATCCATCATGTTGCCTAGACTCAAAGGGAGGGGATTACACAGGTTCTGTACACCAAGGGATAGGAATCTTGTGGGCCATCTTAGTGTTCTGCCTACCGCAATCTGAAATCAAATACTAAAGCAATAAAACATAACAGACTTACTTATTCTGTAATGGTGTCAAAATTATATTTTTAAATAAAGAGAGAAACTAAAAAATAATAATGATGGACTTGGATAAACATGATGGGTTGAATACATGTATATATGTCTTTTATCTTTCCCAAATGCATTCAAATGACAGTAAAATAATAAAACATTTCAACATTTTTTAGACAAGGAGAATAGGAGAGTATGGACAAGAGATGTTGATAAGCATTTGGAGGATACGAAATGAATAGAGACATGAATGACCTTGTAGAAGAAAAGAAAACTGAACCCAAACACTGGTAGAGGTAAATACCAACCAACATCAGAACCCAGAGAGGCCCAGGGATTAGAGTGTCCTGTGATCTCAAAAAACACATGGGGAAGGGAGGGTGGTTAAGAATAAAGAAGTAATGCAAGTCTGTATGAATAATAGAATTCCTGGGTCACCTAGACGTTGGTTTTTTAAAGAGACAAATAAATTAGCAAACCTTTAGTTAGATTAAGAAAATAAGAGAGAAGGCTCAAATAACTAAAATTATAAATAAAAAAGGAGACATTACAACTGACTGATACCACAGAAATAAAAAGGATAATAAAGTAATACTGTGAACAATTATACACCAACAAATTGGACAAATAGAAGAAATGGATAAATTCCTAAAAACATACAACCTACCAAGAGTGAATCATGAAGAAATAGAAAATATGAACAGACCAATAATGAGTAGAGAGATAAATTAGTAATCAAAATCCTCCCAACAAAGAAAAACCCAGGACCTAACGACTTCACCAGTCAACTGTACACTTATTTAAAGAGACCTTCTCAAACTCTTCCAAAACAATTAAGAGAAGGTAACACTTCCAAACTCATTTTACAAGGCCAGCATTACCATGACACCAAAGCCTGCCAAAAACACTACAAGAGATGAAAATTATAGGCTAATATACCTGATGAACATAGATGAAAAAATTCTCAACAAAATACTAGTAAACTGAACTCAACAGCAAAGGAAACAATCAACATTATGAAACCTACATGTTGACAGAAAATATTTTCCAACTATATGGCTGAGAAGGAGTTAATATCCAAAATATATAAAGAATTCAAATAATAACAAAAAAACTCGACAATCTTTAAAGTGGGCAAATGACCTGAATAAACATTTGTCAAGAGAAGACATACAAAGTGGCAACAGGTGTATAATAAAATGGTCAACATCACTCACTAATCATCAGAGAAATACAAATTAAAATTACCATGAGATATTACCTTACATCTGTTAAAATGGCTATTGCCGAAAAGACAAAAGATAAGTATTGGATAAGGTGTGGAGAAAAAGGAACCCTTGTGCAGTCTTGGTGAGAATGTATATTGGTACAGTCACTGAAAAAATAATATAAAGCCTTCTAAAAAAGTTGAAAATAGAACTACCATATGATCCAGTGATTTCACTACTAGGTACATATCCAAAGGACATGAAATCAGTATGTCAAAGAGATATCTACACTCCCATGTTCATTGTAGCGTTATTCACAATATCCAAGATATGGAGACAACCCAAGAGTCCAGTGAAAAATGAATGCATTAAAAAGTAATGTATATCTACACAGTGGAATATATTCAGATTTTTAAAAAGGAAATTTTCAAAAACATGAATGACCCTGCAGGACATTATTCTAAGTGAAATAAGCCAGATACAAAAAGACAAATACTTCATGATATCACTTGTATGTGGAAACTAAAAAACACTGAACTCACAGAATCAGAGAGAATGATGGGTCAAAAGAACTGGGGGAGGTTGGAATGGGGGGAATCGGGAGATGCTGATCAAAAAGTAAAATATCTCAGGTAGACAGGATGAATAAGTTCTGCAGATCTACTGTATGGCATGGTGACTATAGTTAATAATAATGTACCGTATACTTGAAAATTGCTGAGATAAGACCTTAATGTTCTCATGACAAAAAATGGTAAGTATATGTGGCACGAATATGTTAACTAGATTGCTTTATTAATTTCATAATGTGTATATATATATCAAAACATCACACACAGTGTAAACACATACAATTTTTAATCATCAATTATACCTTAATAAATGGTAGGGAGGAGAGGAATTCATTCTACCTAATAATTATTCACTGTCCCTCAAAAGAATTGTCTACATTCCCCAACTCTCCTTTCTCCCTTTCCTTATAAAGAAAGTTGATTTTTCAGTAAATCTTCTGAAGGCAAGGGGGAGTTTTCCCCTTGGTCTCTACAATTTTGGCACTGCAGCCAGGATAGCAAAGTCTCTCTACACTTTTGGGAGTCACAGTCAAGGGAAGTTGGGACCTAAAAAGCCAGGATAAGGGTTTGCCTACTCTGAGAACTAAAACCCCGATTCACTAGACAAATTGGCACTCACTGGGTCCACCACTGTGACTGCTGGCACCTGAACAAGCCACCTGGAGGCCTAAGGATCAGCCTACCTGGACTCACAACAACTGATGCTCACATATGCCACATGGGGACTAAGGACTGATCCGCCTGGTGTCCCTATGCCCAGCAAAACCTCACCATAGTCTTCACTGTCAACCACAGCCTAAGCCACTGAAGAACTCACAGACACCACTGATGCTGATTATAGACAAAGAAGTCCTATGGAGACTACACTACTGCATCCACCCAACTTTCAAAGCCAAAGTGCCCTACCCAACCAATACTATAGATACATTTATAGGGAAAATCTCTTCCTGCAAAAACCAACCCACAAAACTGGAAGAAGCAACTGTAACAATAGATGTATAGACCTCAATGTAATGACAAAAGAAACATGAAGAAACAAAGAAACATGAAGAAAAAAAAGAAACATGACACCTCCAAGGAAACGCAATTCTCCAGCAACAGATTCTGATGAAAAAGAAACATCTGAAATGCCTAAAACAATTTTCAAAATACTGGTATTAAAGAAACACAGTAAGATACAAGAGAACACAGATAAACAATATTTAAAAATCAGGAAAACAACTTATGATCTGAATAAGAAACTCAAAAGAGAGATAGATATCATAAGAAGACTCAAGCAGAAATCCTGGCACTGAAGAATTCGGTGAATAAAATTTTAAAAATACAATTGAGGGCTTCAACAATAGACTATATCAAGCAGAAGAAAAAATTTCTCAACTAGAAGACAGATCTTTTAAAATAACCCAGTTGGACAAAAAAAAAAAAAAAAAAAAAAAAGAAAAAGAATGAAGGAAGCCTATATGACATAGGAAACCATAAAGCAATCAACTATTCTAATTTTGAAAGCTTTAGAAGAAGAAATAATGGGCAAAGGCATAGAAAACCTATTTAACTAAATAGTAGCTGAAAACGTCCCAAGTCCTGCAAGAAATGGACATCCAGATACAGAAAGCACAAAGATCCCCAAACAGATTCAACCCAAATAGGTCTTCTCTAAAGCACATTATAGTAAAACTGTCAAAAGTCAAAGATAATGAGAAAATTCTATGAACAGCAAGACCAAAGCATCAAGTCATATATAATAGAATCCCTATCAGACTAACAGCAGATTTCTCAGCAGAAATCTTATAGGCCAGAAGAGAATGAGTTAGTATATTCAAAGTGCTAAAAGAAGGGAAAAAAACCCTGCTAGGCAAGAATACTATGCCCAGAAAGTCTATCCTTCAAAAATAAAGGAGAAATAAAGTCTTTCCCAGACAAGCAAAAACTGAGGGAATTCATCACCACTACACCAGCACTACAAGAAGTGCTTAAATGAGTCCTAGATCTAGAAGTGAAAGGACAATATGTACCATTATGAAAACATATGAAAGTTTAAAACTCTACTAGTAGAGTAGATACACAAATGAGAAAGAGAAGGGACTAAAATATTACCTCTACAGAAAATCACTAAGCTACACTGTTATTAAACAATAAGAGAAGAAGAACGAAACAAAAGATATACAAAGGAACCAGATTAACAACTAACAAAATAACAGGAATAAGTCCTAATGTATCAATAATAGCCTTGAATGTAAATGAATTAAATTCCCCCTTAAAAGATATACATTTAAAATCCATACACTGGCTGAATACATTTAAAAACAAAACATAACCCCACTATATGTTGCCTACAAGAAACTCACTTCATCTGTAAAGACACATTTAGAGTGAAAGTGAAGGGATGAAAAAAGGTATTTTATGCAGATGGAAACCAAAAGCAAGCAGGAGTAGCTATACTTACATCAGATAAAAGAGACTTTAAGTCAAAAACTGCAAAAAGAGACAAAGTCATTATATAATGATTATATGGTTTGGCTGTGTTCTCACTCAAATCTCATCTTGAATTCCCATGTGTTGCGGGAGGGACCCAGTCAGGGGTAATTGAATCATGGGGGCAGGTCTTTCCCATGCTGTTTTCATGATAGTGAGTAAGTCTCACAAGATCTGATGGCTTTATAACGTGGAGTTTCCCTGCACAAACTCTCTCTCTTTGTTGCCATCCACGTAAGAAGTGACTTGCTCTTCCTTCCCTTCCACCACGATTGTGAGGCTCCCCAGGCACATGGAACTGTAAGTCCAATTAAATCTCTTTCTTTTATAAATTGCCCAGTCTCAGGTACAAAGAAACATTGGATTTAAACTGCACTTTAAATCAAATGGACCTAACAGATATTTACAGAACACTTCATCCAACAGTTACACAATACGTATTCTTTTAAGGGGCATATGAAACATTCTCCAGGATAGACAATATAGGCCACAAAACAAATCTCAGCAAAGTTTTAGAAATTGAAATTTTATCAAGAATCTTCCTAAATCACAATGAAATAAACTAGAAATCTATAACAGGGGAAACCTTAGAAACTATACAGATATGTAGAAATTTAAAGAACATACTCCTGAATGATCACTTAGTCAATGAAGAAATTAAGAAGGAAATAAAATATTTATTGAAACAAATGAAAATGGGAATACAGCATATCAAAACCTATGGGCTATAGCAAAAGCAGTGCTAAGAGGGAAGGTTATAGTAATAAACATCTACATTAAAAAAATACTCCAGCCTGGGCGACAGAGCGAGACTCTGTCTCAAAAAATAAATAAATAAAAAGATTTCAAATCAACAACCTAGTGATACCCCCTCAAGGAGATAGAAAAGCAAGAACAAACACCAAAATTAGTAGAAAAAATAAATAATAAAAATCAGAGAACTGAAGTATAGAGTAAAAAATACAAAAGACCAATGGAACAAAAAGTTGGTTTTTTTAAAAAGATAAACAAAATCAATGAAACATTAGCCACACTAACCAAGGAAAAAAGAGAAAATACTCTAAAAAATAAAATCAGAAACAAAAAAAAGAGACATTACAACTGATGTTACAGGAACATAAAAATCATCAGAGACTATTACGAACAACTATGTGCTAACAAATTGAAAAACCTAAAGAAAATGGGTAAATTCTTGGACTTGTACAAACTACCCAGATTGAACCAGAAAGAAATAAAACACCCAAACAGACTTATAATGAATAATGAGATTGAATCAGCAATAAAAAGTCTCCCAACAAAGAAAAGCCCAGGACCAGATATGGCTTTGCTGCTAAATTCTACCTAACTTGTAAGTAAAAACTAACACCAATTCTTCTCAAACTATTTCAAAAACACAGAAGAGGAGGAAATTCTTTCTAACTAATCTACAAGGCCAGTAGATACCAAAACTAAACAAGGACACAACATAAAAAGAAAACCACAGGCCAATATCCCTGATGAAGACAGATGCAAAAATCCTCAACAAAATACTAGCATACCACATCCAACAACACATCAAAAATAAAATACACCATGATCAAGTGAAACTTTCCCAGTGGTGCAAGGTTGATTCCACATTCATAAATCAATAAAGGTAATACATCACATCAACAGAATAAAAAACAAAAGTTACATGATCATCTCAACAGATGCAGTAAAAGCATTTGAAAGAATCCAATATCCCTTCATGATAAAAAAAAACTCTCAGCAAATTAGACATAGAAGGAACATACATAAACATAATAAAGACCATATATGGGTCAGGCATGGTGGCTCACATCTGTAATCCCAGCACTTTGAGAGACTGAGGTGGGCGGCTCATGAGGTCAGGAGTTCGAGACCAGCTTGGCCAATATGATGAAACCCTGTCTCTACTAAAAATACAAAAATTAGCTGGGTGTGGTGGTGCATACCTGTAGTACCAGCTATTCAAGAGGCTAAGGCAGGAGAATTGCTTGAACCAGGGAGGCAGAGGTTGCAGTGAGCCAAGATAGTGCCACTGCACTCCAGCCTGGGTGACGGAGTGAGACACCATCTCAAAAAATAAAATAAATAAATAAATATCATATATGACAAACCCATAGCCAACATACTGAATGGAGGAAAGCTGAAAGCCTTTCCTCTAAAAATTAAAACACAAGGATGCCTACATTTAGCACTTTTATTCGACACAGTACTGAAAGTCTTAGCCAGGGCAATCAGGTAAGAGAAAGAAATAAAAGGCATCCAGGCCAGGCATAGTGACTCACACCTGTAATCCCAGCACTCTGAGAAGCCAAGGCAGGCAAATCACTTGGGGCCAGGAGTTCAAGACAAGCCTGGCCAACATGGTCAAACTCTATCTTTAATAAAAATACAAAAAATTAGCTGAATGTGGTGGCATGTGCCTATAGTTCCAGCTGCTTGGGAGGTTGAGACAGGAGAATTGCTTGAACCTGGAGGCCGAGGTTGCGGTGAGCCAAGATCGCACCACTGCTCTCCAGTCTGGGCAACAGAGCAAGACCCTGTCTCAATAAATAAATAAATAAATAAATAAATAAATACCACCCAAATTGGAAAAAGGGGAAGTCAAATCATTTCTCTTTGTAGACAACATGGTCTTATACATTAAAAAATCTAAAGACTCCACCAGAAAACTATTGGAACTGTTCAACAAACCAACATACGAAAGTCAGTAGCATTTCTATACGTCAGTGATGAACCAGCTGAGAAAGAAGTCAAGAAGGCAATCCCATTTACAATAGCTCCAATAAATTAAAAACATAAAATACCTAGGAATAAATTTAACCAAGGAGGTGAAAGACTTCTACAAGGAAAACCATGAAACATAGATGAAAGACATTGAAGATATGAACAAATGAAAAGACATCCCATGGTCATGAATTGAAAGAATTAATATTGTTAAAATGACCATAACACCCAAACAGTCTTCAGATTCAATATAATTCCTATCAAAACACCAATAACATTCTTCACAAAATAAAACCTCCTAAAATTCACATGGAACCACAAAAGACCCCAAAGAGCCAAAGCAGTCCTGAGCAAAACAACAAAACTGAAGCCCCCACATTACCTGACTTCAAAACGTTCTATACAGCTATATAATCAAAACAGCATGGTATTGGTATAAAAACAGACACATAGACCAACGGAACAGAATAGAGAAACCACAAATAAAACCATGCATTTACAGCCAATTTTTTGAGAAAGGCATCAAGAATATACATTGGAATTGAACTCATGCAGATAGAGAGTAGAAGGACAGTTACCAGAAGCCAGGAAAGGTAGTGGGATGGTGGTGGGAGGAAGGGGATGGTTAATGGGGACAAAAAATAGGTAGAAAGAATAAGACCTAGTATTGATAACACAGCAGAGTGATTGCAGTCAATAATAATTTAATTGTACATTTTTAAATAACTAAAAGAGTATAATTGGGGTGTTTGTAATACAAAGGATAAATGCTGGAGGGGATGAATACCCCATTTTCCATGATGTGATTATTACTTATTGCATGCCTATACCAAATTATCTCATGTATCCCATAAATACATACACCTACTATGTACCCCCAAAAAATTGAATAAAAAATTAAAAATTTAGCCGGGCGCGGTGGCTCAAGCCTGTAATCCCAGCACTTTGGGAGGCCGAGGCGGGTGGATCACGAGGTCAGGAGATCGAGACCATCCTGGCTAACATGGTGAAACCCCGTCTCTACTAAAAATACAAAAAACTAGCCGGGCGTGGTGGCGGGCGCCTGTAGTCCCAGCTACTCGGAGGCTGAGGCAGGAGAATGGCGTGAACCTGAGAGGCGGAGCTTGCAGTGAGCCGAGATCGCGCCACTGCACTCCAGCCTGGGTGACACAGCGCGAGACTCTGTCTCAAAAAAAAAAAAATTAAAAATTTAAAAACACATAAAACATAAAAAAGAATATATACATTGGGAAAGGTCATGTAAAAAATTAAAAAAGAATATATCCCCAAATACAGTTTTAATAAAAATTTAAAAATGTTAAAAACATGTAAAAATAAAAAAAAATACATTGGGAAAGGACACCCTCTTCAATAAATGGTGCTGGGAAAACTGGATATCCATATGCAGAAGAATGAAACTAGACCCCTATCTCACTATATACAAAAACAACTGCAAATGGATTAAAGACTTAAACATACACCTGAAACTATAAAACTACTAGAATAAAACAAGAGAAATGCTTCAGGACATTGGGCAAGGCAAATTTTATGGCTAAGACTTCAAAAGCACAGCCAACAAAAATAAAACGGACAAATGGGACTATACACTAAAAAAATTCACACAGCAATAGAAACAATGAACAGAGTGAAGAGAAAACCTGTTGAATCAGAGAAAATATTTGCAAACTATTCATCCAGCAAGAGACTATTATCCAAAATACGTAAGAAACTCAACAGCAAAACAAAAACAAAAACAAAAAAACCCACAAATAATCCCATTAAAAAGTGGGCAAGGGATCTGAATAGACATTTCTCAAGAGATACAAATGACCAACGGTAAATAAAAAAGTGCTCAACATCATTAATCATCAGGGAAATGCAAATCAAAACCACAATGAGATATAGTCTCACCCCAGTTATAATATCTATTACCAAAAAGACAAAAATTAACAAATGCTAGTGAGGATGTTGACAAAAGAGAACTCTTATACACTGTCAGTGTGTACAGCCACTATGGAAAATAGTATGGACATTTATCCAAAAAAACTGAAAATAAAACACCATATTATCCAGTAATCCCATTACTGGATATTTACCCAAAAGAAAGGACATCAGTATATCAAAGGGATGCCTGTATCCCTTATGTTTATTGCAGCACTATTCACAATAGTTAAGATATAGAATCCACCTATGCATCTATTAATGGATGGGTGGATAAAGAAAATGTGTGGTATATATACAAAATAAAATACTATTCAGCCATAAAAAGGAATAAAATCCTGTCATTTACAGCAAAATGAATGGAACTGAAGGTTTTTATGTTAAGTGAAATATATTAAGCCAGGCACAGAAAAACAAATATCAGATGTTCTCACACATATGTGGGAGCTTAAAAAGGGGATGTCATGGAGGTAGACAGTAGAATGATAGTTACCAGAGGCTGGGAAGGGTGGGTGTCTGGGGGTGAAGAGGATGAAGAGAAGTTGGTTAATGAGTACAAATATACAGTTAGATAAGGGAATAAGTTCTAGTGTTTGATAGCACAATAGGATGACTATAGTTAATTACAATGCATTGGATATTTCAAAATAGAAGAGCATATTTGAAATATTCCCAGCACAAATAATAAATGATCATGGTGATGAATATCTGAAATGTCCTAATTTGATCATTACATTGTATGTATCAAAAATCACATGTACCCCATACATTTGTACAATTAGGTATCAATAAAAAAAAAATACAATAGCAGGGGGCAAAGGGGCAGGGCAGGAGAAGACTATAAACATTGAAAAATGTCCCTCAGTTTTCTAGCTTTTAAAACATTATACCAATACTAGGCTGGGCATGGTAGCTCAGGCCTGTAATCCCAGCACTTTGAGAGGCTGAGGCTGGCAGATCACTTGAGGGCGAGGAATTTGAGACCAGCCCGGTCAACACAGTGAAACCCCATCTCTACTAAAAATAGAAAAAAAAAAATAGCTGGGCATGGTGGTGCACACCTGTAATCCCAGCTACTTGGGAGGCTGAGGTATGAGAATCGCTTTAACTTGGGAGGCAGAGGTTGCAATGAGTGGAGATCGTGCCACTGCACTCCAGCCTGGGCAACAGAGCGAGACTCTGTCTCAAAAAAAGAAAACAAATTATACCAATATCATATAATTATCATGTTATAGAATTTCTATGTCTAAAAATTACTCTCCTATATTGATTTTTAAATATCAGCTATATGAATTTAAAGAACATTTTTTTCCATTGTCATTACAAGGAAAAGCAAATTCCAAAAATTCAATATCACATTGGATGGTAGAAATTTATCTGAGATGTTTATTTCTGGAGAAAACTCCTTTCTATCCCCATTAATCACTTCAGTTCTTCCAAAATTAATTAGAATTGTTTAGTTATTTGTTTTTATAGTCCCACACCTAAGGCTATTATTACAGTCACCAAAATAAAATGCTGACAAGTTAATTTTTGTAATTTATTTATGTCTACCAAGAGGTTCAGAAATTTTATAGCTAATATAGCTCAGTGACAATCAAATAGTCGTAATTATTTGCTCTCAAGGGCATCAAATCCACCAGGGCAAAGGTATCAAAAGAAAAAACAGAGTGAAAAATGGAAGAAAAAAATGACCAGGTTCAGTGTGGTTCACACCAGTAATCCAAGCACTTTGGGAGGCTCAGGCGGGCAGATCGCTTGAGCCCAGGAGTTCAAGACCAGCCTGGGCAACATGGTGAAACCCCATCTCTACCGAAAATACAAAAAAAAAAAAAAAAAAAAAATCAGCCAAGTGTGGTAGTGTGCACCTGTAGTCTCAGCTAGTAGGGAGGCTGAGGTGGGAGAATCACTTGAACCTAGGGGGTAGAGGTTGCAGTGAGCCAAGATTGTGCCACTGAACGCCAGCCTGGGCAATAAAGCAAGACCCTTCTCAAAAAAAAAAGGAGTAAAAAAAAATTTATTTTCACCACAACTCTTAATCACTAAAGATATGTAATAATACCCAAGGAAGTAGAAAAATTAAGAAATTTAATCTAAAAAAATATAACTTACTATACTTTTATCCTGTTTTGACTGTTGGGGATAGAAGAATTAGGTAAAGGGCCAGAGAAAGAAGACACTGAGAGCTTGTGGTGGAGGGCAAAGGTAAGGTGGGGTGGGTAGGATTATGGTTTGACCAGGAAGGAAAGAAAAGTGAAAGAGAAAGGAAAACAAAGACAGAGGTAGTCTCAGGGCAAAAGAGTCAAAATGACACCATATATTAGGTCAGTTTGATACAGCAATTTTAACACTCCTGAATCGAAGTAGCCCTATAAAAATATATAAGTCTCTGGGTTTTTATTTTTTATTACCAAATAATTATGTGTACAACTTACTGATCTCTACTGCATCCATTAACGCAACCCAGACTACATGAGACTTACATTTTCTTTAAGTTCTACATTATTTGGATTTTTTCATGCTATATATTACCATTATTTTAAGTATGTACATATAAATTTTTTTAAGTCTGTCAAATTTGTCTAAGCCTCTAATGATGTCCAAATCTTATCTCCCAAAACATCTTGGAAGAGTTTTTGAATCTTAAGTGTAAAATATATTCATAGGTTAAAGAAACAAAGTATCTGTTAGAAATTTAATTGAGGATTACATATGCCATCCAGGCTTGAGATTAAGGGATCACATTGTGGCTCAGATACCTACTACCACAACCAGCTCCATCTTCTCATCCTCAAGATATAGGAAGGCAAACAATAGCATCATCATAACTCCTAAGAGCTATAGTCCATCTTCATGATCTTCAGATTGAAAATAGAATGTTTCATTTGGCCAGGCATGGTGGCCCATGCCTATAATCCCAGCACTTTGGGAGGCCGAGGCAGACAGATCATTTGAGCTCAGGAGTTCGAGACCAGCCTGGGCAACAGAGCAAGACCCTGTGTCAAAAAGAAAAAAAAAGTTTCATTATTAAGCAGGGAGTTATTAGCAAAAAGTACATTACTAATAACTTTAAAAGAGAAATAAATTAATATTTTTTAAAAACCAAAAACTCAAACCATTCAAGATACAAAAGACAGTGCTGTGGCTCACCCCTGTAATCCCAGCACTTTGGGATGCCAAGGTGGGCAGATCACTCGAGGCCAGGAGTTCGAGACCAGCCTGTCCAACACAGTGAAACCCCGTCTCTACAAAAAAATACAAAAAGTTAGCTGGGTATGTGGCACGCGCTTGTAATCACAGCTACTTGGGAGGCTGAGGCATGAGAATAGCTTGAACTCGGGAGGTGGAGGTTGCAGTGAGCTGAGATTGTGCCACGGCATTCCAGCCTGGGTGACCAAGGGAGACTCCATCTCCAAAAAAAAGAAAAAAGAGAGAGAGAGAGAAAGAGAAGAAGGAAGGAAGGAAGGAAGGAAGGAAGGAAGGAAGGAAGGAAGGAAGGAAGGAAGGAAGGAAGGAAGGAAGGAAGGAAAAAGGAAAGAGAGAGAGAGAGAAAGAAAAGGGAAGAAAAGGGAGAGGAAGAGAGAAAGAAAGGAAAGAAGGAAGGAGAGAGAGAGAGAGAGAGAAAGAAAGCAAGCACAGACACTTTGCCTAGAACGACGGATGGCAGTGCAGTAAACTCCTCATTGCATGGCTTGTCTGCAAGATGATTCTTAACTCCCTCCCATCCCTGATGGGGCAGAACAGGGTTTGAGCACTGGGAAGCAGAGTGGAGCACAGTATAACATGTGTTTAGTGATAGAAAAAATGTTTAGAGACCATTTAACTCAGATTGATCCTGTCACACTCCAGGGTTAGTAGTTTATGATGTGGTAAGGTCCAATATTTTGTACTTATAATGGCATTTTAATATGGCCAAAATCAACCAAAAAGGAAAGAAAA